>NW_028274819.1:4497500-4797541 GCF_037043125.1 Eumetopias jubatus | reverse complement strand
CACAGGAGGGCTGTTGTGGCACCTGCCACAGCAGGCCCTCGACTGGATGATCCTCTCTTCCTACCCACCACAGGGAAACCCGCAGGTCTGCTCCAGTTGGGGTTGCATTCCCTGCCTCCCTGGGTCGGGGGTGGGGGGGGGGCGGACACTTGAGAATGTTGAGAAGAGGGATCTGGGTGTGCTGGCCTGTGTCCAGGGGCCAGGTCAGGGCCCGAGGTGACCTTCGACCCAGTGCTCTCAGCCTGCAGGGCCTGCCGCACAGGTGCACTGGACCCCTCACCCCACAGGAGCGAGCTGAAGGGGCAGGTGGAGGCGGAGGCTTGGGAGTGGAGGCCCCTCCCCCTCCTCCCCCTCCCCCGCTTCCCCTCCCCCCCCACCTCCGGTGCAGAGGCGCCTCAGAGCGTCGCCTGCCATCTGGTGGCCATTTCAGGAACTCTGGGGCCTGAAGAGGAGCGGTGCCCCTCGTTACTGAGTCACTGCCCTAGTCAGGGACCTGCCGTGGTCCCCCCAGTGCCTCCGTGCCCCAGTGTGTCCCCAGTGGCCTTGTTGGTGGCTGTCCCCAGGCTGTCACATGCACACTGGCCAGACCCCTCAGTCTCTGGTCCACCCCCGGCTTTACTCCTTAGGTCCGATTTTTGTGCCACTTCTTCCCTCCCACACTGTCTGTCGGGGTCCCTTCCTGCCCCTCCCCCAGGGTCCTGTGAGGCACGTCCTCCTGCTGCACCTTCTCAGCCTCACGTGCCCCGTGCTGGCTCCACCTCCTCGCCCTCGATGAGCCCCCTGGGTCTCTGAAACATACCATGGCCGCACCCCCAGCTCAGGCCGTACAGCAGCCCCGCACAGAACCTTAGGGTGCAGGAGACCTCTGGGAGGCATCTCCTGGGTCAGAACTGCCTTAACTCAAGAGGGGACCCTTCCAGGCCCATTGGTCTGCCGATATCTATAGGAATGATAACATGGGGACCGGTTGTCAAGCACTTTCCCGTGTCCGGCCCTGTTTCTAGCACTTTCCATGCAGAATCTCATCTAACCTTCATAAGCCCCTTTGGAACCGGGCACTGTTTTATCCTCCTCATTTTACCAACGAGAAACTGAAGCCTAGAGAAGTTAAGTAGTAAGTCGCCCAAGGCCAGCCCGGCCGGCTCTGGAGGCCGCGCGCTCCGCGAAGGCAGCCTTGGCCCGGGCCTGCGGTCCCTGCGGGGGGCTGGGCTCGGCCGCCCTGGGGTGCGGGTGCAGGCATGCTCACTCGTGCGGCTCCGAGAAACCGCACGAGTGGGGGGCCCCCGTGCCTGGTCCCTGAGCCGAGGCCCCACTCCCGTGTCCCCTTTAGGCCCTACATCGTCCGCGGCATGGCGCCCCCCACGACGCCCTGCAGCACCGATGTTTGCGACAGCGACTACAGTGCCAACCGCTGGAAGGCCAGCAAGTATTACCTGGACTTGAACTCGGACTCAGACCCCTACCCGCCGCCGCCAACGCCCCACAGCCAGTACCTGTCGGCAGAGGACAGCTACCCCCCTTCGCCCGCCACCGAGAGGAGTTACTTCCATCTCTTCCCCCCACCCCCGTCCCCCTGCACGGACTCGTCCTGACCTCTGCCCGGCCGCCCTGGCCTCTCTGCGCCCTTGTAAATAGTTTTAAATATGAACAAAGAAAAAAATATATTTTATGATTTAAAAAAAAATATAGTTGGGACTTTAAAAACGCGAGAAATGTGAAAACAGTGACGGGGTGGGCAGGGCTGGGAAAACTTTGTACAGTGGAGAAAATATTTATAAACTTAATTTTTTTAAAACGTCACTGCCATTCTTTGGTGCCATGTGTGTTTCTGAATCGAGTGTCCTCACAGAGTGGATCCCGGCCTCCGGCCCTCCCGTGGGCAGCTGTCAGAGTTGCGCACTTGTCCCTCCGGAGCACCGTGTCTCTATCAGGCCCCCACCCGGTAGGCTTAACCCCTGGGCAGAGACGTGTGGGCAGGAGGCCTGACTCGTGCCGTCACGAAGGGCCCCTGCACCTTATTTTGTGCTCTGCTGTTGCCATCCCGGTATTCTGAATAGTTCTTAAGAAAGAGGCCCTGCGTTTTCGTTTTGCGCTGGGCTCCGCAGATTACGTACTTGGGCTTTGGGCTATTCCTCGGCCAGTGTCTGCTTCCATCTGACCTGCCGTGTGTGGCCGCCCCAGGCTTCTGCTGTCCAAGGGAATCCCTCCTGGCCCTGCCATCCGTGTGGACCCCAGCGGATGGGGCTGCCAGGCCGTGCTCACCCAGGGTGGGGGCGGGAACCTCCCAGCCCTCCTGCCCTCCCTGGCTGCCGCCCTGTCCTTTCCAGCAGACGGGCCCTGGAGAGCCTGGTCCTCACGGAGGCAGGCAGTAAACACGGCCCCAGGCCTGCCCTGTTACCCACTGGGGTGGTACTGGAGGACACCAAGAGATAAGGCCTGCTGCCTGCCCCTGGGGGGTCTCCAGCCTGCAGGAGACGGAGAGGTCAGCAAGTCAGGAGTCATGAGGAAGCCTGGCTGCGCCTCCCCCACCCCACCCCCCCCCGCCCCCCAGCCAGGCAGGAAGGACCTACCCCCGGTTGGAATGTTGCAGGGAGGTTAGAGAAGAACCACCATGGGGAGTCCCGGGCACACACTCCACTTAAGAATCAACACGGAGATCTGGAAGAAGGGCTTCCCAGCAGGACTGAAGACTGAACCCTTGGCCCACCTCCCAGGGCCTGGAATGCGGAGGTGACAGCCTCCAGGATGGGGAAACCACAGAATACTCAGATCCCGGGGCCCCAGTGCTGGGAAAGGTGGTGGCCCTCGGGGCTCCCGAGACTGTTCGACCAGGGGACAGAGCTGGGGACGTCAGGTACATAAGCCTGCCAGGCCTGGTTTCTTGAGACTTCCGGGGAGCTGCCTCCCCTGCTCCTTGATTGCCCAGGAGTTCCCTGAGGTCATGGTTAGCCTTGGTGGTGATGCCCCTGGGACCAAGAGCAGACACTGGAGAGGATGAGGTGACCCGCCATCAGTGCAAGCAACAGGGAGCTCAGGAAGTCGGGGCCTGAGTACCGACCCAGGGCTGCTATGCCACCTGGTGGGGACCTACGCTAAAGGACCCGTTGCAGACAGGAGGGATTGGATTTGCCTGGAAGGCAGGCCAGCTTCACCTCTTAACTCACTTCACCCAGCTGGCTGCATCTGTTAAGGAAGGGCGCTGTCCCCCGCCCCCTAGGACTGTTCTAGGCTTCCATGAGATAATGCCTATCGAGAGAGAAGCCTTGCCCAGTAAGGGCCTGGCAGGTAGCACTTCCTTGGTAAATGGAAGCTGGGACCTATTAAAGCTCAGAGAGGTGACAGGCTTTTGCCCAAGGCCACACGGCTAAGGACCAGCAGAGCTAGAGGGTGCACCCAGAGCTCTCAGGCCCAAGGTGGGGTCCCCTGCCCCAGGGAGCTGCTTGCAGGGGCCTGGGGCCTCCCAAGCACTCGGGGTTCCTGTTCGTCCAGGTTGGGCCACAAGCCCTGAGGTGCTAATGAAAGCACTAATCTCAACTGGGGCAGATGGGGTGGGGGACTTGGCTGACTCAGAAGCAGGAGGCCACTCTCCCGCCCTTCCTCTCACTCATGGGTGGTGGGGGCTCCCTCCATTCTCCTACGGCCAGCCAGGGATCAGGCAAGGGGTGAAGAAGGAGCGGGCTGAGCTGCTGACCCCTGGCGACAGCCGGCGTGGGCTGAGGGGAGGGTGGAGACACACTCTGCAGCCCTCCACCCCCCTCTCCCCAGCATCCCAGGCCTGTCTCCAGAGGCCACTCTCTGGACCCTTTCCTGCCATGAGGTCAGCTAGGAGGAATGGGGGCCAACCTGCTCCGCCTGCTATCTTCCAAGTGAATCTGTCAGCACCCACTATGTGCAGAGAATTCAGTTAGCACCCACTGTGTGCAGAGCCCTGCACTTAAATCACATGCTGGGGGACCCAGAGATTAGTCAGATGTGGGCCTCTCTCTTGAGGGTGCTACAGACAGTTTCCAAAGCTGAGGGCCGGAGCACTGTGTTGAGATATCCGGGGGCCCAGAGAGAATATTCTATTCAGATGGGAGGGCGGGGGGGGGGGTGGCGGGGAGGGGGGCGGTTCCTGGAGAAGGCGATACCTTAGCTGTGTCTTAAATGAGGGGGTGAAGTTAACCTGGCTTGTTTCATTTCAACTTCACAACAGCCCAGCTAGGTAGATGGTGTCCCCGGTTTGTAGTTGAGGAGACCACAGCTTGGGGGAAAATAATAGAGCTAGAATCTTTTTCACTCATTTGTTCAACCATTCCTTTCCACAAGAAACAGTACCGACAGTTGGGCCCTGCTCAAGGGCTTCCTCCTTCCCTCCGAGACCCCTCCCCTCTGCAGTGACACCCACTACTCCCCAAGTCTCTGTCGCCCGTCTTTGAGTCCTGCGGGGTCTCCCTCCCCACTGGCCCTATCATTTGCTCCGCTCAGCCCTCCAACCCTCATCCGGAACGGGTGTGGAGCTCCTCCTTGCCCCGGGCCCTGCAGCCCCCTTGGGGCTACAGCTGCCCTGGGTGGCTGAACAAAATCCATGTGGCCAGATCTTGGTGTCACATCCACTGCCAGGCAGGATGCTGGAGAACAGGGATGTGGTAGGTGTGGAAGATTCTGTCCCTGAGAAACCTGGGGGCTGGGGGAGTTGGGTAGGACTTGGCTCCTGTAGGGTTCTTTCCTGAGAGCCACTTGGCTGACTCTTCACATCACTGCCCCCCCCCCCCCGCATTGGGCATCACCCTCAGCTTACAGGTGACCTGGCCCAGCACCTGCCCACCTTTGCCAGGGTGGCCTCACTCTAGCCCTCAGACCAGGTCTGAGTCCCAGGGACGTGACAATAGGAAAGATAATGGGGGGTGGGGGGGCGGTTTCCCCAAGTTGAGCTTATTCAATTTAAAGCCTTTTTCTGTCTGAGTGTATGTATATGTTAAAATGTCCTTTCTTTTATGAAACGATGGTAATAGTATAAGGTGTTTTTTTGGAAAAAATCATGACTTAAAAATTTTTTTTAAAAATCATTACTTGATAGAATTAGAATTTGGCAGCTCTACGTCTGTTCCCAAAAGTTAAGGGGGTAATAGCTGGGTGATGGGTATGTGGGCATTCATTACACTTTTCTCTCTACTGTTGAATAGATCTGAAAGTATTCATATAATTTTTTTTAAGTCTAGATGGATTGAAAATTTGTTTTATTTTATTTTTTAAAAGAGACTTTCTTTGACAGAGAGAGAGCACAAGCAAGGGGAACAGCAAAAGGAGAGGGAGAAGCAGGCTCCCCACTTAGCAGGGAGCCTGACTGACATGGGGCTCGATCCCAGGACCCTGGGATCATGAGCTGAGCTGAAGGCAGATGCTTAACTGACTGAGCCACCCAGGCGCCCCTGGATTGAAATTTTAAACATTAAAAATTAAGCCATGAAAGGATTAGGGGGGAAAGGGGAAGATGATGATCCATGAACTCTAGAAGTTTTAGGATGCCGAGACCAATGCAAAGGTTCAAAGTCCCTCTCCTGCTTAAAGCCTGTCAATGGCTCTCTAGGGCTCTCAGGGAGACAGGCTGAGCTCAAATACCTCCTCTTCCCCCAGGAAGTCCTCCTTGACTTCAGCCCTTCCAGTTGGGTTAGCTCATCATAACTGGAGACTTTTGGGGCCCACTTATATTGGGCGAGGTACTGCATTATTTCATTTAATTATAGTGCACATGTCCCTGTGACCCTCCTCAGAGGCTGGGATGGAAGAGCCTAAGCATGTACTGGCAAGTTCTCTGATGATGAATGAGTAAAGGGATCTCTGTGTGTGGCTGGGCTCTCCCCAGGCTCCCAGGAGGGCAGGTCCCGAGCCCTTGCCCAGCCTCCCTCTCAGGCACCACCCGGTCCAGGGGTTTCCTGCAGCCTCTCCCCTCCTCCTCAGTCCAGCTCCTGGGACCCGCCCCTCTGGCCCCGCGCTGTAGCACCGCCTTGCGGCCCTCGCTCTAATCTGTCCTTTCCAAAATGTGGCCAGCCCTGAACACGCCCCTGTCTTACTCAGAAGTTTTTCCTGGCCCTCCCTCTCTGAGCATAAACCCTAAGTTCCTTTGCTTATCCTCCAATGCCTCCGTGAGCCCCTCTCCTTCTGCTTCCCCAGACCTCGATCACCCTCGTTGGATCCTCTGACGAATGTGCATTGTGCACCATCCTTCCGCAGTTCTCTGCCAGGCTGACCTGCACCCCACCCCCAGGATACCCTCTGCACCAGCACACCTCCGGAACCGGTTTCAATCTTGACTGTGTTCCTCACTTGCCGGTGTGGCCTTGGGCAAGGCCCCTAGCCACTCTGAGCAGCTGGACTGATGCGAATAATATCTGCCCTTGGGTGCTATCTCCCTAGAGGTCCAGCACCCTTCAGGGCATGGACGTAGGTCAGTAGGTATTATCAGCACTCTACAGATAAAACCTGGAGAGTCAAGAGAGGTTAGATCACCCAGCCGAGCTTACTCAGCTAATACGGGCCACACCTGGTGTCTGAATGCTGCCTGGGTTTCTGTTAACTAATCTGTAAAATGGGGATGATAGTACTGTACTGTCTGGAGCTACCAACCACAAAAGTCTTTCTAGAGAGTCTGCCTCAGGCTCTGCTGCAGGGGTGAGCTGGGGGAGGGGCACATTTGCCCCCGAGGGCCCAGCTTCCCATGCACTGGGGTTGACTCAGCTCCATTAGGGTTTGTTCTCCAGGCTGTTTGGCATGGGGATTCAGAGCGCCTGAGCCAGTGAGATGGAGGGAGCTCAGGCCAGCTGGGGTTGGTGCAAAGGATGGGGGTATGGGTGCAGAAAGGTGCCGAACACCTGGAAGGCAAGCCGGTGGCCAACTCCACTGGTCCTGCCCTCCCTACCCCCAGTGGCCAAGCTCTTGTCACTTTTCTCAGGAAGCAGCTTGGGGAAGCCCCACAGTAACCAGGCCCTGCCTTCCTTGAGCTGGAGTGGCCATCCCTGACCAAGCCAGCGCCACCGGAGTGAGCTGCCCTAGAGACTACAAGAGACCACCAACCTCCCTGCATGGAGCCCCCGTTGTGACTCCAGGCCTGGTGCCTAAGTGCAGTCTGGGCACTGAGGATCGTTGGTTTCTCCTGGGCCTGGGGGCACTGTCCCCAAGGCCCTGCACCACGGCGGCCACCTCTACCACCTCCCCTCCCTGCCACGTCCCTCTCCCACCACAACCCAACCGCGGCCCTGTCTTCTTCCCTGTTCGTGGGTTGAGATGCCACCTGCCCAGGAGGGGCCCCCCACCGCAGCCGGCAGCGCAAGCCTCCCCGAGCGCACGCACAGCCGCAGGTGTGCGATGCTGCGTTCTGCCGACCTCGGGCTGGCTTCCACCCGACCCTCACCTGGCCTGCGCTTCTCAGCCTCGCTGCCAACCTGCGCTCTCCTGTCGATTGACTCACGACTCCGGGCGGCACTTCGCATCTACTTAGAAGTGAGACAGGTTATTGGAAAGTGCCTGGAATGGGCCAAGGTGGGCTACTCTTCGCTGCCCCGGCGCAGCCCTCCCGGGGAGGCCGGGCAGGGGGTGCGGGGCCCTGGGCGAGCATTTCGGAAGAGGCTCCGGTGTAAATCCTTCTGTAAGACAAAAAGGAACGCCACCACCCGCGTATCTCCCTGCGGCGGGGATAGACGCACCACTGGGAGTACCGACCGACCCCTCCTTCACCGGGACCCCAGTCCTGACACAGAGCGATCCTCACACCTTGGCCCCAACTCCTGGCACAGGCACCACTCGGGTAAAGGGAACCAGAACAGACGATCCCGATCCCCGCCTCCCTACAAAATTCACCCGTGGAGAATGCGGGCATCGATCCCGCTACCTCTCACATGCTAAGCGAGCGCTCTACCGTTTGAGCTAATTCCCCAGCTTCGGCCGTGCTCCGCCGTCCGAACGTATTGTGGCTCACGTCATCACGGGTCTCCTCCGGGCCCTCCGACCCGCCCGTCTCGCTACCCCATTGGTTCCCTTGCCGCTCCCAGCTCCGCGGCCAGGATTGGTTTGGCTCTATTTCGTTTTAAAAAAGCATTGGCTATCGGATTGGTGGTCCAAAGCGTCCGTCAAACGGGCCCCGCTGTTGCTACGGCGTAGGGGGACCCAGCTAGGTTTCTCCGGGTTTCTGATTTGTTTCTCCAGACTCCGGGGTCCTAGAGGTTCCGGATCCGTCAAGTCCATGGGAAAAGAATGCTCCCCTCGCGCTTGACTGACGGGGCCAGTGAGCCAATCGGAGTGGGCGCAACCGGGCCGCTGGGCGATCCAATAGGTTGCAGGGGGCGGGAGAGGAAGGCCAATGAGCGCGGGTCTGGGGGCGGAGGTAGAGCCGCGACTGGCTGCGAGGCGGCCGGAGGGAGGGTGGGGGGAACTCAAGGCCTGCTTGATACGTCCGCCATTTTGGGCGCTTCGCTGATGGTGTCGGTGAGCGCGTTTCCCGCCTGAGCGCAACTAGCGGCGGGTCGCGGGCACCTCCAGGTAATGGGGGTGGGGGGACGGCTGAGCGGGCCGCGGCGCTCGGTGCGCAGGGCGCGCGGCGCGCGGACGGCGACGGCGAGGCCCCTCCGCCCGGCCTCGGCGGCGCGGGGAGGGAGCGTCCCGGCCCCCTCCCCTCCCCTCCCCCCCGGAATTCGCCGCTCGGCGGCCGGGGAGGCGCGGCGGCCAGGCTCCCCGGCCCGTCCCCACCCGCGCCTGTCAGCCGCCTGCCCGCCCGCCGCGGGCCGCGGGGGGCTTCGCCGGGCCGGGCGCCGGGGCGGGCTGCGGGCCGGCGGCGAACTTTGCGCCCGGGTTGACGTCCGCGGCCTTACGCGGCGGCGGCGGCGGCGGCGGCGGCGGGCGGGGCGCGCCCCGAACGCGGACGGGCCCCGTTCCGCTGCGGCCCCGCCGCCCGCCCCGAGCGCCGCCCGGCCGCCCGCCCGGGAGAACTTCTCTGGGCGCGGGCCCGGGAGCGTGTCAAGTTGAGGCGGCAGCTCGCCATAGACTCGCGAAGGCCATTGTTGGGACTCCGTTCTGCGGGAAACAAGTTCTGTGGGTTTCTGCTCTTTCGCCGCAGAGTCATCGGCATACGCAGAACCCGGCTCGGAGTATTTAAATAGCCTTCCGAGCGTTTTTTTAACTCCGGTGTTGTGACTCGAATGTAGACCTGGTCACGAACGCCTCCCTGGCGAATATGAGCAAGGGGGGTGGTCCTTCGAGAGGCTGGAAGTACCTCCCTCTTAAAGAAGCCCAATCGCCGTTGCGTTGGAGGGGTTTCCTGCTGGATCCTGCGTGCTCTCGTCACAAGTTGGACTTTGGGTTGTAGGTGCACGGAATGAGTCCTTGGATGTATCCCCCTGTCCTGACGTTTCAGCCTCAGGCTTTGTGTAGTTCTCCCGGTACTTAACGTTTTCTCCGTGGGTCGGCTAGAGCTTTGTTTATGTTTTGCTTTTGTGGGAGGGGCACTTGGTGATTGTTTTCCTTTGGTCCCCACAGCACTTGTTAATGTGGATATGGTCCCACCTTGTAACAATGTGAAGTTTACTTTGATTTTGCCCTCAAGGTCATGTGGCAGGTAGGCAGCAAGTGGGAAAGGGACTCCGGATTTCCAGCCCCTGGCGTGAATGTCTCCTAAGTGGTGGTGGCGGTGGTGGTGGTTCCGCTTTCTTTAGTGTGAAGCTAGATTGCCTGGATTCTGGTCTTGGCTCCACCACTTTCTAGCTCTGTGACCTTGGACAAGTTACTACACCTCTCTGCTTTTTCCTGTAATGTGACAGTAATAATAGCGTCTGCTTCATAAGTGTGTCGGGAGTAAATGGACTAGAAACGGTGCCTGGCATGTATAATCAGCTTAGTGCAATTAGTGGCAATTATTACTAATTTAAATTTGATTTTTAAATGTTTAGGCTACTATTTGGAAGTCAAATGAGTGTTCAGGTGACTTGGTGACTGTCTTTAGAAAGCTCTGTGTGTTTAACAGTCAGTTCTGCTGAGAAAATGAACGAAGTTATTTTAAGTTTTTCGGGAGAGGGGTGGTTGAAGATTCATTGAATTACACATGTTTCGTGGAGCAGTGAATTAGTGGTGGTACCTCAGAATGTTTCCTCTCAGAGGCGGTTACATAAAGTCCATCAAGAGGCTCCGGTCAGATTCCGCTCTTACTTCCCTTGGGATATACTAGGTCCTGAGTGTGTTTGGTCCCCATATCAGTTCCAAGGTTTGTCAGGGTCCTCCTGGGTTATTGAGGTTTGAGAGGTTGCTGTGTATTGAGATACACTTCAGTGAACCTAGTTTGGGAGATAACTGTTCGGCATGGATGCTTTGGAAGCTGTTTTGCCTTTCAGTGTGTCTGATTGGGGAGTCTAGGGTATCTAACAAAATGCCATCCACTCAGTCACACGCATACTCACAATCTTTTAATTCCTGCCCTATGCTCTTTTCCCTGGGACTCTTGAAAACTATGCCTGCCTGTCCCTTGGTATTATTGCTTGGGACCTGGCTGGCTTTAACTGCACTGGGGAAATGTTTTTACGCAGTTTTAAGTAGAGGTGAGCATCCTGCTGGTGTAACTTAAGGAGATGAGGAAGATTGTTTTGGATCAGGAAACGTTAGCTTTTGTGTAAAGTAAAAACAAAACTTGTAAAACTTGTAAAAACAAAAACTTGCTAGTTTGCATTAACTGTTTGAGAATATGAGAATCATACCATAGCTGGACAGAAAATGAATGGTAAAATTAAGATTTGACAGGGTGAGGTTCATTTCTTTAAGATAACTTGTGTATTGGGTACAAAGGTATGTGCTTATTACAGGCAAAAACCCCCCCCCACCCCAAGTTTGTATTTAAATTCCAGGTAGTTACCATACAAGAATCTCTCCCTTAAAACAGTATTTGTCAGGATCCGTATTTAGTTTGTTGCTATCATGAACTTGTGTCTTGCAGTTCTATATTTTGGATATTTGAGAGGCAGCATGAGTGTATATTGGTCTAAAATTTTACAGTGTTTTTAATACCCCTAAGATGAGCACATGATCGTGACAATGAAGTTCTTCTGATCATTTGCTCACCTAAAACTCAGCATTGAGTTTATTTCATAAAAAGCACAAGAAGCTGTGGTTTGCTCCTCTTAAGTCAATATCTGAGCCCCCATGTGGGCTGAGTAGTTTGTTAGCTACTTTTCTTAAGTGCGATGGACTGAAAAAAATAGGCCTGGGCTCCTGGCTTTAAGCAGCTTTCTTACTTTTTTTTTTTCCTTAAGAGAACCTCAAGTAATTGGTTTTTTATTTACTCTACATAAATGTTTCTCAGTTGGGGGGTGATTTGCCCCCAAAGAAACATTTGGCAATGTCTGGAGACATTTTTGCTTGTCATACCTGTAGGGGTGGGCAATATGCATCCTGGCTTTTAGAGGGTGGAGACCAGGGATGCTGCTAAGCATCGTGTAAGGCACAGGATAGCACCCTAAGTTATCCAGCCCCAAATGTTAATAGTGCAGAAATTGAGAAACCCTGTTCTAGATAGATGCTACACTGGCATGCATTAGAATCATTTGGGACATCTTTAAGACCGTGGATGATGGACCCCACCTCTGGAAATTTGTGATGGTATTGAGAATATATTTTTAGAAGGCTCCCCAGGTAATACAGAAGTGCAGCAAGGTTTTGGAACGGCTGTTCAGGACCATGTATGTTAATGACTACTTGTGGGTCAAGGAATCTTTCAGGTGATCCCTGAGCTCTGTCTCTGTGGTCCCTAGATTCTACCTTAGAGATTACTTAGTAGCGGGGAGAGACGGTATACCTACATTATTTTCAGGTGCCTGAAGACTGAACTTTAAAAGAATTGAAACTTTGTTGCCTTTACCGCGTGAAAATGTATTACCATGTTGTGCTGAAATTTAGCAGCACTCTCGGGTGTTTTAGGGTTGTTTGCTGTTACTCCTGATAACTTTATACTGTGATTTTTGAGTTTTATATCCTTTGCTCTCATCCTGTGAATCAGCTGTCAGTTCTGGTTTTTGACGCCAGCTTTATCATTATCTTTCTTTCCCTTTGTAATGAAGACCTATTTCCAGAGAGTTAGCCCTGGGTCCGTTTGCCAGTTTTGCCTTTTGAAGGCGAGACAGGCGTACTCCCTGCTTCACATTTAACACAGTGACCCTTGCCTGCTAGTAAAAGGAGGGTTCCTCTGGGCCCTGGACTCTGGCCCAAATGGGCGAGTGTTTTTTCCTCCCTGGGGGGTGGGGGGGATGAGGTTTAGTAGTAGAAGGGCAGAGGTCCTTTTCTCACTCATACTTACAATTTAGATCGTTTGGTTTATTGAATGAAATAATACTAGTTTAAAAACTATACACATTTTCAGCAACTGAATGTTAGTATCTGGATACATAAAGGAGAAGATCGTGGAGGCGCTTTCTAATCTTTCATCCTGAAATTCAGCTTATGGGTGTTGTTGAGAATGACAAGTGACCCCTCCCCCACAGCTTCTTCTGATCTTCATTTATTTGAGCAGCACATATAGTAATTGAATCCTTACTCTGCCAGGAACTGTATTAGGGATTCACTCATGAACAGGCATTGAAGGACTTGCAGTCTAGAGGGAGAGATAGCAGTTATAAAAGGGATGCAGTTTTGGCTGGGAGGCCAGGTAACAGCTTGTTGGAACTGTACATAGTGTAAGTAAGTAGGCTCCTCAAGGAGGCCCCACAGGCCTGGGAGGAAAGAGTTTAGGTTTGCCCCTTTGCTGGTTGAGTTTGCCAGAAGTCTCTTACCAAATAATAAAGTACTTACACCTTTGTTTCTTACATGTATTAAGCGGTTACTTTGACTTGGCTTGGTTTGGTGTGTTTTAGAAAGCAATGCCGTTGTTCCTCTGCTGGTGAAGCTGTTTTGTAATGACAGAGAGGATTGGTCTGTATTTTTTTTTTTTGCTCCGTGGATGTTGTCAGTCAATCAGACTGGGAACACTGACAGCTTCCTTACTGATCAGAGGCTTGATGTAGGTTCACGCCAAATGTCTTGAGCGTCCTTGAAATTGATTGTGCCACCAGTGGGGATTCCCCCCCCCCCCCCCCCCCCCCCCGCTGCAGTTGGACCTAGGCTGACTAGAGATTTGTTTTTTTGGCCTTTTGATTTTTGCTTAGATTTAGTTGCCACAGAAACCCCATTTTCTTCCTCTCTTACTCCCCATTTATTTATTTATTTTTACTTGGAGAAGGGAGATAGTTACTAGTCGGATCAATACCCAGTTTATTTCAGGGTTTGAATGATGATGCACTGCCATCTGGATGCCAGGTAGATCAGCTAGTGAAGAAGCAAGTAAAAGGGAATGGAACCTTGGCAGTAGTTGAAAGGTTTCTCACCTTAACGGGGACGTTTTCATGTCACGGACTTGGCAAAGATCTGGGTTTACTCTGAGCAGAGGTGTTTTACCTCTTGTCACTTACAGCTGGCTAGTGTTGACCTGTTTTATAAGTATTAATGAAGACTACATCATCAACTGTGAATTTATACAAAGAAAGTTTGATAGGTTCTGAACATCTTTTTACTGATAGAAAGAAGCTCTGATTTTGTACTTCTTGGTGACACTGGAGAAAGCTAGGGTCGTATTTGTTCCAGAATTTCTTACAGTGGGACTGTGTATTGACTTGGAATGGGTTGTGTGCCCCAGAGGTTGACTGCCATGAAATCTGACGACCTAAAGGAAAGATGAATTAAAGATTGTTATTTTGGAACATTAGAAGAACAAAAAAGCTTGCAGAAATAGGAGTCTGACTGAATGTTGATTTAGATTTGGAGAAAGCTATTTGGATTGCTGGTTGGAGCCTTGGGTTCCTATACCTGGATATAAATCTGAACAACAGTGCTGAGGTCAGAGACCTACGTTGGCAAGAAGAGAAAGGAAAGCTTACGTGAGAAGGCAAGGCACCGAGACTCTAATTAGGGCAAGTAAGCATGTGTGTGACCTACCCACTAAGGCACGCTCTGTGGTGGCCTGGTATGGTTCATAGACATTGGCTGGACCTTGGTGAGATCTGGTCTTGTGGTCCATAGATGGGGGATGTGGCAGGAAGAACAGTGAAAAGTACTGAGTTGATTGGCTGTTTGCGGGCTTCCTTTCTTGAGAGTCATGGTCTTGGAGCTGAAACAGACCTTAGAGGTTATTGATTCTTAGAGAAAAATATAGACCATGCGGGAGAAGCTGACAAATCTCAGTTCCTGGGTGATTCCTTAGGGTTTTGGTGGCCCCACTAGACCACAGTTTCTAGTGTCATTTATTTCAAGAGTGACATCACAACTGGATCTCACGAGAGTTGAGATTAAATGCTTAACTTCTGAGTTGTTTCCCTTTGGTGGTAGTACTCGTCAGGTTTCTGTCATTGTAGTAGACGAGGGGGCAAGTGTCTCCAGTTTTCTTTTGTTGACCTGGAGATCACAGGGTTTCTGTTGCCTCTCTGGACAATGGGCACAACTCATCTGCCTCTGTTGCCTGCAAGCAAGACCCAGCCCCTTCTGATTAAAGAATGCTCTTTCCACTATGGACCTCTCATCCTCGATTTACTACACCCTTATATGGATTCAGCAACTATGCATTTGGCACTTATCATAGGCATAGTATTTTAAACTAAGGGAGTTTTCACAGACTAATACCGTTCTCTTTCCCCAATTCAGAGTATATTGTAGAGGTCAAGAGTACATAAGGATCTAAAATAGCTGGCTTTGAGTTCTGGTTCCCACAGTCTTCCAGCTGTGTAATCCTAATATGAGATCACATCTTTGTTCCTTAGTTTCCTTATCTGTGATATGAATATTAAATGTAAACTGCTTAGCACGATGCCTAGCACGGAGTAGTAGCACTATTAATATTATTACTGTTACTAGTCTTCCTCCTAACAATAGAAGTAAGTACAGAAATGACTCTAATATAAGGTGCAGTGAACGTCCTAAAGAGCTGACATGGAACATTGAGGGATCTTAGAGAACCTTGCGGTCTGACTAGCGGCTCTGGGGAGGTCCTGGGTGATAGTGATACAGGTTAAGAGAGGTTATGGAATTGGTGTTTATATGCAAGTTGTTTTTTTCTTTCCATATGTGGATCATGTTATATATGCTTTACTTAGGTAAATGGGATAATATTTTCCTACTTTGATGAGAGTGGAGATCATAAATTTGAGGTTTTGCATTTTGCTTTCTAAAATAGTCTTTAAAACCTCTCTTTCTGGCACTTAATGACATTATAAAGGTAACTCCATTTGTTTTAGAGTCTCCTATGTTACATAGAACCATATTTTTCAGTGTACTATGCTCTTGAAGAAAATTACGTATGCCTTGAGGGATTAATGCATTTTAACAGATGATTGGATCTTTATTTTTTCTTAACATATTCACATTATAACCAGACAACACTTTTCTTTTTTGTTTTTTCTTTAAAAGATTTTACGTAGTTGAGAGAGAGCAAGCACAAATTGGGGGTGGGGGGGCTGGGAGAGGGAGAAGCAGGCTCCCTGCTCAGGGAGGGCTCGATCCCAGGTCACTGAAATCGTGGACTGAGCCATCCAGGTGCCCCTGGACAACGCTTTTCTGTAGAGGGCCATTTAGTAAATATGTTAGGCTTTGCAGGCTGTGTGATCTCTTATTAACTACTCTGTCATTGTGATATGAAAGCAGCCATAGACAACATGTAAACAAATGAAGGTGGCTGTTAGGGCGCCCGGGTAGCTCAGTGGGTTAAGCGTCCGACTCTTGCCTTCGACTCAGGTCATGATGTCAGGGTTGTGAGATCAAGCCCTGCCTCAGGCTCTGCACTGTGCCTGGAGCCTACTTAAGATTCTCTCCCTCTAAATTGGACAGCCACATGCAGAAGAATGAAACTGGACCATTTCCTTACACCACACACAAAAATAGACTCCAAATGGTTGAAAGACCTAAACGTGAGACAGGAGTCCATCAAAATCCTAAAGGAGAACACAGGTAGCAACCTTTTCGACCTTAGCCGCAGCAACTTCTTCCTAGAAACATCGCCAAAGGCACGGGAAGCCAGGGCAAAAATGAACTACTGGGATTTCATCAAGATAAAAAGCTTCTGCACAGCAAAAGAAACAGTCCACAAAACCAAAAGACAACCGACAGAATGGGAGAAAATATTTGCAAACGACATATCAGATAAAGGGCTAGTATCCAAAATCTATAAAGAACTTATCAAACTCAACACCCAAAGAACAAATAATCCAATCAAGAAATGGGCAGAAGACATGAACAGACATTTCTCCAAAGAAGACATCCAAATGGCCAACAGGCACATGAAAAAGTGCTCAACATCACTCGGCATCAGGGAAATCCAAATCAAAACCTCAATGAGATACCACCTCACACCCCTCAGAATGGCTAAAATTAACAAGTCAGGGAACGACAGATGTTGGCGGGGATGTGGAGAAAGGGGAACCCTCCTACACTGTTGGTGGGAATGCAAGCTGGTGCAACCCCTCTGGAAAACAGTATGGAGGTTCCTCAAACAGTTGAAATTAGAGCTACCCTGTGACCCAGCAATTGCGCTACTGGGTATTTACCCCAAAGATACAAATGTAGGGACCCGAAGGGGTACGTGTACCCCAATGTTTATAGCAGCAATGTCCACAATAGCCAAACTGTGGAAAGAGCCAAGATGCCCATCGACAGATGAATGGATAAAGAAGAGGTGGTATATATACACAATGGAATATTATGCAGCCATCAAAAGGAATGAGATCTTGCCATTTGCAACAACGTGGATGGAACTGGAGGGTGTTATGCTGAGTGAAATAAGTCAATCAGAGAAAGACATGTATCACATGACCTCCCTGATATGAGGAATTCTTAATCTCAGGAAACAAACTGAGTGTTACTGGAGTGGTGGGGGGTGGGAGGGATGGGGTGGCTGGGTGATAGACATTGGGGAGGGTATGTGCTACGGTGAGCGCTGTGAATTGTGCAAGTCTGTTGAATCACAGATCTGTACTTCTGAAACAAATAACGCAACATATTTTAAGAAAAAAGAAAAAGAAGAAGATAACAGGAGAGGAAGAAAAGGGGAGTATGTCAGAGGGGGAGACGAATCATGAGAGATGATGGACTCTGAAAAACAAACTGAGGGTTCTAGAGGGGAGGGGGTAGGGGGATGGGTTGGCCTGGTGATGGGTATTGAGGAGGGCACGTTCTGCGTGGAGCACTGGGTGTTATGCACAAACAATGAATCATGGCACACTGCACCAAAAACTAATGATGTAATATATGGTGATTAACATAACAATAAAAAAATTAATAAAATAAATTAAGAAAAAAGATTCTCTCCCTCTGTCCCCCCTCCCCCCACCTCTCTCTCTTCCCCTCTCAAGAAAACAAAAAAGAAGGTGGCTGTCTTCCAGTAAAATTTTATTTACAAAAACAGGGCGGAGCATATAAGTACCAAATAACCAAGTTGTACATTTCAAACGAATATGATATTTGTTAATTATAAGTCAGTGGAAAAATAGTAAAACTATTCTGAAGACCAAGACCTCTCTCACACACACACACACACACGTGGTGGGCTGGATTTGGTCTGTCCTGCTCTAATCTTTTTTATTTTTAATTTGTAATGAGAGCCTGTATTCAGAGCGTATATAGCGGCATGTGTAGGAACTACATGTTACAACCAGCGGCTGTGTACCCACTAACCAGCTTAAGAAATAGAATGTTGCCACTGCCTTTGGCTTTCTGTCCTGCCCTGACCACTTCTTCCTCTTCCATCTCTGGAAGGCAAGCACTGCCCTACGTGTATCAATTTTTTGCTTTCTGGTGTTGCCATATGTGAACGTATCCTTATATAATGTAACTTAATTTTTTGCAAGTCTTTAAACTATATAAATAGAATCATTTTATTCTGTGACTCCCCCATCCCCCACATTGTTTTTGAAATTCCTTTATTCAAATGTTTGAGTTACTTATTAAGTCTTAGGCACTAAGATGTATGTCTTGGTGCTGGGTATGTTAGCATGAGTCTCTGCCCTCATGGAGCTTACATTTCAGGGGGGAAAGACAGTTAACAGGTTAAGTCAGAGATACAGCAGTAATATGGTGGGTGTTGTAGCAGGGAGAAAAGTGAAGCAGGCCAAGTGGGTGGATGGAGGCTGTGTGAAGATTGAAGGTGGTCAGGGTGGACCTCCCTGAGAGGGGGGCCTTTGAACAGGAGGTGCGGGAGGGAGCCCTGTGGCTGCGGGTGGGGTTGGGGTGGAGGTGTGGGAGGAGCCTTTCAGGCAGAGCCCTGCTGGCGGTGCCAAGAAGGGTTGTGCCTGCTCTGTTGAAGGGACGCTGGAGAGCCCCGCTGGCTGGAGGGGGAGAGCCCAAGGGAGAGTGGCAGGAGGTAACGCCAGAGGGGGTAGCGGTGGTCCTTGGGAGCCAGTCACCCGGGCCATTGTTAAGGATTTTATCTTTTTCTATGAGTGAGATGGGAGGTCATTATAGATAGTGTTTTGAGCAGAAGTGTGACACGGGAGATCTGATGCCTGTTTTCGGAAGGACCCCCTGAAGCTGTCAGGATAGCTGTCCCCGTGCCGCCGCGGGGTTCAGCAGAGCAGTGATGGCGGCGCAGGCTGAGGGGCACAGGGTGGCCATGAGAAGCGGTTGGGTTCTGGATGCATCTTGAAGGCAGAGCTGACAGGGTTTGGGGACAGATTGAATGTGGGCGTGAGAGCAGAGTGAAGGATGGTACTGGGGGCTTTGCTTGCAGTGGGAGTTGTCATCTGTGAAGAAAGGGAAGACTATGGGAGGTGTGGGTTGTGGATGTCACATCAAGAGTTGGGTTAAGCTTGGACATGGGGAGTTTATGGAGCTTTTAGAGAGCCAGCCAGACACGTGCCGGATTCAGGTGTCTGGAGTTGAGGGGCGAGGTCTGGGCTGAAGCTGGAAATGTTGGAGGCTTCAGTGTCCAGATGACCCTTGAGCGCGCTGAGGTGGAATGGGGGCGCTGAGGAATGAGGACTGAGTCGGCGGGGACAACGGGGAAGGGCCTCCTCTGAGGTAGAGGACGACCAGGCTAACGGGCTGTCTGTGAAGCCAAGGAGAGTGTCGAGGGAGAGCCTGCGCCCACAGCTACTGCCCTCAGGTCAAGTGAAAAGAGGGCCAAGGCTCGTGGGGCGGCTTTGGCAGCGTAGAAGCCGCTGACAGCCTTGACCAGAGCGGTTCCCACGGGGTGGTGTTCGAGAAGCCTGGGAGGGAGGGTTCGCAGGGTGGAAGGGAGAGGACAGCAGGTCAGGTTCGTTCACGGGCACGTGCCACGACACTGAAGGGAGATTTGGGACCCTTGAGCAGGTTTTGTTGGGATGGGAGAAAAGACAGCATTTTGGTAACTGTGGTAGGAGATGGTTCCTTACAGAGCGAGCGACCCAGTGAGGCGGGAGGCGGACGCGAGCCGGAGCCCTGCTCCTGAGAAGGCCGCAGCGAATGGGCCGAGAGCCCGTGGGCTCCTCCTCGCCGAGAGCTGGGAGAGCAGGGTCGGGGGGCTGGTGAGATAGGGAGAAGTTAGCAGCAGTCAGTGAAAATTAGGGTGAGTGGGGGCTGGTGGGGAAGAGGAGAGAGAGGGGAAGGTAAGGTGTGGAAGTCTGTGGGCAAGTAAGACTGAATGGGTCAGCACCGCAAAGAGGCCGAGCTGAGGGGAGTGATCCTGAGTTTAAAGTGAAAACAAACGGCACTTGTTTCACCAGAAGCGGAGCAGGCCGTGCCCCAGTGGTGCTGGGGTTGTGGTTTTCCTAGACCGTAAGTGGCAAACCAAGAGAAGGTCGGGGAGTGATTGTAATGGTGGCGGGGACGTGGAATTGCAGCTGGGAAGGGGGGGAGGTGCGGGCGTGCAGACGGGGAGGTTTGACCGTTGGTGCGTGTACCTGTACCTCATTCCTTTTCACTTCTGTGTCCTGTTTCAGACTGAGTGTATCTCATTGAACCTTTGTCCAGTTGTTGGAGGATAGGATTGTTTCCAGTAAAGAAACACTGCTGCTTTGAACAAATGCAGAAACGTTTCTCCAGGGTATAGACCTTGGAGAGAATTGCCAGGGTAGTGGGACCAGTACATTTTTAACTTTTTTTTATTATTATTAAAGATTTTTTATTTATTTATTTGGGGGACAGAGAGAGACACAGCGAGAGAGGGAACACGAGCAGGGGGAGCGGGAGAGGGAGAAGCAGGCTTCCCGCGGAGCAGGGAGCCCGATGCAGGGCTCGAACCCAGGACCCCGAGATCATGACCTGAGCTGAAGGCGGCCACCCAACTGACTGAGCCACCCAGGCGCCCCCATTTTTAACTTTTGTAAATGGTGCAGATTGTGTTCTAGGATGGTTGTACCCATTTACTCTTCTACCACCACTGTTGTTCCACATCCTTGCCAACAATGATATTGTCAGTTTTTTTATATTTGACAATTTGTTGGGTAGTTCATTATTATTTTTTAAATAACAACTTTATTGAGAGATAATTCACATATATTCTTCATCCATTTAAAATGCAGAGTTTAGGGCCGCTTGAGCGGCCCAGTCGGTTACGCATCTGACTCTTGGTTTTGGCTCAGGTCGTGATCTCACGGTTGTGGAATCGAACCCCGCATCCTGCTCCTGGCTCAGTGCAGAGTCTACTTCAGATTCGTTCTCCCTCCCCCTCTGCCCCTCCATGCTTGCTTCGTGGGTTTTAGTGTATTCACAGAATCGTGTGATGAACACCACAGTCTAAGTTTAGAACATTTTCGTCACCCCCAGAAGAAACCTTGTCTCCTTCAGCAGTCATTCCCCATTTCTACCTAACCTCTAGGCAACCACTATACACTTTCTCTATCGGTTTGCCTCTTCTGGACATTTCATATGACTGGACTCACACACTGTGTGGTCTTTCGTGTCTGGCTTCTTTCACCTAACATCAGGCTTTCAAGGTTCCTCCATGTTGCCGCAGGTGTCGGGATGAGTACTCCGTGGCTTTTTATTGACGAATAACATTCTATCGTATGGATATGTCACATGTTACTGATTTACCAGTTGATGGACATTTGGATTGTTTCTACCTTTTGACTCTTAGGACTAATACTGCTATGAGCATTGTGTACAAGTCTTTGCGTGGACAGATGTTTTTATTTTTCTTGGTGTATGCTTAGGAGTGGAATTGTTGGGTGTCATGGTAAGTCTGTGTTTAACATTTTGAGCAACAAACTGTTTTTCCAAAGTGTCTTGCACCATATTACATTCTTACCAGCACTGTATCAGGATTTCAATTTCTCCATGTCCTTACCAACATGTATAATTTTCCTTTAAAAAAATTAATAGCCATCTAGTGGGTGTGAAGCGTGGTATCTCATTGTGGCTTTGATTTGCTTTTTCTTAATGACTAGTGCTGTTGGACATCTCTTCATCTGTTCATTGGCTGTATGTCTTTAGAGGAAAGTCTCTTCAAATTCTTTGCCCGTTTTTATTAATTTATTTTTATTTATTTTTGCATAGTTATAATGTTCTTTTCTCTAATTACTAATGAAGTTGAGCATCTTTTTGGTATTTGGATTTCCACTTCTCTGAAATGCCTGCTTGTGTTGCCCTCCCCCCCCCCCCCCGTGGAGCTGTTTGGTTTATCTTATTTGTAGGAATTCGGGGTTTTTTTCCTCTCTCTCTCTCTCTCTTTTAAGTAAACTTTACGCCCATCGTGGGGCTTGAACTCATGACCTCGAGATTAAGTGTCGCATGCTCCATGGACTGAGCCAGTCAGGTGCCCTTGTAGGAATTCTTGTATATTCTGATTAATAATCTTTTATTAATTATCTGTGCAAAAAATACTTTTGCCAATACATGACTTGTCTGTTTACTGTGTTTATGGGACTTTTAAAAAAGTGTTTATTGAAAGCATGGAATAAAAGCAAAAGCAGATCTCCATGTCTTCTGATCTTCTTGCCGTACTGGCCAGGTAGAAGAGGAAACTGACTTTTGGTTTATGGGAAGTTGTCTTTTAAAAAAGTTTTACAGTTTTTCTCCCTACGAGTCTTACACATCTTTTGTTAGATTTATTCTTTGGGTACTTTATAGTTTTTGTTGCTGTTTGTAATGATTTTTAAGTTTTCTATTTGCTGCTAAATGGCAGTGTACCTTTATACGCAGCTCTTCTTTTTACTTTTAATAATTTTTTTAAAAGATCTTTTTTTTTTTTAAAGATTTTATTTATTTATTTGACAGAGACAGCGAGAGAGAGGGTACACAAGCAGGGGAGAGTGGGAGAGGGAGAACAGGGAGCCCGATGCAGGGCTCGATCCCAGGGCCCTGGGATCATGACCTGAGTCAAAGGCAGCTGCTAAACGACTGAGCCACCCAGGCACGCCAAAAGATCTTTCTTTCTTTCTTTGAGAGAGAGAGAGGACATGAGCAGGGGGATGGGCAGAGGGGGAGGGAGAAACAGGCTCCTTGCTGAGCAGGGAGCCCAGTGTGGGCTGGATCCCACGACCCCATGATCATGACCAGGGCCGAAGGCAGATGCTTAACTGACTGAGCCACCCAGACGCCCCTATATCCAGCTCTTCTTTGTGATAACTTCTCTAACTTAACAATTTGCGGACTCTTGGGGTTTTTATATGGATAATCATCTTATCTTTGAATAATGGCATTTCATTTCTTTCCAGTACTTTTACTTTTTATATCTTATTCTAGTCTAATTGCACTGTTTCAGGACAACCATTGCAGTGGAGAATGTAACTGGTAATGGCAGAAATCTTTGTTGTATTCCTGGTTTTAAAGGAAATGCTTTTATCTTTCACCATTAAATGTATGGTACTTTTCCCCCCCTTTAACAGGCTGAGGAAGATTCCTTCAGTATTAGTTTATGGAAAATTAAAAAAAAATTACAAGTAGGTATTAAGCTCAATTGAGTGCATTTTCTGCATCTACCGAGATGATGATAGTATGATTTTTCAGCTTTAATCTGGTAATGTGGAAAAATTAAGGTAATTTTGAAATTAACGTAATACTGAAATTAACCTTAACATTTCTGGGATAAATTCATCTTCATCATGACATATTTTTAAAAAATATTGTATTGTTTTTAAAAAATGTTTTTGTTCTTTTTTATGCTTTTGACTTGCTAATATCTTGGGATTTGTGGTTCTGTGTTAATTGGTAAGATTGGTCTATGATTTTCCTTTTTTTGTATAAACCTTGATACATTTTATCATCAAGGTTAGTTTAATAAAATAGCTGTAGTATTTCCTCCTATTCTCTTAGAGAATGGGTAAAATTGGAATTACCTGTTCCTTCAGTGTTTGATAAAATTTGCCTGTAAAACCATTAGAGCCTGCCTGGTGTTTTCTGACATTTTATTTATTTATGTATTTATTTATTTATTTATAAAAAGATTTTATTTATTTGACAGAGAGAGTGTGTGCGCACAAGCGGGGAGCGGCAGGCAGAGGGAAAGGGAGAAGTAGAAGGGAAGGCTCCCCACTGAGCAAGCCTGCGCAGGACCCCAGGATCATGACCTGGGCTGAAGGCAGACACTTAACCTACTGAGCCACCCAGGCGCCACTCTTCGACATTTTAAAATTACTGACTGGTTGCTTTAATATTTACAGGATCATTAGAGTTTTTATTTTTCTTGAATCACGTTTGGTAGTTTACATTTTTCTAAATTTATTTTGTCTTCATTTTCAAATGTATTGGCATAAAATTTTAATTTCTTTTAAATCTGTCTAATTTGGAATTAGTCACTAATTTTTAACTTAAACAGATGCTTAGGTCCTTAATATTTGGCTTTTTTTGTATACTCATATGTACATATACTTCTAAGTCAAGTAGTAATTTCCATTTAAATAACGCTTTGGCTACATCTCAGAAGTTTCACTATGTAGAATTTTTATCTTTCAGTTCTGAATATATTCAGATTTTCATTGTGATTTCTTCTCCGACTGAAAAGTTTAGAAAGTATTTTGAAAAATTTTGGTGTATTTTTGTCTTAATCTTTGTTATTGATTAGTAACATATATTGTGTTAATAATATGTGATCCAGTGTGATTCTGATTTTTTTGAATTTTGTTGAGGCTGTTTTATTGGTGTCTGGTTTGTGGCAAATTTTTATCAGTGTTCAGTGTGTGTGCTTAAAAAGCCAGTGTGTTTCTGGTTTTAAGGTGAGGTTTTTCCGTGTGTATTAGATGAAATGCATTAATTGAATTCACATTCAAACTAGTATCCTTAACTACTTTTGTCTGCTGTTAGGTCACTTACAGAGGGGTGTTGTTGAAGTCCCTTGTTGTGATGGGAGACCTGTCACATCTCTGTGGTGCTCTCAGGTTTTGCTTTGTGCCTATAAGTTTAGAATCGGCTGTCTCTCTGGGAATACTTTTTTTTTCTTTTAAAGGTTTTATTTATTTATTTGACAGAGAGACAGTGAGAGAGGGAACACAAGCAGGGGGGGTGGGAGAGGGAGAAGCAGGCTTCCTGCGGAGCAGGGAGCCTGACACGGGGCTCGATCCCAGGACCCTGGGATCATACCTGAGCTGAAGGCAGATGCTGAACGACTGAGCCACCCAGGCTCCCCTAGGAATACTTTTCTATTAAAGTATATTCTGTCAGATACTGGTATAGCTGTGACTTTTGGTTAATGTTTGCCTGATACTGTTTTTCTGCTTTTTCACTAACAAGCTTTTTATGGCTTTAATGTTTTACATGTGCCTTTTGAAAGCAGTACTAGCTAGGTTGCAGTTTTTTTTAATTTTCTTTTTTTTTTAAGTAGGCTCCGTGCCCCGTGTGGAGCCCAACTTGGGGCTTGAATTCACAACCCCAAGATAAAGACCTGAGCTGAGATCAAGAGTTGAACGCCTAATTGACTGAGCCACCAAGTGCCCCTAGATTGCATTTTTATAATTCGACTTTATTTTTTTTAATTTTTATTTATTTTTTTAATATGTTCAATTAGCCAATGTATAAGTACATCATTAGTTTTTGATGTAGTGTTTAACGAGTCATTTAGCTGCGTATAACACCCAGTGCTCATCCAACATGTGCCCTCCTTATAATTTGATTTTAAACTGATGAGTTAGTCCATTTATGTTAATTGTGATTAAAATATTTGGTTTATTTCTACTATCTTATTTTCTGCTTTTTAACTTGGCTTTTTTGTTCTTTTTCTTTTCTTATGTATTTTTTTAAAGGTTTTATTTATTTATTTGACAGAGAGACCACAAAAGAGGGAATACAAGCAGGGGGAGTGGGAGAGGGAGAAGCAGGCTCCCCGCTGAGCAGGGAGCCCAATGCAGGACTCGATCCCAGGACCCTGAGATCATGACCCGAGCCAAAGGCAGACACTTAACAGCTGAGCCACCCAGGTGCCCCCATGCCTTATGTATTACGGGATTTTTTTTTTTCTTCACTCCTATCCACCCCTTGTGCCCATACCCAGTAATATGGAGATGAGACACTGCTCTTCTTGGTAATCTTAAGACATTTCATGTTTAACTTACAGCCTATAGTTAATCAATCTCTTTACCCTTATGAGAGCCCCCAAATGAGCTAGTCTGCACCTTTTCCCAATTTATATGTTGCCTTTAATGGTTTTCATTTTGCTGCTTTTTAAAATCCCTTTTTTAATATGTTGTTATTCTTGAAAGGCAGTTTTTTGCCTAATACCCAATTCTAGGTTGATGATTATTTTCCCTTAGCATTTTGACATTGTCTTTTTCCAATTGTTGCTATTGTCTTTTTCCAATTGTCGCTACTGACATTAGTTAGAAGTTAGTGGTCAGTTGTTCCTTATCCAGGAATTTAGGTGTTCTGTACCTAAAGCAGCTTGTTATGTTGGTCATAACATATTTCTTGTCTTTTTGCAATTGTTGCTTTTGACGTTAGAAGTTAGTGGTCAGTTGTTCCTTATCCAGGAATTTGAGGTGTTCTGTACCTAAAGCACTTGTTATGTTGGTCAGTCCAGCAGATGCGTTTAGTCTCTTTCATTTTTAGGTTGGTGGCCTTATCTGTTATTTTAGATTATTCTTTGTGTCTTATTACCTCTGAATAACTGTGTACCAGATCCATGCTTTGCATGTGTCATCAGTATTCAAAAGACGTGAGAAGTTACAAGTAATAGAGGATTTTGTTTTGTTATAAACTAGCAAACATGAATTTTTTCCTCTCTTGGTGTGGAGTGGTCCTGTGTCAGTAAGGAATTTCTTAGAGATTTTCTACTTCTTCACATTAGTTAGCTCATTTTTATATCCAGAAATGGGAAAGATTTCAAAGATAATTGCCTTTTTAAAATGGGATCATTTGGGGTGCCTGGGTGGCCCTGTTGGTTGGGTGGCTGCCTTCGGCTCGGGTCATGATCCCGGGGTCCTGGGATTGGGTCCCGCGTTGGGCATCCTGCTTGGTGGGGAGTCTGCTTCTCCTTCCTCCTTGACTCTTCCCCTGCTTGTGCCCCTCACTGGCTCTCTCCATGTCTCTCTCAAATCTTAAAAAAAAAAAAAAAAAGGGATCATTTGCTAGAAAAGAGTTATGTGGACCTCACCTGTGACTAGCCAAGTACAGAACACTGAAAACAATCTGGAAAAGGGATGTGGATCACAATAGATAATGAGCCAAGGGAAAAGGGAGAGAGTGCATTTTAGCATTTGTAACACATAACCTATTCCGAGGGAGAGGAGGGACTGTTCTGTACTTCTTTATATTAAGTCTTTTCTGTTTTTGACTAATAACTGAAAGAGGGACAATCAGAAACAAAAGAGGCATCCAGGGATCTAAGGGTATGTAGGCTGGGCTAGGGTTGGAACTCACTTTGTGGCCCTGTGGTGTGTAAGGCCCTGTAGATTGTGGTCCTGCTTCTGCCACAGCCCTCCTTGGAGAGGGTTGGGTTTGGTGCCAGCACTGCTGATATCGGGAGCAAAGACTTAATAGCTACTTCTAGTCCTATCCCAGTGGTTTTTCAATGAGGACAAAGAGTTTGAAATGCATAGACAGTGTAGCTATTGTTTCCATCAAACTTCAAAAAATAAAGCTCAATAATCTTCTGGGGCATTGAGGAAAGAATGAGAAAGAATTATAGGGAGAATGGGGTGGAGAGAGAGCTGGTTTAGCAGAATTGTTGTGAGGATTAAAAATAAACATTACTGGGCATGTTTATGTTTCTCCAGAAAAATGTAGAGGAAGTCCATTCCTGCCATTTACCATACTGTCAGGCCAGTTTTTCAGTTCTTGATGTCAGTTACTACTGAATTGCCTTCTGATTAGCGTGAACCTTCAGCAGTGGCATTCCGTGCTTACGTGCTTTAACCCTGGTAGCTGTAAATTGTGTCTTCTCCTATAGCTTGTTTGCCCTGTGCCTGTTACTACCGTTACCGCTTGTGTTTGATTCATTACATGCGTTATTTTTAACTTTTTCCCCTCAAGGTGAGTGTGGGATGTTCATCTTTCCTATCAAGAAGGAGCCTCTTGGGAGGGAGGGAGGCAGTCTGGCCAGAATGGTTTAGAGGGAGGGTGGATTAAGTTCATGAGAACTGGACTGGAGCCTTGGTTTGACCAGATTAGCTGTCTGACTCGGCACATTATTTCACCTTTCTGAGCCCATTTCTTCACATGTAAAATGGAGATGTTAATGTTCTCCTCCCTTTTCCATAGAAAATCACTTTGGGTAATTTAAATTTATGGGTGTTTTTTGCAAGTAGTTTAGTGTAGAAGTCACAAATTTTCACAGAACAAATGGTTCAGGCCAAACTGACGTTCTTAATAATTAATAGCTTATTTGATGAACTTTTACTGGCTTTGGTTTTAAAATTTTGACTAAAGGTGTAGGATATTGTGAATTTTTCTTTTTTATTCTATTGCCATTTTTCTGTTTGGAATGAAAACTCTTAGTTTTTTTTTAAATGAAATATGTGATTATATTTGTTTTGAAAAAAAGTAAAGTCATAGGTAATACCAACTCTCTTCTGATCATCTTCTCCTGATCCTTTTCCACATTCTGCTGTTAATAGTTTTGTGTCTGCCTTCTTGATTTTTTTCTGTGTATTTGTGTACTTACATTTGTGCTTATGGAAGCTATACAGTGTTGAGAACGTACACATTTTTACCACTCAATCACTTCGCACTGAGTCCCAGCGGCACAGATCTCTCTGCCTCATTCTTTCTGGTCGTTGCATGGTGCAAGTGTCCACTGCAGCCGTTTCCCACATTGGTGGGCTTTAGAGGGTTTTTTTGTTTTGTTTTGTTTTGTTTTAATTGCCAGTAATTCAGCTTGCTTAGTTTGGTATAATAAAGTACTTTGTTCTTAGAAGCTTTTAGAAGTACACTGTTAGCTGCGGAAATAGGTAAATGCTAAATTATAAGCTGGATTCTTTTGTTCTTTGTTTTTTGCATGTATAAGCAGTGAAAAATACCTTCTTTCCCTAGAAAACTTTTCATTCATCTCCTTTTCAAATGATGTATAACATGTGACATTTTTAAGCTCCGTTAAAAATGAACAGTTATTTAGCAGATCTTTTTAATTGTCAAATACAAATAAGATTTATTTTTAAACAATTAAAAAAATTAATAAACTTTATTTCATGGAGCAGTTTAAGGTTCACAGCAAGATTGAGGTCAAAGTAAAAAAGTTCCCGTATACTCCCGTCCCCCAGTAATCCCCACCATGGACGTCAGCACCAGAGTGGTACATCCGTTACAATCCATGAACCTATACTGGCACATCATTATCCACTCCAAAGCCACAGTTGAGGGTTCACTGTCAGTGTATATTCTGTGGGTTTTGACAAATGTATAATGACATATACCCACCATTTTAAGATCCTACAGAATAGTTTCACTGCCTTTGAAATTCTCCGTGTTCTGCCTGTTCTTTCCTGCCTCCCACCTTAACCCCCAACAACCACTAATCTTTTTATTGTCTTTAGGGTCTTGCCTTTTCTAGAATGTCATAGTTGGTATCACACAGTATGTACCATTTTTGGACTGTTTTTGTTTTCACTTAGTAATATACATTTAAGGTTCCTTCATGTTTTTTCATGGCTTGAGAACTCACTTCCTTTTAGTGCTGAATAAATATTCTGTGGTCTGTAGGTACCACAGCTTATCTATCCATTCATTTACTGAATGACATCTTGGTTGCCTCTGAATTTTGACAGTTAAGAAAAGTTGCTGTAAACATCTGTGTGCAGGTTTTTGTGTGAACATAAGTTTTCACTTCATTTGAATAGATAACAAGCACAGTTACTGGATTGTATGGTAAGGGTATGTTTACCTTTTTGAGAAACTGCCAAACTGTCTTCCAAAGTGGCTGTATCATCTTGCATTCCCACCAGCAGTGAATGAGAGTTCCTTTTGCTCCACGATCTTGCCAGCATTTGGTGGTGTCAGTGTTTTGGACTTTGGCCATCCTGATAGGTATGTAGTGGTATCTTTATTTATTTATTTATTTATTTATTTAGATTTATTTATGTGTGAGAGAGAGACACACACACAAAAGCGGGGGGGGGGGAGGGGCAGAGGGAGAGGGAGAAAGAATCTCAGCACACTCCCCATTGAGCATGGAGCCTGACGCAGGGCTCCATCTCACAACCCTGAGATCATGACCTAGGCTGAAACCTAAGAGTCGGATGCTCAACTGGGCTGAGCCACCCTGGTGACCCCCCCTTTTTTGTATCTCATTGTTTTAAATTGCAATTCCCTAATGACATACGATATTGAGCATCTCTTCATATGCTTATTTGCCATCTGTATATCTTTTTTCTTTTTTTTTAGGTAGGCTTCTTGCCCAGGTGGAGCCCAACGTGGGGCCTGAACTCAGGACCCTGAGATCAAGACCTGAGCTGAGATTAAGAGGCAGACTATTAATCAAATGAGCCACCTAGGCGTACCTGTGTGTCTTCTTTAGTGAGGTGTCTGTCAGGGTTTTGGTGTTGTATCTAAAAAGTCATTGCCATAGCCCAAGGTTTCTTAATTTGGACTGGTATAACAGAATTCAAAGACTGGGTGGCTTTTCAACAACAGAAATTTATTTTGCACAATTTTGGAGGCGAGAAATCAGAGATCAGGGTGCAAGCATAATCAGGTTCTAGTGAGGACTCTTAATTTATTGCAGACAGGCATTTTCTCATCATATCTTTATATGGCCAAAAGAGGGCAAGGGAGCTCTCTGGGGTCCCTTTTATAATAGTACTAATCCTGTTTATGAGGGCTCCACCCTCATGACCTAATCATCTTCCAAAGGCTTCACTTCCTAATACTGTCACCTTGTGGGTTAAGATTTCTGCATATGAATTTTGAGGGGACAAAAATATTGAGTTTATTGCACAAGGTCATCTAGGTTTTATCCTATGTTATTTTCTGGGAGGTTTATGGTTTTGCATTTTACATTTAGGTCTGTGATCTGTTTGGGGTTAATTTTTGTGAAGAGTACAAGGTCTGTGTCTAGATTGATTTTTGCATGCGATGTTCCAGCACCATTTGTTGAAAAGACTATCTGCTCCATTGTCAAAGATCAGTTGATTGCATTTATGTGCATCTGTTTCTGGGCTACTTGTCCTGTTCCATTGATCTCTTTGCTCTTTCATCAGCACCACACTGTCTTGATTATTGCAGCTTTATAGTAAGTCTTGAAGTTGAGAAGTGCTAGTCCTCCAACTTTGTTCTTTTCAACGTGGAGTTTGCTGTTTTGGGTCTTTTGACTGTGTAAACTGTGAAATCAATTTGTCAGTATCCACAATGTAACTTGTTGGGATTTTGATTGTATTCGATTGGAATTGTTCCTGATCTCAGTAGGAAAGCTTTGAGTTTCTCACCTTTAAGTATGATGTTTGGTGTAGGTTTTTTGTGGCTGTTCTTTATAAGGTTGAGAAGCTCACCACTATTCCTAGTTTGCTGGGAGTTTTTAGTCACAAATGAGTGTTGGATTTTGTCAGATGCTTTTTCTGCATATATGGATATGATCATGTGATTTTTTTTTTCTTTAGGCTGTTGACATGAATTACGTTAATTGATTTTTGAATGTTAAACCAGTCTTGCATACCTGGGATAAATCCTACTTGGTTTATAATTCTTTTTATATGTTTTGGATTTGATTTGCATATCTTTTGTCAAGGATTTTTGCATCTCTGTTTATGAGAGATACTGAACTGTAGTTTTCTTGTAAGGTCTTTGTCTGGTTTGGATACTAGCATAATGCTTGTCTCATAGAATGAGTTAGGAAGTATTCCTTCTGCTTCTGTTTTCTGGAAGGGATTGTAGAGAATTGGTATCATTTCTTCCTTAAATGTTTGGTAGATTCATGAGTAAACCCATCTGGGCATGGTATGTTCTGTTTTGTCAGGTTATTAATCACTGATACATCTTCTTTGATAGATACAGACCTAGTCAGATTGTCTGTTCTTGTGTGAGTTGTGACAGATGGTATCTTTCAAGGAATTGTTTCATTTCATCTTGGTTATCACATTAGTGGCCATAGAGTTGTTCATCCTTTGGTTATCCTTCCCCCCCCCCCCCCCCTTAAGATTTTATTTTTAAGCAGTCTCTACACTCAACGTGGGGCTTGAACTCATAATCCCAAGATCAGGAGTTGCACGCTCCTCTGACTGAGCCAGCCAGATGCCTCTGTTACCCTTTTATCTGGAGTGATAGCCCCTTTCATTTCTGATACTAGCAATTTGGGTCTTTTTTCTTTTTTTCTTTAAGATTTTTTATTTATTAGAGAGAGCACACAGGTAGGGAGAGAGGGAGAAGCAGACTCCCTGCTGAGCATGGAGCCCGTCGTGGGGCTTGATCTCAGGACCCTGAGATTATGACCTGAGCCAAAAGCAGATGCTTAACCGACTGAGCCACCCTGGGTCTTTTTTCTTTATCCTAGGGAAAGGCTGATACATTTTACTGATTTCCACTCCCCCCCCCCCCCCCCCGCTGAGAATGAGCTTTTGGTTTTGTTGATTTTTCTCTATTGATTTCTGTTTTCGGTTTCATTGAGTTCTCTTATTTGTTTTCTGCTTGCTTTGGAATTAATTTGCTCTTTATCTAGATTCATAAGGTGTAAAAGCTTAGTTTTTTGACTTTTAAAATCTTTCTTTTTTTTTTTTTAAGATTTTATTTATTTGACAGAGAGAGACACAGTGAGAGAGGGAACACAAGCAGGGGGAGTGGGAGAGGGAGAGAAGCAGGCTTACCGCGGAGCAGGGAGCTCTATGTGGGGCTCGATCCCAGGACCCTGGGATCATGACTTGAGCCGAAGGCAGACGCTTAACGACGGAGCCACCCAGGTGCCCCTAAAATCTTTTCTTTAAATATATCTTTTAGGTGCTATAAATTTCCCTTTAAGTACTGCTTTTGCTGTCTCCCAAATTTTGAAATTTGAAAAAAATTAAAAAAATTTTTAAAGTTCTCTTGAGATTTTTTTCTTTGATTCATGTCTTCTTTACAGGTGTGCTGTTTAATTTTCAAGTACTTTGGGGATTTTCCAGATCTCTGTTAACTGATTGCTAGTTTAATTGCATTGTGGTCTGAGCAGACACTGTGTGATTGCTCTTCTTTTAAATTTGTTACAGTGTATGAGAGACTATGGACTCTGAGAAACAAACTGAGGGTTCTAGAAGGGAGGGTGGTAGGGGGATGGGTTAGCCTGGTGATGGGTATTAAAGAGGACACGTATTGAATGGAGCAGTGAGTGTTATATGCAAACAATGAATCATGGAACACTACATCAAAAACTAACGACTTAATGTATGGGTGATTAACATAACAAAATTTAAAAAAATTTGTTACGGTGTGTTTTATGTGTGGTCTGTCTTGGTGAGTGTTCCATGTGAGTTTAAGAAAAATGTGTAATTGCTATTGTTGGGTGGAGTCTGTACATGTGAGCCTGTGCCCCTGCCTGAACTCGAGTGCTTCTCCACTTTTTCTCTCCTTAGATGGGACAGGATGGTTAGAGGGGTCTGAAGTTGTGTTATTTCCCTTCCTCCAGGTGGGGAAGGCTCTGGTAAAATAGTTTCTGCTGAGGGCGGAAAAGAACAGAAAAGAAGAGAAAATTGGCGTATTTCAGAATTGGTCTCTTCCCCTCCCTATGCCCGAAGCGGGAGATTTTTCAACTGTATTCACTCTTAGGACCTGGTAGAACTCCTGGAGGTAAAACTCCCAATCCTCCTGGCTTTTTTAAGTCTGTGAGTTGTTCTCACTGAGCCGCCAGCAGTTCGTTGGTTTTAGTTCAGGTTTTCCTGCCCTGACGGTAGGTCCATGGGAGGTTTTGGTTTACAGGTCTGTGCTCTGGTAAATCGTCATTCTCTGTATTGGCCTTTCTTTCTCCACAATCTTGGGGGCAGCAGTTTGCCTTATGACCAAATTTCTCTGATGACTCTAAAAAGAGCTGTTGATTCTTTAGTTGTTCAGCTTTTTTACTGTTGGCGAGGACAGAGTGGCAGCTTCGAAGCTCCTTATGTGCTGGATGAGAAACTGGAAGTTCCGTTTATGTGTCCAGTTTGTGTCCAGTTCATCAGCATCAAGTACATTAACATTGTTGTGTAACCTTCACGGCTGTCCATCCTCAGACATGTTTTCATCTTCCCAAACTGAAACTCCATACCCATTAAATAAATTCCTCTCTATTCCCTCCCTGCCGCAGCCTCTGGCAACCAGCTTTCTACTTTCTGTCTCTGCAGAATTTGACTGCTCTATACTTGCTATGATAGCAGCGCAGCCAGATGGTATTTGTCCTTTTGTTGAGTGACTTCAAGCGTAGTCTTCAAGGTTCACCTGTGTTGTAGCATGGATCAGAACTTCTGCCTTTCGAAGGCTGAATTCTATTCCGTTGTGTGTGTGTGGATGTGTGGATGTGTACACCACATTTTGTTTAGTCATGTGGATACTTGCCTCCACCTCTCGACTATTCTGATTTATGTACTACAAATGCGGGTGTACAAATACAACTTTGACCATTGTGCTTTCAGTTCTTTTGGGGTATGTACCCAGAAGTGGAATTGCTGGATCATAAACTAATTCTGTTTTTACTTTTTTTTTTTCTCTCAAAACTACCGTACTATTTTCCATAAAAGCTGCATCATTTTACATTCCCAGCAGTAGTGCACAAAAGCTCCAGTTTTTCCTCTTAAGCACATCTTCTTGAGTGCTTATCTATGAGCTATAGAAAGGTGTTTAAAACACTATTTGTTGTTTAAATCTTACTGGCAGCAAAAGCCAGGGAAGAGTTTTCTCTGTAGAATTTACAAGTTCTCTGACACTATATTTTCTTGATTTTCTTCTTACCATTTTTGGCCTCCTTTTTAATTTTCTTCCAGGCTAGTTTCACATTTTGTTCTTCAGCCTTTATTTTCCACACTATGCCTTGTGCAATCTCTAGTTTCATGGCTAAATTTATTAGGTATGTGCTAATGGTGCTCAGATGCGTCTCTAGCCTTGCTTTTCTGTTGTGTTCCAACTGCCTGCAGAGCATTCTCATTCATAATCTTTCCGTCCCAAACTCAGTCATGAACCTAGTAGGGTAAGGATTAAATACTAGGAACTTGAGTCCCGTTACTGCCAAATCCTAGTTGTTTGAGCTCTGAGCTTTGGTTTGCTCTCTTGCACAATAGCAGTGATATATGTATGAGGATTAAATGATAGTTCGTGTTATATCCACATTACAGCATACATGAGTTGTAGTTAGTAAGTATAACCATAGTTACTGTCATCCTTTGTACAAATAATTTTCTCCCCTTTGATAAAATTCTTAATTTTTAATGAGATTACCTAATTAAAAGGTACTGTCATTTTTTTTATTTTTTAAAACAAGATTTTATTTATTAGAGCGCGTGAGTGAGCATGAGCGGGCGGGGGTAGGGGTGGGGGGAGGAGGGGGCAGAGGGAGAAGCCGACTCCTCACTGAGCAGGGAGCCTGATGCGGGGCTCTATCCCAGGACCCTGAGATCATGACCTGAGCCGAAGGCAGATGCTTAATTGACTGAGCCACCCAGGTGCCCCAGTATTGTCATTCTTATTAATCTTTTTTTTTTTTAAGATTTTTAATTTTTTATTAGAGAGAGAGAGTACAAGCAGGGGGAGTGGTGGTAGAGGGAGCAGGAGAAGCAGGCTCCCCGCTCAGCAGGGAGCCTGACGGGGGTGGGACTCGATCCCAGGACCCTGGAATTGACCTGGGCCGAAGGTAGCCGCTTAACCGACTGAGCCACCCAGGCGCCCCATAATCTTGTATGTCATCATGTTCTTCTTTAAAAAGCACGCACCCATTTACAGTGTGTTAGTGATAGAGGGATACCCCTCTTTCCCCATATTCTCCCCTCAGTTTTAATTAGTTCTAGTTATTTTTTGTTTGCTGATTCATGGGATATAAAAGAATACCTCATGGATTTTTTAATTTCAAAAATTAGCCATGGTAAGTGTTTTTCACATGTTGGCTTATGTTTTGATTTTTTTTTTCTTTTTTATGAATGAGTGCTCTGTTCAGATCTTTTGACCATTAGGTTTCGATCTCCTTGGTTCCCCAACAGGCATTGTATAAGCTTAAAAATTATCCCCTGGTGTTTTCAGTTTACTCCCATCCACATTTTGAAAGGACTTTCTGTTCCTTTTTAATTTCTGTGCTTTATATCACTTTTCCTCTCTGGGCTCTGTTTTATGGCCATCACACCTCTGTAGTTGAGAAATATGCTTATAATAAGCCCCCCAAAATACATTTATATCAGATAAGCTTACTGCAGTATAATCATGGTTGGGTCACTTAATTTCTTAGTGTTAGTACTTTCAATTATAAATGGAGTTATGAGAAATAAATGTGATTTATTCACCAAAATTTTGGTGTGACTGCAAAGTACCAGGTATGAAAATGTTTAAGAACATTTAAGAACATCACATTAGCCCCTCCATAAATGGTGCAGCTGTTGCAGTAGTTCAGCATGTAGCATAAGCTTCACTTTCACCAGTCTGGGAGGTGGGCACGATAGGAGGAAGAGCAGGCATTTCCAAGTCCCTGGCCTAGCCACGTGCTCGGTTTGTGACTGCAGTCGCTCACTGTCTTTGCACCTCAGATTGCCTACTTGTTTGTAAAAAATGATAGAACTTACATGAGAATGCATATGAATACATTTGGTAAAGATAGATTCTATCGTTATTTTTGTTTTTATTTATTTTAAAGATTTTATTTATTTATTTGACAGAGAGAGACACAGCGAGAGAGGGAACACAAGCAGGGGGAGTGGGAGAGGGAGAAGCAGGCTTCCTGCTGAGCAGGGAGCCCGATGCGGGCTCAGTTCCCTAGGATCATGACCTGAGCCGAAGGCAGATGCTTAACAACTGAGCCACCCAGGCGCCCCTCTCCCGTTTTTTAAAAACAACTTTTTCCTTCACCTTTCTTTCCTTTTTTTTAAAGGTTTTATTTATTTGACAGAGATACAGGTAGAGAGGGAACGCAAGCAGGGGGACTGTGAGAGGGAGAAGCAGGCCTCCCGTGGAGCAGGGAGCCCGATGTGGGGCTCGATCCCAGGACCCTGGGACCATGACCTGAGCCGAGGGCAGACGCCCAACCGACTGAGCCACCCAGGCGCCCCTCACCTTTCTTTGCAAATACATATTGTATCTTATAATCGCTTTATTGAGACATAACGCACAAATATAGTTCACACACTTAAGCATACTGTTGATTTTTTTTTTTTTTTTTAGTATATTCACAATGTGTGCAGCTATCACTACAGTCCTGTCTAGATACTTTTCATTACTTGAAGAAGAAACCCCATACTTTTTAGCAGTCACTCCCATTTCTCTCCCATCCCCTTGGCTCCTGTAATCACTGATCTCCTTTCTGTCTCTATGGGTTTGGCTATTCTGGACATTTCACATAAATGAATCATAGAATATATGGTCTTTTGTGACTGGCTTCTTTCCCTTAGCAGTGTTTTCAAAGTTCATGTGTGTTGTAGCATATACCAGTACATTTTTTTTTTTTTGCTAACTATTTTTCTGTCGTGTGGAGAGACCACCTTATATTTATTCATCAATCATTTGACGAGTATTTCTACTTTTTGACTGATGAATAAAGTTTCTGTGAACATTCTGTGTGTACAAATTTTTCTGTGGACACAGACTTTCATTTCTCTTGGATATATACCTAGAAGCAGACTTGCTGGGGTTATAAGGTCTTAAAGGGTTTAAGAGAAAACTTCGGAAAAATTGCCAAAATAATCTCATGGCATGGTTCTGAATTGAATTTCCCTGATAGCTGATGACATCGAGTATTTTTTTTAGTGTGCCTAATAGCCATTTGCCTATCGTCTTTGCAGATATGTCTATTGAAATTATTTGCCAATTTTTAAATTGGGTTGCTTGACTTTTTATTATTGAGTTGTGTTTCCCACATATTATAAGTCCTTATTAGATGTACAACTTGCAAATACTTTCTCCCATTCTGTAGATTGTCTTTGCACGTTCTTCATAGTGTCATTGAAGCACAAACATTTTTACTTTGATGAAGCCCGGTTTATCTATTTGTTCTTTAATTTCTTATATTTTTGCTATCATCTAAGAAGGCTTTGCCTAATCTAATGTCACAAAGACTTATTCCTGTTTTTTCTAAGAGTTTTGTTTACATCATTTTAAAGACTATTTTTTTTTAGGGCTTTTTAAGGTCACAGCAAAATTGAGGGAGAAGGTCAGGGATTTCCCACATACCTACTGTCCCCCACCCCCTTACATACTGCGCACATACCCTCCCATTACCAGCATCCCAAAGTGGTGCATTTGTTAAAATTGATGAAGCTACATTGACGCATCACATTTACTCAAAAGTCCATAGCTTACGTTATGGGCTCTTGGTGTTGCACATTCTGTTTGGTTAAATGCATAATGACGTGTATTCATCATTATGGTAGCGTACAGAGTATTTTCACAGCCCTTAAAATCCTCTATCCTCTGCTTATTCACACCCATCCTGCAACCACTGACTTTTTAAATGTCCCATGCTTTTGCCTTTTCCAGAACGTCCTGTGGTTGGAATCACAGTTTGTAACCTTTTTAGATTGACTTCTTTCTTTTAGTAATATACACTTAAGGTTCCTCCATGACTTTTCATGGCTTGCTACCTCATTCTTTTTAGTACCCAATAATATTCTGTGGTCTGGATGGACCACAGGTTATTTATCCACTCACCTACTGAGGGACATCTTGGTTGCTCCAAGTTTTGGCAATTACGGATAAATTTGCTTATAAACATTTGTGTGCATGTTTTTGTATAGACCTAAGTTTTCACCTCTTTTGGATAAATCCTGAGGAACACAATTGCTAGATGGTATGGTATTTTTAGTTTTGTAAGAAACTGCTAGACTATCTTCCAAAGTGGCTGCACCATCTTGCATTCCCACCAGCACTGAGCGAGAGTTCCCGGTGCTCCACAGTATTGTCAGCATTTGGTGTCTTTTGTTGGATTTTGGCTGTTCTAATAGGTATGTGGTGTTGTCTCACTGTTGTTTTAATTTGCATTTCCCTCATGACAAAATGTGGAGCATCTTTTCAGATGATAATACCATTTTTAATGACTATATATTTTTTTAAGATTTTATTTATTTGAGAGAGAGTGAGCAAGAGAGAGAGCACAAGCTGAGGGGGAGATGCAGAGGGAGAAGCAGACTCCCTGCTGATCAGGGAACCCGCCGCAGGGCTTGACCCCAGGACCCTGGGATCCTGACCTGAGCCGAAGGCAGATGCTTAACTGACTGAGCCACCCGGGGCCCCTGATGACTATATTTCCTTGGATGGATAAAAGAAACTTGGTGCAGATAAAATCATTGCTATTTATTGTTGGATATTTAGGTGCCATGTATTTGTGAATGACCTGGATTATTTGTCTTGTGATAGTCCCCACAGTGTCCTTTGTGCCCTTTATATCTAGACATTTCTCTTTTCTGTTTTAAACTTCTCAGACATTGTTATATGTAAGACTTTTTGCTTAGGATAAAGTCATAGAAGTTGAATAATTGGGTGAAAAGATGTGAAGAATTCAACACCTTTTGATATGTAGGAGCAGAACAGTTACGCAAGCTAGTTTCATATTAAGAAATGTAAACATCTTTTTAAAAAAGATTTTATTCATTTATTTGAGAGAGAGAGAGAAAACGCGAGCAGGTGGGGAGGGGCAGAGGGAGAGAGGAGAAGCTGAGCCGGGAGGTTTACAGGAGATCGTGATGTGAGCCAAAGGACGCTTAACTTACTGAGCCACCCAGGTGCCCCTAAAAATCTTTTTTATTAGGGGAAAATTTTAACATGCACAAACATATACAGAATAGTATAATGACCCTTCATTTACGGAGCTCCAAACAACCGTATACCGGAGGACACTGCTGTCTCACTTCCTCCCCCATTCCGCACTCCTGTATTACTAGTTTAAAACTCTATTATAATAGAAATACATTTTATGTATTTTTATATACGTATATACATTATATGTATATTCAATAATTATAATAGAAATACAGAAAAGACTCAAATTGTAATAAGTTTCACGAGCTCAAATGCACCTGGGTAATTGGCATCCCAGATGCCCCCATTTGTCTGCTTCTCTTTAATACTTTCAACTTCAATACTTTCTCTTGTGACAGAAATTTTGTTGTATGAAATTATTCTGTTGGTGGACATCTAGAGAGATGGCAGTTTTGGGCTGTTACAAATAGTGCTGCTCTGAACATTTAAAGTGTGTTTTTTTGGTGGACATACATATATACTGCTGTTGGGAATATATCTGGGAGTAAAATCGCTAGATCCTAGAGGTATGCGTACATTTGGTTTTGGAAAACTGTCTGCACCTCCCGAAGTGGTTGGCGCAAATGAAATTACACCTCTCCCAGCGGTGTGTCAGACTTTCACTCACTCCGGTCGTCTCCGACAGCTCATATTTTCCATCCTTTTCATTGTAGCTGCACTTCCAGCTGTGTAGTGATATCTTATGATAGTTTTAATTTGCGCTAGTGATGTCAAGCATCTTTTTGAACTTTTTTATTGGTTATTTGGATACCCCCCTTTTTTTTTAAAGATTTTATTTATTTATTTGACAGAGACACAGCTCAAGAGGGAACACAAGCAGGGGGAGTGGGAGAGGGAGAAGCAGGCTTCCCATGGAGCGGGGAGCCTGATGTGGGGCTCGATCCCAGGACCCTAGGATCATGACCTGAGCCGAAGGCAGACGCTTAACGACTGAGCCACCCAGGCGCCCCTTGGATACCCTTTTTTGTGAAGAGTATATTTTAAAGTCTTTTTTTTTTTTTTCTACTGCGTTACTTGTTTATCTTATCCTATTAGCTCTCTGTTGTTGCATAACAAATTATCCCTAAACTTGTAGTGGCTCATAACAACAAAAAAACCCTTTACTATCTCAGCTTCTGTGGGAGAGGAACTTGTGTCCGCCTCTGAAGGCTTGACTGCAGTTGGAGGACCCTTCCCAAGGTGGCTCACTTACACGCATGGCAACTTGGTCCTGGCTGTTGGTGGCAGACCACAGTTCCTCTTAATGTGGGCCTTTGTCGGGGATCCTCCGTGTCCTGTCCTCAGGACATATTTTCAAAACATGATGCTTGGTAAGATTTCTTTTATTTTGGATATGAGTTTTCCAGGAGATCTAAGTGTACTGAATGTCTCCACCTGCTCCATGGGTTTCCGTTGTGTCATTTGAAGAAAAGTCATTATGAATGCAGTTGAGTTTATTACTTTTCCTTTTATGGTTAGTTCTTTCCATATTACTTCGAAGAAAATCCCAAAATAATTATTTTGTTTCTTCTGTACATATGTCACTACACACACACACACACACACACACACAAACACAAACACACACACACACACACACACACACACACACACACACACCACAGACTATCTTTCAAAGATAAATACTTTTTTTGTTGTTTAACCATAACACAACCACAAAACTCTCTTATCTAAAAAATCAAAAACCCACACAGTAGTTGCTTAGTATTATCCAATACCCAATCAGAGTGAAATTTCCAATTGTCTCAAATACTATAATTTTTTTGGTACAGTTTTCTCATTTTGGCAAATCAGGATCCAAATAAGGTCTACCAGTTTTTTTTTTTTTTTAAGATTTTGTTTATTTATTTGAGAGAGAGAGAGACAGAGACACAGAGAACAAGCAGGGGAGGAGGGGCAGAGGGAGAAGGAGAAGCAGGGGCTTCATCCTAGGACTCTGGGGTCATGCCCTGAGCTGAAGGAATTGAATGAACCACCCAGGCGCTCTGGTCTACCGGATTTTTTTAAAAAATCGATAGATTCGCCGTTTGTCACTCTTCCCCTCTTGCCCTCTACTGTGGAAGACCTGGATTGTTTTGTGGTGTCCCACAGTTTTCTGTATCCTGTTAGCAGGTAACTGTAAGTTCCTCTGTTTGAGGGGTAAACTTTGTTGTACTCTGACTGGTGTTGTTGCTTCTTTGGTTGTGATCTGTCTCTGGAGGTTGAATGAGGACCTAAATTGAAGTTTTTAAAGGGCTTCCAACCTAAATCACATTAAAATTCATTCAGGTTAGAGTTGTTCTGTAACTTAAAATGTAGGGATCGTTTTCTTCGGAGTGTGCATTCTACTTCATCACTTTCTGTGTTTGCGAGGTCGTCTGAGAGTTCATTTTCTGCGTTTTCTGTAGAATGGCAGCACACTGACTGTACACCTTGTCATCTTGAGCATATACCACACCCTCTCCAGGGGTTTAATAATGTTGCACGGCATAACAAAAAACGAGGTCCAACTCTCATTACTTAGACTTTCCATGTTTATTCTCTACTTGCTTTTTTCTCTTTGTACTGTCCACTAACTTTCCTTCTCTTGTGACTGATTTTTTGAGTTGTAATGACCAATGTTTTAAGAGTTGATGAGTCAGAATCTTAAGTTACTTTTAGGTGAGCTTGAATTTCCAGTCTTCCCCAGTCTCTGTCTTTCTCTTCTGACAGAAATTTTGACCATGAGAAATTAGAAAAATTAATGATGGGGGCGCCTGAGTGGCTCATTCGTTGAGCGTCTGCCTTTGGCTCAGGTCATGATCCCAGGGTCCTGGGATCGAGCCCTGCATCCGGCTCCGTGCTCTGCGGGAAGCCTGCTTCTCCCTTTCACACTCACTCCCCCTGCTTGTGTTCCCTCTCTCGCTGTGTCTCTCTCTGTCAAATAAATAAAATCTTATAAAAAAAAAAAAGAAAAATTAATGATGACGTGATTAGAATGAACATTAAAGATAATTTAAGATGCATGTGTGTCTACAGTTTAAACAGAAAATTTTAATACCAGATACATTGTAAAAGTGTCATCCAATTTCAAGTAAACAATTATATTTTTAGTGTTTTGTTTTTAAGTGAGCACACACTGATGATACTGATTCTTGGCCATAATTCATTCAGCAAATATCTCAGTGCCTGCCCAATGCCAGGCCCAGCACTTGCCATGCTTTAGTCATACATGGTTAAGAAAGATGATGGCCAAGGGGGCACCCAGATGGCTCAGTTGGTTAAGCGTCCGACTCTTGATCTCAGCTCAGGTCTTGATCTAAGCGTCATGAGTTCTCAAGCCCCACTTTGGGTGTGGAGCCTGCTTTAGGTAAAAAAAAAAAAAGATGGCCATGATGGTGTTGGTGCTCTCTGTGAAATACTCAGGACAGTATCTCAGTAAGGGATATAATCAGGCTACACACATAATCTTAAATTTTTCTACATGTAATCAATATAAAAATTATTTTTTATTTTTCTTAAAGATTTTATTTATTTGACAGACACAGTGAGAGAAGGAACAAAAGCAGGGGGAGTGGGAGAGGGGGAAGCAGGCTTCCCCGCTGAGCAGGGAGCCCGATGCTGGGCTCTAGCCCAGGACCCTGGGATCATGACCTGAGCCGAAGGCAGACGCTTAACAACTGAGCCACCCAGGCGCCCCCCCAAATTATTATTTTTTTAAAAGACTATTTATTAGAGAGAGAGAAGGCACGTGTGAGCGGGGGGCGGGGTGGGGGCAGAGGGAGAGAATCCTCAAGCTGATTCCCTGCCGAGCCCGAAGCGGGGCTGGATCCCATCACCCTGAGATCATGACCTGAGCCGAGATCAAGAGTCAGACACACACTGATGAGCCACTCAGGTGCCCTATAAAAATTATTAATGAGATATTTTCACTTCTGTTTTTTGTACTAAGCCTTTAAAACCAAGTGTGTATTTTCTGCTTACAGCACACCTCAGTTCAAATTACCTACATTTCAAGTGCTCAGAAGCCTTGTGTGGCTGCTGTAGTGGACTGCATCGATCAGAATTATTAATCATAGCTCACGTGGAGTAGTAGGGGATACTGACTAGGAACCCAAGTAGACAGTGGCTTAGAGAGGCCAGAGGAGACACAGGGAGATGAACTAGGAAGCGGTTTCTGATCTCTGGGTGTTGGCAGAAGAAAATGGAAGAGGGGGAGTTGGGTGAATTGGATTAGGAGGGAAAAGAAGAGCTAGGGCAGTTTCTGTCTTTCACGACTGGGGTGTGCCTTTTCTGAGACAGGGAACACCTGGGGAGGAAAAGGTTTGGTTGGTGGTCAGTGTTGGTATATGGTGGACGAAAAAAGACTTTGTTTTGGAGATACTCAATTTGATGTGCTTGTGACACATCCAAGGGGAAATGTCTGCTTAGCAGTTGAGTGCATGTGTTTGAAGTGCAGAAACGGTGTTTTGGTTTCATAAATTTGTTATCTGTGTTTATAGAGGTATTTTTAAAACCCACTGAAATGGCTTCATTTGTTCAACAGAGGTTTTGTTTGTTTTTTTTTTTTTAAGTCTCCTGGGTTTTGTTTCCGTTGCTGGGGCAACGGCATGAATGGAACAAGTGTGAGTTGACACCCCAAACAATGTGGTCAGCTCCGGAGATTGTAATAGGTAGTGTCCACGGTCTGAACCCTGCATCAGCTTCTACCTTAGTAGGGGTGTAGAAGGGGAAGAAAGGAGAGGAAGAAACCTGCCGGAGAAGAGACTAAAGTAGCCAGTGAGAAAACAAGGAGCCTGTGATACCAAAGAAGCCAACTGAGGAGAATGTTCTAATAAGGAGGGTCTACTGGTCAGCTCTATTGAAAGCTGCTGAGAGTGAGGGCAAGGTGAGGACAGAAAGAGTTTCATTTGGATTTGGTCCCATCGGGAGGTCACTGGTGACTTGAAAGAGCAGTTTCAGTTGAGTGGTACAGATAGACACCAGATTGGAATGAGTTGAAGAGGGAATGCTATCAGACAAAGGGCTCATTTTCTTATTTTGAAATAACCACTACAGATCATTGAGAAGACCAGCCCAGTAGAAAAATGCACAAAGGATCTAAACAGTTGGCAGAAAAGTGAAGTGTTAAATGGCTCTCAAACATACCAACAGTGCTCAGAAGAGAAAACCAGCAAGGACAAGGGTGTGGGGCAGTGACGTTCCAGAGTTACTGGTGGGAGTCTGGATAGGTATGACCTCCGTGGAGAGCCGTTTGCCTGCCATCATGTTCTAATTAGAAATGCACACTTGATCCGACAGCTTCTCTCCAAGGAAATCTGGCATTTGTTTGTAATAGTAAAAATTGAAAACTAACTGGTCATCAGTGGTAGCCTAGTTAAATCAGCTATAATGCAAAGGAAAGTCTGTATCAGGTAAAACATTTTATTCTGCAAGAAAGTCGAATTTGTTTTTTCCTACCATGCTATTAATCAAACTCTTTGAAAGTGATTTTTTCCCTTTTTAAAGATGGAGAAAAATGTTAGGTCTGGTATGGACCACAGAAGGTATTTGTAAATGTGTCTTTGAAGAGCTATGTTAAGCTTTTCATTCTGCCTTGATCTTCTGCCTGTTAACACATTTCACATAAGTTGTTAATCTAAATTCCCTTCTCTAGATACCTGTTAGGATTCTTTTCCAAGGACCCTGTCCTGTTTTATATATGTACCCACAGGAAAGGTGGGTGTGGAGTTATCTTAAGCTTAGTCGATGAATTCACACTCCAGTTTACCTTACAGCACCTGAAATTAACCACAGCTCCTATCAAAAGGGTATTCAGTTGTACTTGGTGTGGGTCATTGACAAAGCAAGCATATGATGTTTGAAAGCCCCAAAAGCAGTGGGGATTATACTAGTCTGATGTAGGAGGAAGACTTTCTTGGTCCATGTTTTATGGGGGAAAGAGACAGTACAAACCTTTGTGAGCTCTATCTTCCACTGACCTCTCTGCAGTTTGGCCGCCTTTGGGATAGCGTGTTCACATGTAGACTTAAAGCAAAATGGAAAACCAGGCACACCCGAAGAGACCAAATCAGTTTCCTAGCAGAATACGTTGATACTGTACCTGGGACTCTATACTTTAAGATCTTGTTTAAATTTACTTAATTTCTTAAGTTTGAGACTGTGGTTATTCATCGATTCCTTTTTCTTCATCTCTTTGAGTATCCTGGTTTCATTTATATTTTATATTTCAAGAAATTTAAGATTTGAAGCATATTAAGTGATAATTTAGTCTAATCCTCTCATTTTACAGATAGGAGAGTAAGTTTAGAGAGATGAATTACTTGCTCAGAGGTTGACTAAACCGAATCTGTGTTCTCCTTAAGCCATCCCCAGTAAGTTTTGTGTTGTGCGGGGGCAGTATGGTAGCTTGCCTCATCTGTTAGAAGTAACCTGCTATAATTTTGAGGGAGGTGTGGTTGTAATTATATTGCCTCAGTTCTAATGAAGATAATTTATATGCCGCACTAAATTATTTACAGTCACAGAGACAATCTAGCTGAACTTTTTTTTTTTACATTTTTTTTTGTTGTTGTTGTTGAGAAAGTTGCCTAGAGATGTGAACTTACTCATCCAAGATTATAGACCGTAAACATTTATTCTCTACTTAGTTTTTAAGGTGAGTCAGAGCAGTGATGTCTGGTAGAACTTTGTATAATGATACTCTTTATCCATCATCAGTGTGGCTATTTAAATTAAAACAAAATTGAAAATTCAGTTTCTTACTCTTACCAGGTACTTAATAGCTGTGTGTGACTGGTAGCTACTGTATTGGACAGCACAGTTCTGGGGCACTTACCTTTTTTTTTTTTTTTTTAAAGTAGGCTCCACACCCAGCCCGAAGTCCAGTGTGAGACTTGAACTCACGACCCTGAGATCAAGACATGAGCTGAGATCAAGAGTCAGATGCTTAACTGACTGAGCCACCCAGGCACCCTGCACTTACCCTTTTAAAAACAATTGTTTTGAGACCTGCAGAAGCATCAGTGGTAGGTAGAAACCAAGGTTTAGGAGTAGGATTAGAATTACCAACTAGAAATTAGGCTTGTGTTCAAAGTTAGGAGAAAAAAATGTACTCTTGGAGCTTTTGACAGGGCTACAGCTGGTTGTGGCATGGGCCTTTTCTTGGTTCATATTAAGTCCATTCTTCAGGAAAGTAATCAAGAACCTTTACGAAGATCTTTTCTTTATTATTTCTTTTTCTTTCTCTTACCTTGTTTTGTCAGTGAAAATTCCATTCTTGGGTTGAGTTTTCAGTGGACAAATTCTTTTATTTTCATGGTGCTTAGCACATTTTTCAGTCTCTGAACTTCACTTATTATTAATCACTTGGTTACCAGGATGCGCTATAAAAAGTTTTGATGTCTTTCTTGCAGTTGTACTCTGGATTATGGAAATTTCAGCTTTTACATCACATTTAACTTGATTGTTTATCATGGCTGAGCCAGTTAAGTATAGTTGGCAATTGGGATCGTGTAGTCTTCTGTACCATTGCTCTACATCTCTGCACACTGTTGTTGTAACAGGCAGAGTTGGTTCTCTGGGCTTTACTTTGGATGCTAATTTACTAATTAATGACTTGGCTTCATTTTAATAGCAACTTAGATTGTGTGGGTTACATGTATGACTGCAGTGATTTCGGTGTCCATTAGGGCGCATAGCCAGACAATGGTGTAATCCAGTCAGGTGCCAAAGTTTTTACCTAAAGTACTTTTCATTTATGATTGTGCTTTTAAAAGGTGGTAGTATGGATTTACCTTGCGGCTTTATACTTTAATAGTCTTTTTTTTTTTTCATTCTTGGTATAGTGATTTTTTTTTTTAAGATTTTTTTTATTTATTTGTCCGAGAGAGAGAGAGAGAGAGAGAGAGCGTGCGAGAGAGTGAGCACACAGGCAGGGGAGGGAGAGGCAGGCTCCCTGCTGCTCAAGGAACCCAACGTGGGACTTGATCCCAGGACCCTGGGATCATGACCTAAGCCGAAGGCAGACACTTAACCAACTGAGCCACCCAGGCATCCCGGTATAGTGATTTTTTTATTAATAATTTAAAAGTCTTGGAGTTCTTGCCATGGCTTGTATTAAAAATGATTGGTGTTTCTGAAGTTAGCTGAATTATATATGTGGATATTTGTATTTAAATATAAATATTTACATGCAAATATATGTTTAAATTTTTGTTGAAAGATGCCTCTGAAGTCATCCAAATTGTTTATTTAGGTTTTTTTCTCCCAGTTATGAGTTGTGTGCTCATTTTTGATGATTTTTCTATTAAAAATTTTGTGGACTTTTTAAATTGTTCTTCACAGTGTGCTAGACGTTAAGGATAAAATGGTGAGCGAGACCTCAAAGAGATGGATTATTTTCCTATCTCTTTATATCCCATCTCTTTGGACTTGGATGTTTTGGAGAACATGAGTGAGAATACTTGCAGAAAAGGGATCAAGATCCATATTAAAATGCTGCTCTGATGGAGCTGGCCTACCTAGGGGCTTCCTGATGTTAGTAAGAAGTAGAGTTACTTGCTTTTATGTGTTCAGGCTTTGGGCTCTATCACCTGTCTGTAATTAAGAAGGCGTTGATTGTTTGTGCCTGATGTATGATACAAGGAGAAAATGCTTTCTTGTATGTTCTGTAATAGCTACGGCTTCCTCTTGTGAATTTGCATCAGTGAGGAATATCTTGGAATTTACATGACAGCACAGAGATTTTTATTGCCTTTTTTCCTAAGATGAGTTAAAAAAAAAAAACAAAAAAACCCCAAAACCTAGTTCACATAAGGTTTATATGGAATAAGTTCTTTCTTATTATCCTCAGCTGTAAAATAGGAATTCGTACCTAAGGGGATTGAAAGCTGTTGTATAACTAGCACAACGGATTTGTAAGCGTAGATGTTCATTCTTGCTCTTCTCAAATTCTGTGATTAAGCAAGCGCACATTTAGATACTGTTGAGTTGAGAATCTGTTTTTTTCACTGTTTTAGGCTAAACCAGTCCTCATTTCTGACTGGTATTTTTTTTTTTTTTTAAGATTTTATTTATTTATTTGACAGAGAGAGACACAGTGAGAGAGGGAACACAAGCAGGGGGAGAGGGAGAAGCAGGCTTCCCGCCGAGCAGGGAGCCCGATGCGGGGCTCGATCCCAGGACCCTGGGACCATGACCTGAGCCGAAGGCAGACGCTTAAGGACTGAGCCACCCAGGTTGCTCCTCTGACTGGTATTTTATAGTTATATTCTTGCCTTTCCTTATTGGCTTTGGTCAGAGTATTGAAAGTGGAGATGCTTTGTGATAGGGTTCGGTTGTATGGCTATTGAAGAAAGTGTGGCGCCTTTAAGGAAAGGTTGGCAAAAATAAATATAAAAGTGTATTATTATCTCTTTTTTAAATCAGATATTTATTTGACAGAGAGAGACACAGCGAGAGAGGGAACACAAGCAGGGGGAGTGGGAGAGGGAGAAGCCGGCTTCCAGCAGGGAGCCTGATGGAGGGCTTGATCCCAGGACCCTGGGATCATGACCTGAGCCACCCAGGTGCCCCACTCTTTTTAAATCTTGATTTCCTTTTTTTTTTTTTTTAAAGATTTTATTTATTTATTTGACAGAGAGAGACACAGTGAGAGAGGGAACACAAGCAGGGGGAGTGGGAGAGGGAGAAGCAGGCTCCCCACAGAGCAGGGAGCCCAACACGGGGCTCAAACCCAGGACCCTGGGATCATGACCTGAGCCGAAGGCAGACGCTTAACGACTGAGGCACCCAGGCGCCCCTTGATTTCCTTTTTTGAAGGGGTCCCTCTGGATCCATTTCCTCTGATACCAACTGCTATAGACTGAATGTTTATGTCCCGCCTCAAGATCTGTATGTTGAAGATACTAACTGCTAATAGACTCAATGTTTGTGTCTCTGCTCAAGATCTGTATGTTGAAAATAATACTCACACCTCATCAGTGTGATGGTGTTGGTGTGGGGGGACTTTTGGGAGGTGGAGTAGACCATGAGGGTGGAGCCTTTGTGAATGGGATATAAGAGACCCTAGAGATTTGCTGGCGCCTTTCTGCCATGTGAGTACACAGCAAAAAGACAGCTGTGGATGAACCAGGGAGCAGGTCCTCACCACACACTGAATCTGCAGATGCTGTGATCTTGGACTTTTCCAGTCTCTAGAACTGTGAGAAATAAATTTCTCTTGTTTATAAGCCCACCAGTATGGTATTCTGTTACAGTGGCCTGAATAGACTAGAACATCAGCGTTCTGTTATTTACTAGTAAATCCCTACTTTTCCTCCTTTAGCTCCATACACTGTGCTGTTGCTCCCACTTTTTCAGTACTCTGCTCTCTGGCCAGGCCCTTTTCTTATGATGTGAAACTCGGGTTTCCTACAAGTTAAATACCTGGGGAGGGTTCCCCCCTTTTTGAGAGGGAAGCACCTTTCATCATCCTCATGGATTCCACCATCATCTCTGTATTTTAACTTTCAAAGCAAACATCTCTTTGGCTTACTTAGCTTTTTTTCCCCATGGTCTCATGTCATAGTTCGTCTGGATACTGTCAGTATTAAATTCTTTCCAGGCTGGGATCGGGAACTCTCTGTCTTCATTCCCTAAACAGTGCACGTCTAACTCCTCCCTCACCAGCAGCAGCCTCTCAGTACCCCGAGGCTTTAAGCAAATTTCCACCCCCCCCTCCATTTTACTTGTCTCTCCAATTATTCTTTCACCTAGTCCTGCTTAATTCTTTCTGTAATTTAATCGACTAATGTCTGTAGCCACTGGCACCATATTTAAAGCCTAGATTACTTCATTTTTATATTAGGTTCATAAATTATTGAAGCAGGAAGAATGTTTAGAGTTAAGTAGTCCAACTCTTATTTCATAGATGAAGGAATGGATGGATGCTCAGGTTAGAAGCCTCAAGTCCAGAGCTAATGAGTTGCTGATGTTATAGCTGTCTGTTCTCAACGTTTAATACCTTTTCCCAGTTTAGCCTTCTTCTTAACAATTTATTAAAGAAATTTTTTTGTCAAAGTGTTAGACATCCGCAGTTAAGAGTGAGCTAGTTCTAGGAGGTTGGATGAGATAAACAGCCTTCCTTAGCCTCCCCACCCTCTTTTCCCTTTTCCTGAAGGCCAGTGTAATTCTTTGAACTCCTTTAACCAATTAAAAAAAATATATATTTACCTCCCTATATCTGAAGAGCATATTTGAAGAGTTCATACTCGCATGCTTGTATGCTGATTTTTTTTTTTTTTTTTTTTTTTTTTTTAGTTTCAAGCGTATCTACTGATTTCCTGTTGTGAAAAGATACAGAAGGTAGGGATTAGCTCTCTCTTCTCCCCTCCCACATTCTAACTTCCCCATCCTTCCAAGATAATTTTACTGCAGTTGTGGTTAAATCAATATTTAGTTTTATCATTATGACCCTGCATTTATATTTATATGTTAAGTGGTGAATTACAAATACTTTTCCTAAACAACTTGGTTTTCCTTGGAAGTGTATCACTTTTAACAAAAATTTCATTTGTTTGTTTGGGTAATCTCTACACCCAACATGGGGCTCGCGAACTCTGCCCCTGAGATCAAGCATCACATGCTCCACTGACTGAGCCAGCCAGGTGCCCCATTACTTTTTTAAAAAAATATTAATCACCACTTTAGCCTCAGACTTTTAGTCAGTTACATGTTCAGGTATTCCATCAGCTTTATCTTTTTGAAGAACTCTTTCCCTGCTCCAGTCTGCCCTGTCCGCCTTCCCTGGTGGGAGCACAGTTGTCTCCCGGGATCCTGGCGCTTCTTCCTGCCTTTCTCTCTTGTCTTCTTTGTGGCTTCCCCTCTGGTAGTGGGGCACAGTCTCTCTCCTCAGCATCTTCTCCGAATAAGTTGTGTAGGAGGTAAACCTTTTGACTTTGTGTTTCTTTCTGCGTACTACTTGATTGATGGTTGGAAATCATTTTCCTTCTGCATTAGTCTGTTAGCTTTTAAATAGTATTCTGTTGTTTGTTTAGTGGCTGTGTTACCTTTCTGAGGATATCAATTATTATTTTTACATGTTCTTTTTTTTTTTGTAATGCTTCCTCCAGCTTGTATTTTTCTATTTGTTTTGCCCTTGACTTTTCATGATAGTGGCTTTCCTGAGATATCTGGTGATCTTTGGTTTTCCTTCAGTTTAAAAGTCAGGGGTACGTACCCACAGCACACAAAGTTGAATTATATGAAATTACCAGCTTTCCCAGCTTTCTCTGCTGTCTATGAACATCCTTGGCTCTCAGATCTTCATTTCTACATTAATTCTCCACTAAAAGAACCAGGCCTCCTTGGAAAAATGGATGATTTCAGAGCTGGGGTAGAGAATGTTCAAGATGAATCTGGGACGTGTTGTTATGCCAGAAAATAAGGAAGTGCTCAAAAAGTATGAAAAGCACACAGGAGTCTGCTTGAAGGGACTCTCACTGGCTGAGTGTGGGACAACTTGAGCATCAGAGTGGATAATGGCGTTAATAAATAAAAGTCTTTGAGTCCATACTGTTGAGGAATTAAAGGATGAGTGGGGAGAAGGGTGCATACCGTACTAAAGTTAGAATGTCATCTAATGGAGGAAGGAACAGTAGACCTACAAAAAAACCATCACTTCATAACCATCAGAGAACAGTTGATTCAGACAAAACTGTCAGTGGGTAGTACGACTACTGAGTGAATGTTTAAGAACATAATCTCAAAATATCTTCCCACAGATTACTTACTCCTTGATTACTCACGGAAAAGTGGTTATTTTACGGTGGAGATATATAGCACATATCATCTTAACCAGGTGATTGAAATGTGCTTACCAATAATAGGACAAATGGACGTCCTCTTTATGTGATACTCTAGGAACAGCAAAACTTCATTTATTCCTGCCGGGAGTGCATATGCCGTATTCCTCAAAAATGTTAGTGAAATGAAAGACAAAGAAATGATGCAGAACTGTTTTAGACAGAAGGAAATGAAGGAGCTAGGACACAGGATCCTGGATGTAGGTGAGGGAAGATTGCCACGAAGGACATTATAGAACATTTGGCAGAATTGGTATATGAATTATTTAATCCATAGTCAAACAAGTACTGTGTTAAATTCCTGACTTTGACATATGTACTGTGGTTGTGTGAATTAGTGTCCTTGTTTTTAGGAAATACGCAGTGAACTGTTTGGCGGGAAGGTCAGTGATCTGCAGTAACTCTCAAATGTTTGGGGTGTTTGTGGAGAGGGGGGGTACTCAAGCAAAAGTGACACAGTGATCCGTTGTGAGTCTAGGGGAAGGCTTAGTGGAAGTTTCTTGTGCTCCTCTTGCAGCTGTTCAGCAAATTTGTGATGAAAAATTTAAAAAAAAATACTAGTTTTTAAAAGTGGTAGATTGGAGGCTCCCATCATGGGAGGGGCTCATTGGCTATGAACTTTCCAGCACAGTGACTAGCAGTGCTTCTTTGGTTGGGAAGTCCCCAGTGTCAGTATTTTCAGGTTCTTTTTTCTCAGGTCAGTTAGCTCACTCTGAAGACATTCTTGTTTTCAGCCTGGCTGGGAATGTCAGAGCCGGGTAGGAGAATCTGGCTACAGCTGGGGTGGGCAGTGGGTTGTGCCTGTGTCTCAGCATTTTTTCTGCAGTTCACACAGTCCCTCTGTCGTTGGGGTGGCAGCTGCTGGGCTCTCCCAGTGCAGAGTCCCGCTTTCACGGCTCGCCGTCCTGTCTTCGGCCGGGCCGGCAGGGGTGGGAGAGGGTGAGGATTATTTAGGGATCTAAGTGTTCAGTGAATAACTTTTTCAGCCAATACTCCTTTTGCTCCCTTCCAGCACCTTTCCAATTTTGTTGCCTTCTCCTGGTCTTTGTGGATTGTGTCTTTAAAAACGCAAAACAACCCAAATAGTCTTTTTACTGTAGATCTAGAGGCATTTCAGTGTGTATTCAATATACACTCTTTACTCAGTAGTCCCACTACTGCATTCAGGCACTGTTCCATTCTGTTTTCCATTGTTTGGTCTTGTTTCTCATATTCTCACCCTTTAGAATTATGATACTTCTTACCATCAGTATTATAGACCCACTCTTTTCCCTTATTAATCTAAGTGAAAAAGAGTATGAGCAATTATACAGAGTCCCTATTCCAGAAAAGTGGATTAAGTCTCAGCATACTTGTTACTATTTAATAAGCACCCAGGTTCATAATGCTGTGAGCACATTTAATAACTGCTTTTTCTTTTTGCTTCCCTGGATGGGAGTGTGTGGCATGGTGAGGCAGGCAGTTGGTCCAACTCTGCTGGGAGCCTGTGACCTGCCTACAAGTGGGGGCAGTGGGTGGTCTTGGCAACGAGAAGAAACAATTGCAGATCATCTCTGAGGGTCCTACAACCACTCAAATTTAAATGCTAAATTGTGTGTGTGTGTGTGTGTGTGTGTGTGCACAAGTGTGCTTTTTGTGGAACATGTAAATTCATCAGATTCTTAAAAGGATCTGGAACCCTGAGCACACAGAACGGTTGGAATGGGGCTAGAATTACCTGCAACACTTAGTCATGTGTCTGAGGACTCTAGTAGCACGTGGTGGTGGCACATGATCTCTTGTAATTTAAGGCAAAAATTTAAATGATCAATTACACTTTTTCAAGTGTATGTTCAGAAAGCATTTGGTAAAGTGTTTGGAATTAAATCATCTTTTCTTAACCTGGGTTTGTTACCGTTTTGGTTGATTCATTTTATTCTTTTAACAAGCAGTCAGCATTGTTTCTATTTATTATCTTATTTGACGGAAAACACTGACTTCAGTGTAGTGAGTTTTATGGAAGAAATGCATCCAATGAACAGCATATGTTTTGAGATGCCTTGTAGACTACATTCTTACAGGATTTCTAAATAGCATATTGTCTATAGTTTGAGACTTTTTTTGCAGTGTTATCAGTGAAGTGCCTGGGAAGATGGTTTATAGTCCTTTCATGTGTAGTGTTGACATTAGAGACAGAATTTGGCTATAGTTAGTACTTCAGTGACCTCAATACTCTGCTTACATTTCCTGGTGAAAGTTATGGTATTTAGAGGTATTACATGGGGCTACTTGGCTACTTTTCAAATTTGATTTAGTATTTTAAAGTATGGTGCCATTACAGTCAGCTCTGTGTTGGATAGGAATATCATTGATGTTTTTATAAGATAAAGATAAGAATATGTATGTTTTTCTTATTTATTCACTGATAGTGCTATTATGGTGTCTCTATTTCTGGGTTATTGTTTAGTGTAGGATAAAAGCTGAGGTAGGGGATGACCGTGCCTTTCTTTCCTGTTTTCACATGGAAAAAATTTCAGTTAACTAGAACTTTTCAATCTTCTGAGGTGCAGTTCTGTGTGAATCAGGACCCTCAACCGGTATCTTTAATGGCAGCTGTCATCAGACCAAAACAGAATATGCTGTGAACATATGCTCTTTTTTCTTTATAGGAGAGCTTCTGTTTGCTTCCACATCCTACTTTGCTCTGGCCAATCTGCTAATGCAGTGAATTGGAAGACAACTGTTACCAGGATAACCTGTAATGGGCAAGGAGCCACAGAGAAGAAAACATTTCTTTTAATTTTTAAACTTGGTTGAAAGGTAAGACCATTAAGAGTATCAGGAGTTTCCTTCCATAAGTTTCATCAAGGAAAGCAATGTTCTGTTGTGAGACCCTGGAGTCTAGGTCGACCAGGGCTAGACCAGGTACAGTATGGTTCTGGGGCACTGTGGTATTTTTAGGAAGTTAAATAGCAGCCTCTGTAGTTTGCTCTGGCATGTTTTGCAATCTGCAGCACCCAATCTGTGGGATTCCTCATTTCCTAGGGGGGTTGATCTGGGTCCCAAGGATAAGCCAGGCCCAGCAAGCTGAAGGAGCACACAGAGAAAGGCTGCTCATGCAGACTCAGGTGCTGCCTCTAGGCCACCTAAAGGTGCATGTGTGCACAGGCGTGTGAGAGAGATTGAGCTTGAGATTGTTTTGTTTTTGTTTTACACCAGCCAAAGGCCATCTCTGGCTTTTAGCCAACCATCTGACTCCTTTCGAGTCCTAATTGCTATCATTTTAGACCTCTTCACTGAAACTTTCTCTTAAAGACCAGAGGTTGACTTTACATATTTCACAGTTGGCACTTCAGAAAGTGGCCCAATCGGGTCTTTGGGGGACAGGACACACTTTTAATCCATCTTCATTTGCTCCATTGTGTGTTGAGGAGAAGGTGGGCATAAATCACTTAATCATCTGTGGTTCAGGCTTCGTTATCTCAGGAGATAATCTAGTTAGGGTGCTGTAGCAGGTCTCTGCTGCTCGTCCCAGGGCAGTTTCTCCTTCAGCCCCTCATGAATGACTCTCCTCGACCTTCCGACCTTCCGGCCCCGCTCTGTGCTTACAGACTGAAGCTTTACCTCCTGGGGCCTTTTTTTTTTTTTTTGGTCCACCCATTGTTCCTTCTCTTTCCAGGGCTACATTCTAACCCTGTGGGTAAAGCCTCTTCCATTTCCCACCTGCTTGGCTGTGTGGAGAATTCAGCCCAAGTCGAGGGTTTAGGTTTGAGAAGGTCAGGACCATGTACTTAAGAACTGTGGTCTGACCATCGGGCCCACTGATAATAAAGAAGGCAGTTTATGATGCACATGAACTGTTACTTTGCCTTTTTCATCAGCCATTTAGAGCTGAGGGTGACAGGACCCGCAGAAACCTCCAGCTTGAATTCAGCTGATTATCTTACAGGTTGGACATCTTTTTTATGTTTATTGGAGTGTTGTCTGTAAATTGTAACTTACCCACTTTACTTTTGTGACACTAGAGTTCAAAGAATGATTTTTAAAGCTGTTTCTATAATGCCACACATAACCTATAAAAAATTGAGATATAATTGACATAAAACATGTGAGTTTCAGGTGCACAACATAGTGATTCTATATTTGTTATATATTTTGAAATGATCACCACAGTAGGTCAAGTCGATACTCATCATCACATAGTTACATTTTTTTCTTGTAGTGGGAACTTTTTTTTAAAGAGGAAGTGGAGAGGGGCAAAGGGAGAGGGAGAGAGAGAATCTTAAGCAGGTTCCATGCCCGGTGTAGAGCCCGACACGGGGCTTGATATCATAACCCTGAGATCATGACCTGAGCCAAAATCAAGAGTCAGGGGCATCCGGGTGTCTCAGTCAGTTCAACATCCGACTCTCGGTTTCAGCTTGGGTCATGATCTCGAGCCCTGTATGGGGCTCCATGCTCGGCTGGAGGTCTGCTTGGGATTCTCCTCCTCCTCCTCCCGCTCCCTCTGTTGTCGTCCCCCTCCCCCCAGTTCACATGCGTGCCTGCACACACACTCTTTGTCTCAAATAAATAAATAGAATCTTTTTTTTTTTTTTTTTTTTTTTTAAATCAAGAGTCGAATGCTTACCCGACTAAGCCACCCAGACGCCCCTGTAATGGGAACTTTTAAGATCTCTCATAGCAACTTTCAAATATATAATTCAGTATTATTATTATAGTCACAATGTTATACATTACATTTCCTTTTTTTTTTTTTTTTTAAGATTTTATCTATTTGAGAGAGAGAGCACAGTCAGGGGGAGCAACAGAGGCAGAAGCAGAAGCAGGCTCCACGCTGAGCAGGGAGCCCGATGCGGGGCTCAATCCCAGGACCCTGAGATCATGACCTGAGCCAAAGGCAGACACTTAACGGACTGAGCCACCCAGGTGCCCCTGTACGTTATATTTCATGACTTACTTTATAACTTGAAGTCTACCTTTTGACCCCCTTCACCCATTTTGTCCACCCTCCATCGTAGGGTTTTATTATTATTCTTTGTATTTGATTCCCCTTTTACTAGGGCTCAGCTCTTTGTCTACCTTTTTTGTCAAACCTTTAGGTATTGTTCCAGTTCCTCTGTGGCCACAACTTTGTGAACTCTTAGATTCTATCTCATTAAATTGTTTTAGGATTATTTTTTCTCTTTGAGTAGATTTGAGTATTCCATGAGCAAGGAGTTTTGACCTCTACTTTATATCTTTTTTTTTTTTTAAGATTTTATTTATATATTTGACAGAGAGAGCACAAGTGGGGGAAGGGGCAGAAGGAGAGGGAGAAGCAGGCTCCCCGCCGAGCAGGGAGCCCGACACAGGACTCAGTCCCAGGACCCTGGGATCATGACCTGAGCCGAAGGCAGACGCTTAACCAACTGAGCCGCCCAAGCACCCCCTACTTTATATCTTTAGTACTTTTTACATAATAGGTATCATTAATTGTTTAGTGGTAGGGCTAAAATTTCAGAGACATTTTTCAGGATAACATTTTTAGGACTTCTCCCTTTCTCTCTCTCTCTCTCTCTTTTAGTTTTATTTTGTTTTTCTTTGCTGAAGAAGACTCTTAGCTGTGACAAATTACAGAACAGTTCCTTACCATTAGCTGTATTCCTCCTGTTTCTTTTTTGACTTCCTCTGCTCATCAGATGCTGTCTGATGCCGGGTGAACTCTTAAGAAGTTACCCGTTAGTCTCCAGGAGTCCTGGAACCAGTGGAGAAGGATGCCCGGAGAGGAGCAGCGTTTTAAATATAGGGTCCTTTAGACCAGAGCTTGTCAAGGCCCAGATAGGAAATATTTTAGGTTTTGCAGACCAAGAGGCAAAAAAGAGGATATTATATAGGTATTCATATAACAAGAGAGCAAATATTCACAGATTTTATTGATGAAATTAAAAATATAAAAAAATACTTGAATCCAGTATTCTGTAATACAGATCTGCTAATGAGAAGAATGGAATTCTTTTTCTAGGGGGATAACATTTCACCTAAATGGTGTTCATAGCCAGAGTTCCCCCTCTCAAATTCTGTTGCAGATGTTCATCTAATCTACTAATGCTGATCTGTAATGAGATTTTACATATTTCATCTTTGAAAATGTCTTTTTACACAGATAGGTGCTGCCACATTCTAATACCAGTCTACAAGCATCTGTATTCATCACTTGGAAGGCATTTATAGAATTCTTTTAGATTCTTCTCTTGGTGTTTGCCTTTTAGAGGGTCATTACATTGTAGATTAATTACTTCCAGTTGACGGTTAGGAAAATCCTCATTTGTATAGCTGTATGAAATTTGCAATAGGAAAATTTCATTTACATTTGCATTAAAAATGCTTTTTAACAGTAGTTTGAGCTCAGAAAATGTGCCCACTGCAAATTTGTATGGGAACAGAGATCTCACTTCAGTTTTAAGTTCTGACAGCATGGGAAGTGTATGAAGCAACTTGAATTTATTAGCCTAACAAAGTTAGTATTGAAATGACCTTACCACAGCAGAAGGTTTGCGGATCAGTGCTGGTTAGCCTTGCAGTTTTAGGTTGAATTCACTAAGAAACATCAAGACGTCAGCAAAGGCCAATTTCCAGAGCCATTCATTGTTCAGTAGTTGTGGTTGAGGGTTGTCCCACTCATTCAGAAAAATTTCAGTCTTGGCCCTGGGCTCAAAAAGTTCCAAAAACATTAACCCTTGATAAGCCATTACGTAGCTTGCGTGTGATAGAAAGTCTGAGAGAGTAAGTAAAGTTCACTGTTGACATTACTGGTTCAGTAACACAGGAATTTAAAGAACCTTTCGAAGGAGCTGCTGATGAAGATAAAAAGCATAAGCATTGAACAGTACATTTTCACAAGTTTTGTAAATTTGTCCAATTAGGGCGTTTTTTGCTCTACACATAATTTTACCACCATCAGCTGTAACATGTTACAGCGGACTCTCCTGCACGGCTGTAGTGACTTCATCTTCACTCTGCATCTCTGAAAACCCTCGGCCTGTGGCTGTTTGATGTGGGCTATTCATAAAGACTCGTTTGTCATCATTTCAAATGCCTCGAACACCAGCTGAGCTGCATCGGCCGTATCTGTGAACTCAAGAATCCAAAGGAAAATTCACTGGCTTCCTCGGCGCTTGGCTAACGAGCTACTTGGAGACCAGCTTTGCTTGAAGTTTCATTTTCATCTTTTATTTTTGTGAAGAAGTTCTCCTCTTAGGAGATGATCCAGTGAAAATGTTTAAATGTTTCTGACGCGAGCGTGCCTGTGAGTTGGGAGTACTGTGGCCACCGCGTGGTGTGGAGGTGGGCATGCATGGTGTGGTCTCCCAGCCCCGGTGCGGTGTGCTTGCGTGGAGACACGGCACCTTGCCATCTGATTCCGTGACACAAGCATCCCCACCCCGCTGGGTCTTACAAGCACAACAGTCCAAGTCCAGTTTTTCTTTTCTTGTTTTGATATGTTGGGGATCCAAGGATAATAATACAATAAAATGTCGCAGTTCAACACGTGGCCCTCAAGGCACCATGGAGTTAACGACTGTGTCATTGTGATCCGGAAGGCGTCCAGCAGAGCCGCAGCGCAGAGTGATGAGTGTACCGCCACATGTGGTTTCTGTCACCCTCAGCTCTGCTTTCGTCGTGTGACAGCCGCCAGAGACTGGATGTAAATGTATGGTGTGGCTGTGTTTCAGGAAAACTCTGAATTTCAAAGAATTTTCACAAGTCATGGAATAGCATTCTTCTGACCCCCCCCCCCCCCCGTTAAAAATACAAAGATCATTCTTTGCTCAGGGGCTGTATAAAAATAGGTGGCAGACTAGATGTGACAACTTCATTACTGTACCCCCAGGTGTCCCAGGGCTCTGGAGTTGGCTCACATGCCGATGGCAGAAAGAATGGGGTGAAAAAAAGGACCTAAATGTGAAGAGGTACCATTGTGGTTTTTGCTGTCGGTTGGTTGATTGGCTTGTTCTCTTTCTTTGTTTGCTTTTTTGTACACAGATTCTTATGTGTATGCACCTACTTCCTATCTTTCCATATGACTGGGCAGGTTAGCTAATCTTTCACAGTATCTTGATTTCAGACTGAGCCTCCATTCGTAGAGTCCTTGTTAAGTGTGCCGGGGGTTGGACCAAGCGCTCTTCTATTTTCTTTCCTTTCATAATATCTTATCATACTTGGGTACATAGTTTATATAGGTGCATAGTTTAAAAAGCCAAACAGTACCACAAGATTTACAGCAAAAAATAACAATCATCTGCTCCATCTTTCCTATCCTTTCTCGTCCTCATCCCTTAATTAATTACTAGGGGCCAGTACCTTTATCTCTTAGTTTTATATTTACTTCCTTCAGGGTTTGAGTTGTGTGCCTGTAGGTAGCTGTTTCTAATCTAGCTGACTTCTAACAATGAAGATGAAGGTTTAGCTTTTACATATGCATAGCTTCTTTCCCTCCCCCATCTTCCAACATAGTTAAAGCACAACTTTGGTTAAAATCAGTATAAAAGTACATATATTTTGGTGAATTATTCCCTCGGTCTCTGACTTAATTAGTAAAATTCTGCACAGCGTGGTCACAGTCATCTGGCACATAGATCTCCTGTGTGGACACATCCTTTTCAGAGCTCTCTGCCTCATGCGTGCCTCACCCTGGGCAGATTCCTCTTGACTTTCTGTGTAAGTAGCAGGGGTCCCCCCTTACTTTTCTTCTGAGAGTTGTCTTTGCTCCTCAACATGTGGGATCCCTAGTTCCATGTCGTCCATGTCTTCCTCTCATGGCTTATTGCCATGCTTTTCTTTTTAAGATTTTATTTTTAAGTACTTTCTACCCCCAACTTGGGGCTTGAACCCACAACCCTGAGATCGAGAGTTGAGTGTTCAACTGACTGAGCCAGCCAGGTGCCCCTGCTGGCTTATTGCAGTACTTTGGTGGAGCCCATTTTCTAGTAGCTTTTTGAGAAAGTGTGAATAAATCTTTCTGACCTTCCATGTCTGAAAATGCTCTTTTCTAGAATTGCTGTTGAGGAAGCTGATACCATTCTGATTTTCAGTCCTTGCTTGAGTATTTTTTCCTCACTAGAAAAGTTGAGATACTGTCTTTATCTCTGATACTATGGAATTTCACACTGTACCTTAGAGGTCTGTTCCCCGACTCACTGTGATAGGATGTGTATGTTCTAGGGGGGAGAGTCCTATTCTGTACACTCGGAGGAAAAAAGGTTTTTTTTGTTTTGTTTTGTTTTTTGATGAGGCAGATGGTTGTGGATTGTAATATGTTCTTCTAAAACTTATTTTACTTGGATGTTGGACTTTCTGTATTATTTCTCTATTTTCTGTCTTCCTACATTTTTTGGCATTTTTTCTTTTTCTCTGTCCTTTATTGCTGTCTTGCTTGAGTTGCCAGAGGAGTAGAGAATTATGTTTACCCAGTAAACATCTGGAAGCTTGTATAATCCTTTCATTTTCCTGTTGAGGCTCCACATCCGCCCAGATGAAGCCATGCCTTTTATATCAAATGGACTTGAGAAGAGATTTATAAAACAGCACGGCAATCATTTTAGTATTGCCTTCCTTTCCTGAAGGATACTGTCAGAGAAGATCATCCAGGCTTTGGCCAAAGTTCTCCCAGCCTCAGGGCTTGCAGTATTCATGGCCGTAACCTTTAGCCTGATCTTTAACGAGTTCCTGCTTCTGCTCACGCATAATCTGTATTTTTCACTCGCTGGCTCTCACTTTGTGTTTGGGAGCTATACATGATATTATAAAAGAGCTTTAAGATATGCAAAGCTAGGTATTTTATCCCCCAAGTGATGAGGCCTTTTGCCTGGTCATCTAGGTGCCATGTGGTTGGCAGTCTCTTCCTCCTCCCCAGAACAGGGTGTGGTGTCGCCTGGCAAAGGGTGATCTATCCCGGAAGGCTACCGTGGGATTAGATCTTCCATGGTCCTAGACAGGATTCATCTGTGACTTCATTCTGAGGTTGCTTTGCTTATTAGTCACATTATAATATGACTTCATGATGAGGTCTCTGGACCTGCTTCTTTCTACACTGTAGCAGCTCGTTCTAGCTCAGGCCTCAGTTCTGCCACGGCTTTCCTCGTGGGGCTACCCTCTATAGTTACAGACTTAAAAACTGTTCTGTGCTGTGCCAGGTAACTGCTGCCCCTCTTTGTTTGTTTGTTTTTTGTAGTTTTATGGTTTTATGAACACATACAACGTGCACATGAGCTGTCTAATCATTTTCTTCACTGCGCAGCCTCGCATTGGGATTGGTGACTCTGATGGCCAGCTGGGCTGCTCTTTGTACAGTGGCTTTGTGGTTCTTGGAGGAGACATTGTGAGCAATCTCTGCACAGTGAGATTTGTTGCACATCAGCAGCACTTCAAGCTCCTTGACATTGTGGACTAGGAACTTCTGGAAGCCGCTGGGCTGCGTGTGCTTTGTCTTCTTGTTGTTCCTGTAATTAGTGTTGGGCATCAAAAGCTGGTCCTTGACTCTTCCGTACACCCTACTGTCAGTGCCTCTGGGTTTCTGCCAGTTGCATTTAATTTTGACATATTAGTCTGATTGGTGCTGGATGAACTTACTGGTCCTCTTTTTAACGATTTTGGGCTTCCCCAGAGGTCTGAGGGCAACCGTGATGCTGGATAGAAGGTGGTGACCTTCACAGGCAGCATCGGGGAAGAGAGCAACCGGCCCTCTTGCTGTCCAGTTATATGTTGCTGCTTTCTAATGTTTGACTGTGATTTGTTGACTCTTCTACCTGGTTTCAGAGATTCGGAGACTCCTGGGGCTCGAGATGGAAAATCTGCTGTTAGATCCCATAAGAATTCTCTGATGTGACTTTGATATTATCTCTTACCCTTGCTTGTTTGCATGCATGTGCTCACGCGTGCGCGCGCGCGCGCACACACACACACACACACACGCCCCCCCACATGCCCCCCCCACACAGCCCCACCCCCCCACCCCCCCACCCCCACCTAGATGCGGCTGGATTTTCCTTGTCTTCATTCCTTTGATCTCTAGCAAGGCTTCTGGCAAGAACTTGGTTACCATTGTGTCCCCCTCATTACTTGTCTTTTTTCTTCCCAACCCCTCAGTCTCATTTTGAAAAGACCCACAAAACTTGTTCTTAGTAAAATATTATGCTTTACATATTCTTGGACTGGAAGTTTTTGAAATTGTGGAAATTATGCATAGAAGTTCATATACATTTGAGTTTTAATAATGACAGTTTGTACAGGAACACAGTACTTGCTTTAATGCAGACCAGGTGACAGAAGTAAGACTGGATTTTCCTTGGTTGGCAGTTGGCTTTTTTATTGTAAAGGTGAAGTGGGTGATGAGATTGCAGCATGCTCCCTGCCCATAGCATCTGAGTGCTGGATTTGGAGTTAGCTCCAGTGTGGGGGTGACGTTTGCTTTCTCAGGGCTGTGTATTTCCCAGGCAGCTCAGAATTGCAAAGGCAAACCATAAATTTTTGTCATCTGATACCACAAAGTATAGCCAGGATTAAAGAAAAATGAAAATCGGGCTTTGAAGAGACAGAATCATGGTTGATGTTGGAGGAGGAATGGTAGTTTAGTGAGAAATCTCTCAGGGGATGCCTTGGTTTCCGGAGATGGGTTGCTCCCTTTTTAGGCTTCTCTCTGTCCGGTACATCCATTGCATTGTGGACAGTTCGTATGTAAAGTACACATCGGACCTTGCTGCTCATTTGCCCTGTCTTCCTGACTCCACAGCTTATATCTTGGTGTATTGCCAGTTCCTGCTCTGTCCCACCTTCATGCCTTGTCTTTAGTACCCCCTGCCTGCCCCATATTTCAGTCACCCGCAAACACTTGGCCATACCCAGAACAGGTTAGACCTGTCCCTCTCTTGGCCTCTGTAGGAGTCCAGCCTCTGTTGAAAGTGTGTCTGCCAGGGCTTAAATGTCATCTCCTCTATGTCGCTTTCCTCTGCTTGTGCTCAGGATTGTCTCTTTCCATGTGTTATTAAAATATGTTGCTTCCTTTTTACTGTAGATACTTTACAGTGTGTTTATCTCAATTAAAACTCACTGGTTCTGTCTCTCTGCTTCTGCAGCGAGCCCATGCTGCTCTGTACTGTATTCTTGCAGGGCCCTTTGAGACCAGGTCTTGACGCCTAAGCTTATCCTTGCGCCTTCTGAACGACTCTTCTTGTTATGAGGGCCTTCTCCCTGCTATGAATTTCCTGAAGCTACTGGAAATTTCTGTCTTGTTCTCTGTGCTTGCAGGCCTATGTCTGCTGGCCTGGAATTCTTTTTGCTATAGCATCACCTATTGAACCCTACCTGTATTTTGATGGCCTCATGTATAAGGAAATCTTTCTGGTCACAATCCCCTCTGTTGAGCTCCCTTTCTGTGGAACAGGCTTGGAGTTGATAACTTTCATTCTCTGTGTTTTCTTTTTTCTTTTTTTTTTTTTTTTTTCAGTTTTATTGTATTTTTCATGCGGTAGGGACCATTTATCGTATTATTCCTGTATTAAAGTACCTGCTGATTAATGTAACACATACTAAATGGAATTGACTGCTTTATTTATCACTCAAAGAAAAGCTGAAATATCAAATAAATTAGAAAGTAAAACTGAAAACGATTCTGGAATATCTGGGAGGTAGAAATGTGATTGTCTTTGACATATTCTTTGGAAGAAGCAGTTGCAAAGCAAATACAAAGAAACTGGCTCAGAGTTTGTGTGGCCTTTCCTCTAAGGAAATACTTATCTCTAGTAGGCACGCTGATCTTTAATTACTCTAGTCTTTGGGTGGGGGCTGGGGAAGGGCACCTGTAGGAAATGGAGAAGCAGCTACTGGGTGGACCCATTCCAGTCCTTTGTGATCTTTTCCCTTGGTACTGAGTGAGAGCTGCCCTCAGAGTCCAGCTGTTACTTTTGTGTTCCATGTTTTTGCCTCTTCATGTAAAATTAGAACATTTGCCTAGGCATTCAGCTCTGCTGTGAGGAGGAAGTTTATCGTTAACATACAGCACAGAAGTGACCTCCCTTTAGAGTGACACTGCATGCTCCTATTTGGAGGTCCTTTGCTCCCTGGCTCCTTCTTGTGGCATGCAGCTTTCAGTGTACTAAATGAGCAACCGCCCACCCTTCTTGAGCCCAGCACTTCCCCATTTGGGTCTTGTCAGGTGCTGCCCAACCAAGTTCCTCGAATACCTGCATCCAAGCCCAGGGGTGTGCTGGATGCTGACACCCACTCCAGGTGTCTGGATGCTGGCAGGACAGTACGTGAGCCAGTATGTGCAGCCTTTCAGCAGCTCAATTTGCCCAATACAGCCTGTTCCCAGGTTGCTTGTAAACTTGACTAGAGGTATGGAGTAACTATGTCTGCTGCTCCTGGAATAAGTAAGTTGTTTTCAATCTAAATGGGGGCGGTGAAGGTTCAGTTTACTCCAAGATGATGGGGAGTCTCCTGGCCTTTTTTTTTTTTCTTTTTAATTGATGAAACATTGTTTCCCAATGTATTTGAGGGACCTACGCATTTTTTTCTTCTTTATATTTTTAAAAAAGATTTATTTATACATTTTAGAGAGTGGGGAGAGGGAGAGAGAATTTTCAAGTAGACTCCTGGCTGAGCACAGAGCCCAATGTGGGGTTCCATCCCATGACCTATGAGATCATGAACTGAGCTAAAAGCAGGAGTCAGACACCCAACCAACTGAGCCACCCAGGTGCCCCTATAATATTTTTGAGTTAGCTTAGAAAATGAAATTCCCAGAGACATGTGCCTGTTTTACAATTTGGCAGGGTATATCGAAACCAGTAGTGAGCCACTTGGTGGCCCTCCTGATTCTAGCCCTTCATTGTTTCAAGGTGAAGGATGGGAAAACTTCCCTTGTATTCCTACAAATATTTCTAAATATTAGAGGCTAAAAAACAGTTCTAGTTTTCTTGTGACTTCCTTTTTTAAGTTGAAGACTGTACAAGTTACTTTATATATGTAAGAATAAACATGATTTCTTATGTATGTTTACATTAGAAGAAAGGGAAAACGTGGCCCATAATCTGTCCTCACCAACCCCACATTGGCCCTGTGTGGAAAAGGTGGTTAACTGTTAACTTTGGCTGTGGAAGGAGATTGGGGGGAGGGTGGTTATTTTAGTACCAAGGGAGAAACTCTGAATCATAATTGTAGTCATATATAATTAGAACTGTTTTGTCCAGGAGAGCACCCACTGGCCACATATGACTCTGAAGCATGAAATGCGGCTGTGGCCCAAATTGAGATGTGCTCTAAGTGTAAAATACACCCAGATTTTGAAGACTTCGTACCAAAAGAATTACATGTTGAAATAATAATGTTTGGATGTATAAAGTTAAATAAAATATACTATTAACATTAACATAGCTAGTTTCTTTTTACTTTTTTGATGTGGCTGCTAGAAAATTTAAACTTGGGGTGCCTGGGTGGCTCAGTCGTTAAGCATCTGCCTTCGGCTCAGGTCATGATCCCGGAGTCCTGGGATCGAGCCCCACATCGAGCTCCCTGTTCAGCGGAGAGCCTGCTTCTCCCTCTCCCACTCCCCCTGCTTGTGTTCCCTCTCTCGCTGTGTCTCTCTCTCTTAAATAAATAAAGTCTTTAAAAAACAGAAAATTTAAACTTACATGTGTCTCTCATTGTGGCTCGTGTACTGTTTCTTTTGGGCAGGGCCATGTTAGCCGGTAGGCGGAGCCCGCTCTGTTCTAGCAGTGGGGAGCCAGGGGCCTTCAGAGGAGTGCACCTGCTGAGGTGCACGGGGGTCTGAACTCCCACGGTACATGCTTGTACACCTTTGTTTGAGATCATAAATCTATTACGAATATTCCCTTCGTCACACACATAAATAGAAAAAATGTGAAAAATTAACAGTGTGTAGATTAAGTCTCCTCCTTTGTGTTGTCTTGGACGTCAGCTGCTCCTTCTCCCGTTGTAGCTTGTACTCCGTATATTGAGGGGACTGCAGCTATGAAACTGGAAGAGCTGACGTTAGCAAATATTCACTTAGGCCATGGGATCTTGGTGATTCCAGTGGGGCCAGTGATGACAGGGTGTGGACAGGCTGTCTTCATGCATGTGCCACCCATGTGGTCTCAGGGCCCCATGCCCAGAAGTGTTTGCTTTCATGCTCAGCTGTTCTTCATAAGCTCAGAAATGCTTAATAATCTTGGAATCTGTTTTTGAATCTTTGAATATTTTGCCCTGGGCCCAGCCAGCCCTGCGTGCAGGTGTTCCACAGTTAACAGTAGTGTGTGGTGGGGCTTTTATGGAGTAGAGCTTCTCCTTCTGGGACAGAACATTGCTAACTTTAGGCACAGTTCTTAGGAATAGGAGGGTTTGAATTTTAAATTCATTAACACTCTTTGTTGTTCCCTCAGTTTGCTTCTGTCATTTGTAGGCAGGACAATCAGCAGTTTCTCCTTTCAGAGTGCGACTAGTTTATCTTTCCCGGTGTTTGTCCTGTCATTTTGTCTGGGCTCCTGTTAGAAAGTGATACAGTATGTTAAATTCTATATCTGTTACCGTGAGCAAAAACCCTCTAATACCAGCTCGTCCACAGGGAGTTTCTGAAATAAATAACATAGTCACATATTTGCATCATATGCTTTTCTCTGTTTCTCATGGTTATGTAATTATTTTGAATATGCTTTATTGCAGTTTGTTGCAAATGATCAACAATAGTTTAAACCCAGGGCAACAGTAGCAGCAGCATCTGGGAACTTGCTAGAGACAGAATCTCCGGCCTGATCCCTGGTTTACTGCATCTGAATTTGTGACTGTGTTTTATCAAGACTCCTAGGTGTTTCCTATGCCCAGGAACTTTTGAGAGCACTGGTTTAAACCTCCCACACTTGTGTGGGGGGCATGCTTATTGCACAAGCGCTTCCCATTGTCGCGGTGCCTGTGTGGTCCAGCTCCCGTGCCAGGCCATTCCCAGCGACTCCTCACAACCAGTCTGCGTGGTGAGGATACTGAGATTTAAGAGAGGTAAAGCCACTTTCGCCAGGCTTCGGGGCCGGCCAGTAGTGGAGCCGGCATGGGAATCCAGGTCTGCTTAGATGCTTAAAGTCCTCACAAGGCTGGGGAGGAAATGCTGTTGATTTGATGAAAGCAAGTGGTTGTAGGTAATTTACTTATACCATAGTTGGGCCCCTATTGAATACACCATGCTGGCGGCACCCTGGAAAATTCTTCGGAGGGTCTGATGCTCTCCTACCTTTTACAAAGAATTTAAGCACATGACTGTGCTAGTTCCTGTGTCACAGACACCGTGGCACCTTTTCTCCCAGAAACAAAATGTTGCTGCTTAACTGCTTTGAAATAAAGGTACCAAGGGCGCAGATTTTGCTTCCAAGAAGGAAGCTATTTCAATAATCTTAGACGAACTTTAATTAAAGTGGTTTATGGATCCTTTGGTCCCGTTTTGTGCATGTAAGATGGTCGTTTTTACCCATGTCTTGGGTTCTGGGGAGTGCAGAGCACAGTAGAGGCTGTCTGCAGCAAGCTGACAGGTCAACTACCCTGTGACCCGCCTACCTGACCTTCAGCTCTTTTAGAGAAAACCCTGCTTGCAAGCTACATAATCCAATTTATAAAACAACTCTAAGGGGGTGCCTGGGTGGCACAGTTGGTTGGGCATCCGACTCTTGGTTTTGGCTCAGGTCATGATCTCAGAGTCGTGAGATGGAGCCCATGTCGGGCTCTGCACTCAGTGCAGAGTCTGCTTAAGGCTCTCTCTCCCTCCCCCTCTGCTCTTCCCCATCGTGCAGGCGTGCGCACGTGTGCACGTGCTCTCTCTTTCTCTCAAATAGATAAGTAAAAATCTAAAACAAAACCCAAAGAAACGAAACAACTCTAGGATTTTGAAGAAAGATAGTTTGGTTTCATTTACCATTTCCCTCTTTGTCTTAATAGAGAAGTCTGTGATTTGGTTTACTGTAAGAAATTGTTTCCCCTTTTATCCCTAAATCCTATTCAGGTATAGCCAGGATACGAATTTTAAAGTGTATTTATAGTAACTAAAGATTAGCTGTTGAGGTGCTGGCTCCTTTCAGTTTTTCTGAGTATCTTAGTTGTATTTTTGAAAGGACTCCCAGTTTATCACAGGGCCCTGGTTGAACTTTGTAACTGTTCATACCTAGCTTGTTTCTACTTCAGAGGACACAAATAGAAACTAGGGTAACTAATTTACTGGTGCCATTCATTTCCAGTCAACTTGCTGTTTGGCCAAAAGATAAAATACATAATGTTTGCTTAAGGAGTCTACTGTGGTTTTATTTTATTTTTAAGTTTGTAACGTACCCAGTTTAAAGAAATTGCACTGTGGAAATGTATATTTCAAAGTGTTCTGATTTAAAAAATGCTATTCTAATTCAGGATGGTGGAAAATGAAAGGACTTAGGCATTTTTTAAACAGTTGCTAAAAAATTCCTGTTCTTGTCTTAAATAAGTATAATAAAATAAGAAGTCACAGGCTCTGGGTTTAGAGGAGCTGGCTGGTCAGGTAGGACATACTGCTGGAACACAAAGACCAGGCGTGTGATGGTTCATGGTAACACAGCAGGCTCTGAGGTTGGCGGGCAACTTTCTTCCAGGTGGTGATTTGGGGATGTGGAGGCACCTTCCTTTTTTTTGACTCTGCCATCCCTGAGAGCCTTTTTTGTCTTGGGCATCCAGCCAGATGCAGAGGAGAGCACATGGAGGTTTTTATAGTTTATGGCACACCTGGGAAGACATTGTCATGTGGCAATAGCTACTTGCCCAAGAAGTTGGGAACGTGGTCTTCGTAAGCCCCTAGGGAAAGGAGAATGGGTCTCTAGATATCTGGCCCAGCACCCTGTGACCGCACCCTGCTGGGTGGGCTGCGAAGGCCCAGGGTGGACACCCATGTCTCAGAGATAACGGGGGGGGGGGGGGAGATAGAGTTAGTGGGAACCTGCTTTCCTCCTGAGCCAGGGACGCTAAACAACTTCTGTAAAGGACCAGGTAGTAAATATTTCAGGCTCTGCAGGCCACATTTGGTCTCTGTCACACATTCTTCTCTTCTTCTCTTTCCCTAAAACAACCCTTTAAAAATAAAAATGTTTAAAAAAAATATCTAAACCATTCTTAGTGTGCAGGCTGTGGGCTGGATTTGGTCTGTGGGCTGCAGTTTGCCAACTCCTGCTCTTATGTCATCATGGCTAATTATCAGTTTTCTTATAAATCCAGTATTTAATGAGTTACTGTTAGAAGGTTGAAATTTGGGGGGTCAGTTTTTACTTGTACTACATTGATGTGATTATATTCTGATCCATAATTGAGGAGTATGGACTTTATCTAGTTTGTGGACATTCATAGTTTCCACTTGATGGATGTGAGTGTATATCTTATTTATAACTAGCCAATCATAAGTTCTTGATAATCAACTTTGCTTTTTTGTAATTGATTTCTTAGTATTTTTCATTATACTTTGCCTTTCTATATGGGATTACAAAAAATAAAGGCATACCATTTTATTTTTTAAAGATTATTTATTTTAGAGAGAGAGCGAGAGAGCATGGGTACAGGGGAGGGGGCAGGAGGGGGAAGAGGGACAAGCTGACTGGCGCCGAGTGGAGCTAGATTTCCCAGCTGGGTCTCAGAATCCTGAGATCATGACCTGAACCAAGAGACATGTAACCCAACTGCACCACCCAGGCACCCTAAAAAAGCATACTACTCTAAATGAGACCTAATTTAAAAAAATAAATAAATAAAAATAAATGAGACCTAATTTTTAAAAAATACTTCAGGCTAAATTATTAACTGTGTCCAGTTTTCTGAATTGAATTCAGGTGGAGAGACTGTTCTGTTAGATTATCAGAAATTTGATTTACAGTCCAAAATAAGCCCAGTCTGACCTGATGTCGGTGGAGCATGGGAAAGTATTTGAATACACCTGGTAGCTTTTCAGTGAGTGACTTTGGTAAAGTATTTAAAATAAGTAATATGGGGACACCTGGGTGGCTCAGTCAGTTAAGCATCTGCCTTCGGCTCAGGTCATGATCCCACTGTCTTGGGATGGAGTCCCACATCAGGCTCCCTGCTTAGTGGGGAGCCTGCTTCTCCCTCTGCCGCTCCCCCTGCTTGTGCTCTCTCTCTCTCTCTGACAAATAGATAAATAAAATCTTTTTTTAAATGTTAAAAAAAAAAAAGAAAATGAACTCTTTTGTCAATTTGTAGACATCCCAGGATGGATGAATTTTGATGGAAATCAAAATTTCCATGATTGACTTTGAAGACAAGGTGTACTGACATGGATGATGAGGTTTTTGGAGTTCATTAAGGTGCTTTTGTTCTTTGAGCTGAACTGGAGCTCCACTGTCTGTCCTGGGTGCCTGCATCTACCCCTAAAAACTGTGCAGGTTAATATATGCATGGAATCCAAATATGGCCTGTGACTTGTGTGTTGCGTCTGTGTGTGAACACAGCTGTTTGCATCCTCGTACACTTCAGTAGCAAGGAGGAGGCGGAGTGGTAGCATGTACTGTTTTTAGGATTTGCAGTCTTAAACTCCCAGATAAATGAGCCACATTGCTCCAGCAGAAGCATTGGAGACTATGCTGACAGTGTTACTTTGGAAAGCTCCTTTCTTTCCTCCTTTGGAGTTATCTTTTGCTATCCTTGTGTCTTTTTTTCCCTCCTTGTTTGATGAGGATAAAATGGCATAATAACGTCTCTTTTGTTTGTTTGCCATTTTCCATAATCTGAAAACCAAAATATCATTTATGGTTTTATTTCCACCATCTTTTTCCCTAAAGTTCCATTCTTTTTAGGGATATATCACCTTTGCCCTTATTTCCTTAGTAATTGCCTTGGAAGTAGAAGTAGATTGCTCTTGTGTTTGGAGTATGTGTTTCTGTCCTTCACTAACAAAAGTGTTACCCTCCCAGGGAGCACTCTGCCTGCTCCTGGTCTTGAAGGCCAGAGGCCTAGCATGTGGGCAGTTGCTGACCATGCTGGGAGTTGTGACCCTGCTTTTTTAGCGTGTTCTAGGTCTTGTGTACCTAATTAGTGGCCTAATTGTTTGTTAAGAGGAGAGAGATGGCTGTGCCTTATACTTGTGTCGTCCACTGAGGTTTGTGGCGGACATTTCCACGTACAGGTTCCTCCGGAGTGAGGCATTGCCAGTCTGGTTTAGGTGAACTGTCACAGTAGCTTCTCATTCCTAACTGTGTCTTCCTGTTGCTGCTAACTTGATGCTAACATATTGCCATATGTGTCTTTTGAAACATTCAAAGTTTTTTTTTGAAGCAGGGACAACTTTTATAACACCATATTTCATAATCTTACCTAAAACTTGTTCTCTTAAGGAGTCCTTTTTTTTTTTTTTTTTAGATTCCTTAAAACTGCTTATTTTTTAAACTCTGATTACATACGTAATAGTGAAGTCAGGTGAAGTGCATATACTTCTACAGGCTCTTGAGTGACCTGCCGTGGCACACATCTTTCTTCTATTCCTGGATTGATCAGTATGACTAGCTGTATACATAACATTTGTCCTCATGATGTCTAATTTTTAAAATATTTTTTTGAACAGATGTTCATGAAAATACTAAATCAGGGTATATTCCTTCCTGATCTAATATGGGTGATTTAGCAAAAATAAATACTTCTCAAAATGTATGTGTGCTATACATAGGTTATCACCTTTGCAGCTTCCTTCTACCTAAGCTCTTCCAGCACAGGATTTTACATGAGCACATGTGGATTTTAACATGTTTTTTGGTGATAATGGTAACAGGAGCCGCTACACTGGGTGGATAGTAAAGCTGCAGTTGATCTGTAGGTTTGGGGCTTACATGAAGTCAGAAGGTGTCTTACCAAACCCTGTGTCAGGGGTTCTGCAGTGAGCATCTTTGACGATAGGAGTGACTTGTGACTAGTCCTGTCCCTAATCAGGACTTTTGTTTGATGCTGTCATCTTGTCATGTGTTGCTCAAAAGTGGCGTTTGAAAGTGTCTTGTCATGGCAGCTGTAGATGACATAGTGACTCCTGTGCTTCCTGTTTCCGGTTGTGACTGGTCAGGACCCTCTTTAACTCTGTAACTTGAAGAAAACAAACTTCCTCTTCTCACTGGTTGAGGAAGGGTGGGAGGAAGAGGAGGAAAGAATATATATATGGGGCCCTGTTAATGTCCAATGGTTTTCCTGATAACTGAGGATGTTGGTTTCCCTCATTCGTCAAGAACTAGGTTCCAGTTGTTTAGTTTCTTTATTAAGAATGGCACAGATTTTATCATTTTATGACTTTCAGCTGCGAAACTGCTCTCAGTGGCTGAAAGTGCTAGTCTGTGGTAGTGATTTATTTAATTCTTTAGTATTCTGAAGAATGCTAAATACTTAGGTCACAGTGCTCGTCATTTGTTGCTTGAAGATACTACTTCTGTGTAAGAATGTTCATCAGCTGTAAGAAAGGGTTTTCTTTCTTCCTTTCCCAGCATTAAATTCTTTTTTTTTTTAAGTATTGGGGCTCAAACTCATGGCCGTGAGATCAAGACCTGAGCAGAGATCAAGAGTCGGACACTTACCCGACTGAGCCACCCAGGTGCCCCTCCCAGCGTTAAATTCTTAACAAAGTGTGGATGGGTTAATGTTGTAGGTTAAAATCAACCCAAGTTTAAGCATTCTTTCAGCATTTTTAAGTCAAAATTTTTTGTTATCAATAAAACTATTTTCTGAGAAGGAAAAATCCTGCCGATTTTACTTATTTAGAAAGCATTTTATAGGTTCAATATGACACTTATTTTACTTATGTGACTCAAGTTGGCGTTTTAGATTGTAAAACTCAGTTGAAATTTGAAAAATTAACATGTGAAGTTGAAATTTTATTTGAAATACTCTCTGCATTTTGTTTAGACCAGCATGTTTTGGAAATTTGATCTTCATTCATCATCCCACATAGACACACTTCTAGAAAGAGAAGATGTAACACTGAAGGAGTTAATGGATGAGGAAGATGTTTTACAGGAATGTAAAGCTCAGAACCGCAAACTTATAGAGTTTCTGTTAAAAGCAGAATGTCTCGAAGATTTAGTCTCATTCATTATAGAAGAACCACCTCAAGACATGGATGAAAAGATCAGATACAAGTAAGAAAATTCAATCTTCTCTTTAAGGTGGGACTGAAGTGAAGTGGGGGTAGAATATTATTCGTGTTGTCCGGCAATTCCCCAGGGCTGTTGTAGACCATTTAGAGTGTCAAGATGGTCAAGGGTGACAGACTCAGTGGAGCATTTAATCTGTTCTAGAACTGAGTCCAGTGAAATCACAGGGTTTTTAAAATGAGCATTCTAAATTGCAGTCAGGAGGCTTTGTGGAAGGGCAAAGTGCTTTATAAACAGTGATGAAGTTTCTGAAAATAGTAAGACGATTCAAGTAAGTATTTTCTCTTCTTTGCAAAGAGGAAGGTAGAGATTATGTGACTGCCCCAGATCACATGGCACATCTAAGCCAGAGCTTGGGTTATGAAGACTGTTATTGGTACAAGAAATTTTGACTTTTGTTAAGATAAGGGAGTGGGTCTTGGGGAACATCAGTGTGGCTAAATTGAAGTAGCTCGCCCCTTGGATCACTGTAGCGGGTTTACCTCCTCCGCACTAGTCTGCTCTGTTCAGAGCAGAGCAGTAGTGCCCGGCGGACCCTTCATCACCGTCTCTTCCGACACTTGGACCGCACGTGCCTGGAAACCGTTTGTGAGCACTCCACGTGCATGCAGAGTCCTGGGGTTTCAGTGAACTCTCTTCCCACATCCAGCTCTGATTGAAGTGTTTGACTCTTTCCCTCCCCAGAAAATCGGACAGATTCAGGAACAAAAAGTCATTGATTATTCATTAAACAAACTTAATGGAATAGGAAGAATTAAGGCTTTTGGTAGATTATTCTTTGCCCTTTCTCCCCCAGTATCTTCCTCTTTTCAGATATCTTTTTATTTCTTTGTGGGGAGAATTTTGCTGTCAAAGAAATAAAACTTATTAATGCTTTCAGGTTCCTGGTGGCTTGGACTTTCAAGGAGGTGAAGTTACGTTCTCTGCTGGCCATTAAGATTGGCAGCTAGCATTAGCGACAGCCTCCACTCAGTTCAGTGCCCTAAAAAAGAAGAGGAAAGGAATTTGGTAGCAGGAAGACTAGCGTACTCCCAATCCCCAGAAGACAGACACTTTCCTGTTTTGCAGTTCTCTTCCCAGTGAACCAGGACGTGTGGGTGCGACTTCTCATGGGGCTCATCCTGGTAGGAGCCGATGTGCTATGGGCTTTGCATCCAGCCCACCTGAAGGGGTGTCTCACTCCCCTCTTAGAGAACTTGAGCCAGAGGGCTTTTACCCTTCTGGGGTTGGTGTCCTCACCGGCTGATTGAAGCTCATACCTCTTTAACTAGGAATAGGCACACCACACCTTAGGGAAGGTGCTTATCTTACCAAAAAGTAGTCATGGCTTTTGTAGTATTGCCTTGGCCAGTGCTTTTTTTGTTCTGCCTTTGAGGTTGTGAGAGGCAGGTGTGCCTCCCTGGACACATAGCCTTTTGGATGGTGCCATTTTGAGGGAGCATGACTTATGCTGGGCAGTTGAGTTCTCTGCTGAAGTTTGGTCGGGACGGAGCCCCAGCTGTGCGTAAGATACACGATACCACACGGCTGGATACACAGAGGGGTATTGCAGATGGGATCTGAAAGCTTTTTGGGGTTAAGGTTGACCTGTCGTTATCTCAGGAAATTTAAACTAGTGTTTATAGAGTCTGGGTGATAGAGTGCTGTATTTTGTGAATCTCATAACTTTGTATTAGTTAAACACATGGATTGAACTCATCACTGTTCTAAGTCAATGATCATATACAAGGTATTAAAACATTTGTCATTTTGCGCTAACCTTTTTAATCTTAATGACAGATACCTCAGCTCTAAATAATTTAGCAGAAATTTGAACTAGCAGAACTTTGAGAATAGGTCCTTAAGTAGTATAATAAGTCCTAAAGCTAAGATGCTGTTGCTTGGGTCAAGGTTCCTACAGAGGGACTGCAGAGGGGCTGCAGGGAGGAGGAGAACCAGGAGGGGCTATCACCCTGAAAGCCAAGGGAAGCCAGGCTTCAGGAAGGAAAGATGGGACAAGCAGGTTGGGGGCCGCCCTTGACAGGCCACGTGACCACCCGTGTTTGCAGCACAGAGCACTTGGCCCCATCAGTGTGGTTCTCTGCAGTGGTGGAGGTGAAAGCCTGGCCGGAACGCCTTTGAGGAAGAACCGGGGACAAAGCAGAGACAGCTCTTTCAAGAGTCTCCCGGAAAAGGAGCAGAGAGAGAAAGTGGGTGTTGCAGGCAGATGGGAGTCAGAAGAGGTGTGGTGGTGTTTTTATCCCTGGTGGGAGAGATAGTGGGGTGTTTGTGTGCTGGTGAGAGCCACGCAGTACGGAGGGGAATGACGGACAGAGGGAGTGGGCCACCCAGGGACATGCCGTAGGTGGGAGGCCGTGTGATCGGAAGGGCAGGTGGGGGGCGGCTTTAGGAGTTGGCTCTATGGATAGGGAGGAGGAAGACGCCCAGATGCTGGTTGGGGTGCACTTCTCTTCTGATGGCTTCTGTGTTCTCACAAAGGAATTGAGATCAGAGCATGCAGTGGGGGAGGGGGAGACACCTTGCCACGGGGTGAAATGGAGAGTGTCTTTGGGTGCTTTAGAAGCTTGTTTAATGTTTAGGGGAGAGAGAGGAGCCCCAGCCTGTCCATAACCAGGACCTTGAGTATTATGTATAGTGCCCAGGCACCATATTTGTGCTTCTTATCTAAATTATGTCTCAGTCACTGTGGAAAAATATGGGAACAATTCATGAAAAAAATGTTTTAGACGCCCATGCCCTGTTCTGGACCTCGTGTGTCAGAATTTGGAGACTACACCCTATGCATTGGTTTGCCAGGGCTTTATTTGCCAGCAGTTTCAAATCGGGGCAGTTGAAGACACTGCACCCCCCACCCCCCACAGCAGCATTTTGGAAGTTTTATAAAGTAGAAAATAAAGAGGAATAAAAACAGCTAGCTTTCATTTATTCCGGGCCTCCTTCTCAATATTTTGTGTTATCCTTCCCCATGAGGTAAAGGCTGTTGTCTTAATTTTGCAGACCTGCGAACTGAGGCCCAGGGAGGTTAAGTAACTTGTCCAAGGTCGTGCAGCTTGTAAGTGGTAGAGAGAGAGTCTGAACCTAGTGGTGTGAGTCCAGAAGCCACACCTGCACCCACTGCATTATCCTGCCCCTGGCATAATGGCGGCTTTTTGTTACAGCATCATTGAGCCCACATGTTCCATAAAGTAAGAAAGAAAGACTTTAATTTGAGCCACAGAAGACAGCTATTTGATAATATGCTCTTCATGCCCACACACCTGCCAGTTCTGTTGTCTTTCTTTTCCGTTCTCTTCCTCCCTCAAAGGTTCACTTGGGGACACTCTCCCATTGTTCCATCTTCCGACCTCACACCAGACCCTCTCGGGGCTGCGGCCTCTCCAGCCAGGGACCTCACAGCAGGCCACCCTTGCTTGTCGTGGATGCCTCGAGGGGTGTTGTCTGTGTTCCAGACGACAGTCCTCACCTCTCTCCTGTCCCACAGCAACTTGTGGCTGTTTTGTCACCTCCCTGTCCAGCCGGCCTTTGACTTGCTGCTCCAAATGATGAGTTGGTCCTGGATCCTGGCTGCTTGGCAGGGAGGAGTAAAGAGCAGAGAAGTGAACTTGGGGGCGGCAGAGAGTGTCATGTGGGCCGGCCTCGGAGTCTGCATTTGTTGCTGTTGAAAACAGAAGAGAAATTGTGGTAAAAGGAGTGCATGGAGAAAATGGATTAGCTGTCTGGTTTTCAGAGAGAGAGTGCTCTGGGGGGTCAAAGGCAAGCATGCTGTAGGGGTGCAGCTCTTTCCAGAGCTGTGGGGTCAGTGGTAGAGGTCTGTGTCCCACAGCAGTGAGCCCTGACGGTGGGCTGATCCCTGGAAGACCTGGGCAGGCTGGCATGGAGAGCTTGGGTTTTGTACATAGCTTTCCTACTTGGGTGACTCAGGCTGATGTCTTGTTCTCCACTTCCCTATGTCAGAACATTGGTTCTCTTAAGGTGTAATATAGACTAAACACTTGATAAGCACCCCCAAAGCAGCTTTTTAGTATCATTTGAAACCCATGTGAAAATAGAGGTGGCCGGTCTTGGAACCTGAGTGTGTCTTGAGTACTTATGAGGTGCCGTGCGTAGTGCAGTTCTCTGGAAACCAGCATCCCCCACAGTTGTCCTCCAAGCTCTGCCGCTTCCTGCTGGAGCTTCCTGCTGGAGCAGGCCACCGAGGGCTGATGATGGCTGTGGCCGGAGGCGGCCCACGCCCTGCCCTGCAGCGCCGCCTCCCCAGGCTCCCAAGCCCTAGGTGTGCTCTAGTTTTGTTGCGGAATGTATATCCTGTTAAAGCTGCTTTAGAAGTAAGTCTTTAGGTACAGTAGAAAATTCACTTTAATCTAGAGGTTGGACAGAATGGATTGAAATGGTTTTCTAATTCCCAGAGGTGATTTTGTTACTTTTCACAGAATTTTAGGAAGCCTTTCTGATTTGTGTTTTACTTTCTGTAATGAAACTGTTAACACAGATGATGATACAAGTGTCCTGTTCTTCTAGGTACCCAAATATATCTTGTGAGTTGCTCACTTCTGATGTCTCCCAGATGAACGATAGGCTGGGAGAAGACGAGTCCTTGCTCATGAGGTTATATAGCTTCCTCCTAAACGACTCCCCCTTGAACCCGCTACTTGCCAGTTTCTTCAGCAAGGTGCTCAGTATTCTTATCAGCAGAAAACCAGAACAGGTAAATACCATTTTCCAGAAGGTAAGTATTAGGGCTGATCATCCCCCTGAGATGATCCCCCAGTAATTGTGTTCTTGAGTGTACCTTAAGTCCAGGTTCTGTAGAGGAGTGTATTTTAAATATACTGACTTAACACTGCCTTACACATTCATAACTTAACATATTCTAACTTGACATATTCTTTTCTAAGTGCCTCACAGCTCAGCGTTGTAGTATACTTTGGTTTCCTCTTTTGACAAATAGTTAAAAGCAGGAGAACGTGGGGTGTCCATTTGTGAAGGTAGCGCCGTGGCTCAGACTGAGTGGTTGAAGGTGTGAGTGGAGTTGTAGTGACTCTGGGGAAGCGACAGTTGTTTGTTTTTTTTTTTTTTTCTTTCCCCAAATGATGCGCACAACACAAATGAGGCTTTGAACCAAGCTTTTCCATAAATGTAATTGATGATTAGTTTATACAAATGGTGATTATTTTCTATTTTGAGTCCACTCAAAAACTTAAGTGTTTAACTTGAGATGTCTCTGTGCTTTTATTATTATTTTTTAAGGTTTTATTTATTTATTTGAGAGAGAGAGAGCAAGGGAGAGCGCGAGCATGAGCTAGGGGAGGGGCAGAGGGAGAAACAGACTCCCCGCTGAGCACGGAGCCCAAGTGGGGCTTGATCCCATGACCCTGAGATCATGACCTGAGCCAAAGGCAGACACTTACCCAACTGAGCCACCCAGGCGCCTCCAGACGTCTCTGTTTAGACTGCCGTTCCTGTCAGTAGTGCTGAGCAGAAAATCCTACTTTACTGTGGAGGGAACTGTCCCCTCTCGCTCCTCCTCCTCCCCCTCTCCCACCCCTCACATCTGTTTTGTTCTTAAACAATTCAAGATACACTTGGGAAATTGATTTTCCAAGGATCTAGTGTATGTGCAGTGCTTCTCAAAGTATGGTTTCTTGACCAGCAGCATGAGTACCGCCTGAGAATTTAGTAGAAATGCAAGTTTGTAAGCCCCACCTCACACTTAATGAATCAGACACTCTGAGGGTGGGGCCCAGCGATCTGGGATTTTTAATAAGTCTTCTAGATGATTCTGATGCATACTAAAATTTCAGAGTCACTGCTCTAGTGGATACTGGTGTGTAGAAGGATGTGCTTACCAGGAGATATGATCCACTTCTGGAAACAGGCACCCAAAGGAGCAACGAGAGCTTCCAAGTACAAACAGACCTGCCAGAGTGCAGCGAGCAAGGGTGTGATGCCAGGGCTGCAGTTGTTCCAACCGTCCGGGCCTGGCCTCCTCCCTGATGGAAAACAGGCTCCGTGACCTGTCCTTGCCATCAGAAGACATGGAGGGATGGGGCTATTTTAGGCCCAGTATGTCTGTCCTTTGCCAAGGCAAAGTGGATGCATGTTTTATTTTATAAAGACAAGATTGTTCTTTCATGTTCTTAATTAGGCAGGATTATCCTCCTGAATGTATTGAAATTGAGATTCTTTTTTCTTAGATAATAATCCCCAAATCATGATTACTGTAATACAGGCTGTCTTTCCCTCTTCCACTTTCTGATGAGAAATAACAGTAACTGCTGAGCATTCTAGCAAGTGCACACCGTCCCATCAGCCTGAGGTGCTGGTCCTTTCAGATGGCTGTTCCTGACATCGGCCTTCCACCTTCATCATGCTTTTTCTCTTCACTCCATTCTAGGGGAGCCCAAATTCAGGGGCTCCAGTTCTCACCATACCTTTGATATAAGCGAGGATACTTGAAGCTTTCCGGGACTGAGTGTTTGTGCTGGCCTTCTGGGTCAGACATGCCTGGGCCCGGGTGATGGCATCTGCCGATGAAGTGCTGAGAAAGGGGCCTGCTAGCTCCTTGTGCTTCTTGGCTTAGGACTCTTGGAATGAGAATGAGAGGATTCAGTCACCCTCACTCTTCTAGCTCTAGGAAAAGGTCAAACCTAACACCTCTCTCTCCGTTTGAGAATTGAGAGTGTAGTTGAAGGTTTGCCATCCCATGAGATGTTCGTGAGGATGCATGCAGCTGCAGGTAACGAGGGAACTGGAGGCTCAGCCTGGCTTACCTGCTGCAGTCGTTCGTCAGTGCACGGCCCAGGCCGCCCAGCCATGGGGTCCCTTCAGTGTCGGGGAGGGTAGCATCTCAGGTGTCACCCTCCATCGAGGACATCTTGCTGTCCTTGCTGTGCTGTCCACAGCACTGGCTACAGTTTGTGCCTTTGGGCTCCTGAGCTGGTACTTTTGCCACTGAAGCATGCGGTATTTTGGTCACGTCTGACTCTTTCCTCTTTCCTACTCTGCTGTGCTTTTAAAAACTACTGTGTGACTCAGTTGTGAGTGGAGTAATTGTATCTAACTTCTTGAAGGTTTATATTGTGACGTTTAACCTCCCTGTTCAGAGGAGCAGCCTGGGATGGTTGCACCTCCCATTTGCACCAGATAGCATGAAGCAGTTTTTGTCCTCTCTGGCTCATCGACTTTTTCACGTGGGATAATGGCAGGATTTGTGGCTTTTGTGGCATACAGATCTAAGTTTAAACCTCAGGGCAGCCACGGTTTGGCTCTAGCAAGATACTTAACTGGCCTGCGCCTTGGTTTCCTTGTCTAGAACGCTGAGTGGGGCAACCCTACCTCGAGGGCTTCTGAGGGAGTTTGGTGAACCAGACTTCGCTGCTGCCACACTGGCCGCGCTGCTTCTGGGACTTTTGAAGAGACACTTGGTGCAGACAGACAGAAGGCTCACAAGGGTGTGCAGGACAGAATGCTCTCCCTCTTCTTGCACAGAAGAGAGCCCAGGTGGCAGTTGTAACTTCTCGTGTCCCTTCTGTGTAGCTGCCCATCTCTTCCCCACTCACCCTCCTTGTGTTAATCTGGTCAGGTGAACAGCTGGCCTCAAACCCACAAGTGATGTTGCTGTAGCAGGTGAGTTAGCCGCTTAGACCGACTTAAAAACACTTGATGTTTTGAATTTTTTTCTTACTTGATAGGGACTAATTAGGATTTTGAATATTTATTCTGCATTTTAGTGTAGTCTGATGGACTTGCTTTATGTCCATAAACTGTTTAATTGTATATTCTCGTGCTTTTTATAGGTTATTCTTTGAAAATTAATAATGAAAGTGAACAGAAATAAAAGATTCTATTATGGTGTATTTATATGAGGAAATGTGTGGTAATTTGGGAGTTTTTTTCCTAAGGGTTTTGCATACTCTAACAATTAGCAGGCTTTCCAATTTTACATCTGATTACTAACTCAGCATTTGCCATTCCCTCCACTTAAGATGGTGGTGGGATTTGAGAGGGGGCAGTTTGAGGGGTCAGGGTGGAATACATTCTAAAGTTGATAGTTCCCCAGTTACGTGTCTTTCAGTTTTGGTTTGTTCTCCTCTAGATTGTGGATTTCTTAAAGAAGAAACGTGATTTTGTAGACCTTATAATAAAGCACATAGGAACTTCGGCCATCATGGATTTGTTGCTCAGGCTCCTGACATGCATCGAGCCTCCGCAGCCCAGGCAAGATGTGCTGAATGTGAGTAGAATTAGGACTCCTGCCCTGGGGTGGGGAGTGGCCCAGGAGCCAACAGGGCTGCTGGGTGTTGAGAGGGATTCCAGGGGGTTGGGAGGAGGCGAAGCTTGTCTGAGAAACTTGGGGGTGGGGTGGGGAGGAGGGCAGGGTGGGGAAGGAAGGTGGTTCCAAGGTGTAGGAAGAGATTACCATTTTGCAGCATTCGTTTTCGAGATGTGCACATCCGGAGGTGCCTGGGATGTTTCTTTGTGAGGGGTTCTTTACCCTTTGCCGGTTTGATTTTCAGTGGGAGTGGGGCAGTGGAGTGGGTTGAAAATGTGTTTAAAGCTGGTCTTGCGGTAAGAGCAGAAGACTGGGAGTCACAGCTCTCATCTGAGGATGCCGTGAGGCATCGATCGTGAGAGCGTGACTACACTACAGGGTCATGGCCGCAAGGATGGGTTCGGGTGTTTCCAGGAAATCAGCCTTCAGGGTAACGTTCCTCTTGTGGGTAGTTTAGGATCATAGAAGGAGAAGGAGAATGGAGCTTATTTCCAAAAGCACACATATTTTAAAGTTTTGGTAGATGGTTATTTTAGGATACGTGCTCCTCTTGAAGAGCTGTCTTAAGTGGAATTTGGGTGGGAAGAGGGAGAGTGTGAGTAACTGGAAGATGAGGTTTCTCACGGGCTCTTATCTTTGCCCCTTCTTGTCTTCTGTCTCCTCCTCTCATTCTCTTCACTGCCTTCTTCCAGAACCTTCCCCAACCCACTCCATCCTTAATACTCAGCCTCGAACCCTAGCACTTACTCATTTCTTTGAAATTAGTTTTATTGGAAATACTGATTTTAATTAAAGACTCCAAGAACCAGAGGAGGGGCAGGAGGGTCTGTCAGGTGGTATTCCAGGAAAGGCATGTTCTGCTGAGGTGAGCAGGCATGCCCAGGCATGTGTTTGTGTAAGGGGGATGGGGTCAGGGCTGGGTCTGTAGAACCAAGCAGAAGTCTCTTGAGAACCGTGGTCATTGTGAGGACACCAGCTGAGGATACCTAGTGAATGTCCTGGAGTTGCCTGTGGCAAGGGACCCTAAACTGGGGTGCTAGTTCCTTTTAGGTGTGTTTTTGTGAATATCTTTTCTCAGAAGATGTTGAGGATTCTAGGAAAGATTGTTGAGGGCAATGAGAGGGGTCACCTTTACATTTGGATTGCTCTAGGGGGAAATTATTAAATACAGTTTCTTAGAATTCCTTTGGTCACTTCTGGGTTGAATTTTGGGGCCATTTCTAAAGAATAGATGCACTTCCGGAGGGATGTAGTGATAGTAAAGGCTTAGGTTGGGGGAAGGGTAGTTAGAAACTCTGATTTGGGTGCCCGTCATGGGGGAGTTACTGATGGCTGCGGAGGCAGTAGGAGTGAGGGGCTGATCGTTTCATAGCCCACAGAGTTTCCTTCCTTCTCCCTTGGTGGTCATGACCCCCCTGCCCATTGCTACTAAAGTGTGGCCTCAAGTGTCACCTGAGGACTCAGGTCTCACCTCTGCCCTACTGAATCAAAATCTGCATTTTGGCAAGATCCCCAAGAGGGTGATTCATGTGCCCATTTTGAAACTGATCTTAAAGTGTAAAGTTGGACCTCTAGCTTTGTGCCCTCTAGTAGCTTTGTTTGCATTTTCCTTGGGCACCTTTTCTCTTTAAGGAGCAGGCAGCTGTGCCCTTAGCAAATTGTGTTTGATTTCTTGCCACCCAGCCCCATGCATCCGCCATCCGCGCCCCCCCCCCCCCCCCCCCCCGGTTTCCCTTTAACCTTTGGGTTTTGTTTTGAGGTTGTTTTTGTTTTTGTGTCCTTTCTTGGTTGTAAGTGCCTTGTTTATTATGTTGCCTCTGTTCCTGCCTAACAGTCTACTAGCTGATACTTAATTTATTCTCCCTTATTCTTCTCTTCCTGTTTTCATTTACGGCAGTACTTCACATGTAGATGAGAAAGAGCTTGTCCTAGGCAGGATACTAGCTCCTTACTAACTTACTAACTCGTGACCCGGCAGATGAACTCTCCTGCTACGGTGCCCTGCCCCCCATGTTTCCTGTGGCTGTTTTGATTTTGGCGTCTAAAAGTTCATCATGTTTTAACCCAGAAGCTTGATACGAAATACTGTTTTTCTCAGTCTTTCTGAAGCTCTTTTTTTTTTTTTTTTTAAGATTTATTTATTTATTTGAGAGAGAGAGCACACGCAGGCGTGGGAGTGGGGAGGGGCAGAGGGAGAGAGAGGATCTCAAGCCGACTTTCCGGAGGGCAGAGCCTGACCCTGAGATCCTGACGAGAGCCCTAATCTGGATGCTTAACCCACTGAATCACCCAAGCGCCCCTCTGACGCTGTCTTAGGTGAACACTGTCTTTTAGAAAATACGCACAGGTGCGTGCACGCCCCAAACAAAATACAGACCCTTTTAGTGCTTAGTGTCTGAGAATTACCCTGTGGCTAAGAAGCTGATGTTAGAATTTTTGTATGTGGGAATTGTAATTTGGGGCATAGTTGGTACTGTTGGCTGCTGTTTAAATAATATATTCACTGGCATTTTCCCTGGGGGACTTTTAATTTCCTGTAGTGTTCAAAGTCCAGAGAAACCTGTAACATTCTACTTAAAATGTGATGGATATTTCCAAGTATGTTAATCTTCATTGGGGCTTGAACAAGAGCCACGCATTGCTATGATTACCTCTACAATGTGTTTTACAGTGGTTAAATGAGGAGCAAATTATCCAGAGACTTGTGGAAATAGTTCATCCATCGCAAGAAGAAGATGTAAGTTCTCTTGTGTGACTGTAAACTTGATTTTTTAAAAAATGGAACCGAGCTTATTTGGGCATAGAGCATAATTGTACGAGACATGAAGGTTGAGGACAGGTATAATCTGGCATTCTTGAAGTTGACAGTTTTCTAAGCACTAAAGGTTTTAAAATCCTACATTTTGCTGATGCTCAGAACCTTTTCAGAAATGTGGAAAACAGCAGGCCCTGGTTCTAGCACCATCTTCTGGAGCTTGGGATTTTGTGCTGAATCTGCTTGCCTTTGTTGCAGACCTTCTCCGTCCCACTTCTTTTTCCTTGTATACACATTGTTAGCCCAAATGGTGTGGCCACGTCTGTACTCGTGTTTGCTGTTCTGGCTACAGTGTCCAGGCAGGACATCAGCATCTTTGCCACCGTTGAACCCCTAGAGTGTTGTTGGGCTCTTGGCGCTCGTACTTCTTGGCCTGGCTTCTGGCACTGACAGGTTTGGCTTTGTCACGGGAGCTGGGGATTGACTTGGCAAAAGGACTGAAGCTGCTCCAGAGTTTGAAGACTGAGCTCTGTGCTGAGGGGATGCCTGTCTGGGTGGGGTCCCCAGGACTGGCCCATCGGCCCCTGTGGAGGAAGCTGTCAGCTCTGCGGCTCCTCTTGTTGCCGCCTTCTGTCACAGCCTGAGCCCTGTGGAATTGCCCATGTTTAGCCATTTCTGCCTGCGGACACGACAGCTCTGCGGCTCAGCCCGCTCTCTGTGAAGGAGGGGTTTTAAAGTAGATGGGCAGATATGTCATGGGGAGGTCAGGGGGCCTTCTTATGTGCCTTAGGTTGCCAGTTAGATTGAAGAGTGAGACCATGGAGGAATACTACAAAGGGAAAAGTGTGTAACCAGAGGATATTCTTGCTCATTAAGCTTGATTTAGCCCCTTCTCCTGGGGTGTATTCAAAAACTTTTGATACCTGGAATTTATCTAAAAGAGGCCCCCGCACCCCCATAAAAGTTAATCATTAAAGCTGTTGATTCCCCATCTTCCCCTTGGGACAGTGCATCTGGGGCCCCCCTGCAGTATTGCTCCTATTAACATTCAGAACACATCCCACTGTATGCCTGTATCGGGGGCTGCAGTGGGAGAAGCCCTGCTTAGAGGGAGCCTGCAGTTTGGGCTGATAATGCCTCCTGTGGCTGGGGGAGTTGGACGGTTCCCGAGCACGTTTCCCGTGTGATGTAAGTGTGGTCATTGCGGGCCTTGGAGAGTGATGACAGGAGCCTGGCCTGTCTCATTCACAGGGAATACATGTCCGTGGACAAGGCTTGCCTATTACTAGGTTTTTAGTTCTCGAACAGAAGAACATGATTGCTCAACAGGAAATTAAACCTGTCTGCAAGGCTCAGGAGAAACCGATAAAGGAGAAGCCCAAGTCTGCAGCTCTTCTTCTTCTCCTTTTTTTTTTTTTTTTTTTTTTTTTTAAAGGACAAAGCATTTGGAGCATTAGCTTCTTGACTTGCAAGAAAGTTAATTTTGCCTCTGGACAGTCCTATTGATACTTTTATTTTGTATTAAGTGATAAATTATATGCTAAAATCATACTGACCAGGGAAATGTTAGGTTCCTAGTTCTAGTCAGTGGATTTTGATATCCTGCTGTGTGTTGTCATCTATGCTGCAATATCACTGTCTTCCTCTGCCAGGCACATAACTGCTCCATCTGCGGGCTGTGCTCAGTGCCACAGAACATAATGCATTTATGTGCTGAGATTTTAGACCTTTCCTGTAAGATAAACACACAGTACATTGGGAGAAGATGCAGTATTTCTTACCCATTGGTATATTCCAGAAAGCTATGTTTGTCTTTTTTTTTTTTTAATCAGTGCTGATTTAAAAGCTGATTTATCAGCTTCTATGCTGATAAAAATATATACAGTTGGCCTTTGAACAACATAGGGGTTAGGGGTGCCATCCCCCTATGAAATCGAAAATCCATGTAAAACTTTTGACTCTATAAAACCTAACTGTTGATAGCCTGCTATTAGCCATAAGCCTTACTAAAAAGGTAAACCATCAATTAACACATATTTTGTATATGTATTACATACTATATTCTTACAGTAAAGCAAGCTAGAGAAAAGAAAATGTTAAGACAATCGTAAGAGAAAATCCATTTAAATAAGTCCTATACCATATTGAGAAAATCCACATGGAAGTGAACTTGTGTGGTTCTAACCCATGTTGTTCAAAGGTCAGCTGTATTTTGGGGGTCTATTTTTTCTCAGGTTCTCAGCTGTAGAAATTTTTCCTTGCCAGAACTTAGAGTCCATGTCCCTACTCATAGTGATCTGTACTGTGCAGTATTGTTACGTGAAGCTCACTAGCCTGGCACGACCAAATGCTCTTGTGTTTACCTACGTTACTTCTACTGAGCTTGACTTTTTACTCACTGCAGCTTCTTATGGCCAGTGTTAATTTGTGTTACTTCTTAAGCAGTGTCCTCACTAATGTTTTGTTATAAATTTGACATTTGACGTGTTTTATGGTTAAAATTGTACTTTTTTCCTTTAGCGGCATTCAAATGCTTCACAGTCACTTTGTGAAATTGTTCGCCTGAGCAGAGACCAGATGTTACAAATTCAGAACAGTACAGAACCAGATCCCCTGCTTGCCACTCTAGAAAAGTATGTTCAAAACTCTGTTCTTGTTTGTTTTTTTTTATTGATGCTGTTTGATGTGTTACCAGTGTGAGTGGTTGGTAAGTCTTCCATCTGGGGGAATCATGACCCTGCAAAATACCCTTGGGTGGGGGAGAAGGTAGGAGAACTGGCTTATCTGATCTCAGCTATTTGTGATGCCCAGTGGAGACCTGCAGGGTAAGAAGGTAAATAAATGACATTTATATGTAGACTTCGAACTCTTCAAATAGCTGTAAACTAGAATTCCATAAAGCCATTATAAGATGGGGTAGTGCATCATGCACTACACGTGCATCTGCATGTGCAGAGCAAGACTGCTCTGCAGGTCTTTGGTGAAGAATAGTCTGAAACACAAACTAATTTGACCCATTGTAGGCAAGGAGTTTTACCAGAAGCTCTTCTTGGGGTTTACTATACCTTTGCAGCTGACTAGGGGTAACCTGACCAGACCTGATTTGAAGGGTTACGAGTCTTGTATATTACAAGTCTTTGTACTTCTCTGCTCTTATTTTAGATAATTTCTTGTGAGTGGCCATCTCATGTTTGGGTGGAAAGTAGCTTGAGGATGGTGTGATGTTTTGAAATTTGTGAATGGCCAACCCGTGGGTACTAGCTTTTCTAGATTCACACATTCTCTGAAAGAATATTTGCCATTGAGTGCAGGCATACATTTGACCTGCATCCACACAGTGAGATGAGCTAGGAACAAATTAGAGACATGGTATCATTTTTAAAGTCTGTCATCTGAGAAGTAGAGTTGTATTTTCCCAGGAAGGGAGTTGACTAATTCTCTGAAATAGTGAAGCTTAAATTATCAGCTTCTAAGTAAAATGTCATTTTCCTTCCCCATTTCCGTTATTCTTGGCATTATGGCATATGTACTCTTTTTGTACATCTAAGATATTCCGCATTTAAATACTAGTAATTATAGTAGTGTTAGGTCGAACCATGTAAAATTGCCATTTGAGTATGTTAAAAATTTTTGAATACCAACAATCTCGTGGTTCATGATAGCATTGTCCAATAGAAATAAAGTCAGATGTCATTTTATATTATCTAGCAGCCACATTCGAGTAAAAAATAGGTGAAATTAATTTTAATAATATATTTTATTTAATCTAATTGACACAAAATATTTGAACATATGCCCATTTAAAAAATAATTACTGAGGTATTCTACATTCTTTTCTTTGTCACAGTTTTTGGAAATCCCAGCGTGTATTTTACACTTAGGACAGGTCAGTTCAAGTACAGTGGCCGTCTGGGACAACAGGTTCCCCCCCGGATGCCAGACTGGTCAGCAATGAGCACTGAGTTTCAGTGCCCCCGGAGCCCTCTCAGATGTGGAATCTGGCCCCTGGAGCCTGTGTGTGCACTAGCTGTTACAGTTCAGACTGTGTCTTTAGTCCTGGATCAGACAGCTGTAAATGGAATCATATAGCTGCATGCTCAGAATTGGCATCATTAAATATTAGTTGGAGTAAATTTCTTCAAATTCATACACCTGATGAGTCAGGGGTCTGATGATGTCACTGAGTTAAATCTTCACTGCACTTAGCAGTGGGGAGACTTAGTCTACAACAGTGCCTCCTGCACTCTTCTTGAGAATGAGAACCAACCCCTTTTAGTATAATCAGACATGGCGCCAATGTTACACTGGTTCTTTTAGTGTCTGTTGATTAAGAAAATACACAGTGACCAAAGGCTTCTAAGGGCTTGGTAAACTTATTAATCATAATAGCATTTGTCTGTGGTTGATACATTATTAGGTAATAATGTATAATATCTGTTTATATTTGATAAACAATAACATAGCAATATCGTATTATTAGGCCAGTCTAATGGCAATACATAGTATACAGTTTACCCAACTCTTTATATGGCCTAACAGCCCACAGTGGGGTGCCACTGTGTATATAAACATACATATATGTGTAGTGCAGCACGTAAGGAAAAGTTTAAAACAAGCTCAGGTTAGAGAGAATGGTAAAGATGGGTAGAGGTACCAGAAGGTCTCTGAGAAAGTGGACAGAAGTGTTAAGACGGTGAGTAGCTTGGGAAGCAATCAGGGCTTAAATTGAATATATGCAGTTTAGTGACTCTGGAATTCTGAAGTTCAAAAATTCCTTTAAAACCAGTTGTGTTAGAGAAGGTTGGACTGTGCAGCATTTAATTCTTGATACGAAGGAGCTTACTGATCCCAGTCAAGCCAGTTAGCTTTCCTCTGACTGCCCATATAGACAGCAGAAACAAAACAAAAGTATGCCATTTTCTCAAAGGACTGGATAAAGTCCCTGGAGGGCTTCATGCCCTCACACTATGGGGAGTTAACTAACACTCATCCAAGAACTCCAGTTTTTTTAAAATGTGAAAGTAAATCTATTTTCTCTCATATGTAAATAAATGCCTTAGTATTTAAGGAATACAAAGGCATTCGTTTTATCATGTTTGAATAGCTTAGTCCTTCAGTTTATGATTTCTTCTGTACTGGGTGATATTTGTGTGTTTAGATAAGACTCATAATATGGTTCAGCTACTATACTATGTTACATCTTGACCATCAAATTTTTGCTGGCTATCATATCGTTTTTGTGCATTAGTAGGGTGCTTTCATGGATGTAGTCGACTGATGAAGCCCTGAGCTAGTGAGGGCCTCTTTGTTAGCCACTCCCTCAGGCACCAGCATTTATGAAACTGATTGCACTCCCTGATAAGAACGTTATGCTTGAACGAGAAGGTGGACATCTCCAGTTGGTTGCTGTGGCCATACTCCTGTACGTGGCGTGAGGCTGCTTTTTGAAAAATATATACATATTTACTATGAAAAAGCTGGCTGTTTTCTGGAGCCCAGTCCCAAACCTGGTATTTATTTTATAGACTGCTGTGTTGAGTGACCTCTGTAGCGCTGTTTTGGGTAAAGGTCTCACCATTTTAGTGCTGGTCTGGCAGTACTTGAAAGCTCCTTCCATCGGGGGTGGGGGTGCTCTGAAGTTAGGTTAGATACCAGTTTTATTTGCTTCCCCCAAATAAAAAGAGAATCTCTCCTGCTTGCTGCCCTAGACTGGTGAGGGACTGATGTTGGGATGCAGTGAGCACAGCTGTACTTCGGCACAGCTGGCATCTCCGCTGGGTGAGCAACAGGGACAGCCCAGCTGTGTGTCCCACTGTAAGGGAGATGCCAGTTTTTCATTCGCTTGGATTCTGAAAATTACTGAGATCCCAAGAAACAGATCTTCTTGAGAACATCCATATAAATTTACCTAACAAGTTACCCTTGTGTTTCACATTCATCATGGCTTGAGTGTGTAATGTCCATCCTGCTGGTGGGCAAAAACGATATGATGACCAGCAAAAATGAGTGTACCTGTGAAGGGTACATTTTGGGCAGTAGTCCAGGCAAATCTACTTCATTGCTACCATATTATTTTGATTTACCGAATTTTAATTAGAGGGTAAAATGCAACAATTGATTTTGTCTTTTACGTGTTTTAGATCTTAGTTAATTATACATTAATGCCTTTGTGGGAAGACATTTGTGGGTTCTAATTAGGCTTTTTGAAAAATTCCCCTCCTTTCGTGGGGTGAAGAGTTCCAAATCTTCTTACCACCCACAGCCACCACCACCAGCACCCTGGTCTGAGTGGGAGGTGACTTCCAGTCTTGAAATATTTGTTGGCTCTCAACAAGATTGGCAAAGGCAAGCAGGGCCCAGGTGATTCTGCTGAGGGGAGGGAGTAGGGGAATACATGTCGGAGAGTTAGGTTTTATAATAAGCAGGATCACTTGTTTAAACCTAGTTTAATAAATGTATTAAAATAATTGTTAAGCGAAACAGATATGACCAAGTGAGGTTGAGCTCTTGTAGAGTACTTGTCTTACTGGTGACATGCTCTTTTTCTCTGGCGTTACTGTTAATTGATGTTACAATTAGCACTTGACTATTGATTTGTTTCCGTAGGCAAGAAATTATAGAGCAGCTTCTATCAAATATTTTCCACAAGGAGAAAAATGAATCAGCCATAGTCAGTGCAATCCAGATACTGCTGACTTTACTTGAGACACGGCGGCCCACGTAAGCTTTCCTTTTGTCTTACAAATGCTGAGCCATTTTGTTTTGCTTTGAGATTTTCTAGAAATTAAAAGTTGTTGGTTGATAAGCTACAGTCTCATGCCCTTGAATTGCAGGTGCTGAGTCTCTGCCATATATGAACTCTGAGTTAGTTTCATGTGAGCGTGGGATATAGGGATACAGTTGAAGATAGCGTTTGGTGAGCACCGTTTACTGGCGGTGTTTGGTTTTTTGTAGTAGTTATGAGAAGGTAGCTGGCTATAACAAGTGGTGTCATAAATAAAACATGTAACACAAGAGAAGTGTATTTCTTGATTATGAAAATTGAAAATACGTGTTCCTCCTGGTCAGTGGGCAGCTCTCTCCCCTCCAAGTGGCAATTCAGGGACACTTTCTATCTTGTGATTCTTTTCTACACAAGCTAACTTGAGGCTTCAGATTGGTTCTCTGGGGATTTCACATGTGAGGGCACTGCGGTTCGTGAGGCTGTTTTAAAATGGGTGGGCAGGTAGCTTGCCGTCTTTAAGGAAAAATTTGTGCCAAATGTTTCAGAATCAGAAATATGGTCTGCTTTTCCCATGTATGTGCCCTGGACCAGCCAGATGATGTTTGTCATATTACTCTGTACAGTTTATGTCCAGTGCTAATTCACTTACTAATTGTCAGAATTTTCTAATTGTTCCCTGGAGCATGAGGATTTAAAGAGGTATGTATATGTGAGCACTCCAGGAATATGTGGTTTAGAGATTGGAGTTTGTATTTTCTCACTCACTGTTAGATTTCTCCAGTAAACCAGAGGGCTTGGAGAGGACAGAGGAGGCTGCTGTCAGCATATGAAAATCTTGGCCATCCAAGGTTTCTGGATGTACTTTTCATGATGTCATTTTGGTTTCTAGCAAAGCAGTCAACACAATCATTGCACTTCCCAAATTCCTTTATCTCTCTTCCCGTTTTGTCTAATATTCGGTCTGTGGTAATGGAAGGCAGTTTGGCAACACTGCTTCAGAGATCTTGTCACTTGGGGATTGTCTGCAATTTTCGCTGTGTTTGTGTCTTCTCCTGCAAATTCTGTTTTAAAGAATGTAACCGGGGACTTTTAAGGTATTAATCAACTGGTGCAGGCCTGTCATCTTGGCTCCTCCTCATGCTTCACAACAGTTGCACCATCTCTTCACATGGTTTGAAAGCATCTGAAATGGTGCTGTGCTGTGAGGCTTCTGTCAACTACCCTGACTTGAGAAAGGACTAAATCTGAGAAAAAAGGTACATCTTTGCAAATGGAAGAAAGAAAACACATAATTGTACAATCTAGAGCAGAGAAGATCCAACAATAAGAAAAACAATAGAAGGGAATTTTTGACCAGACGGAACTCGTCTTCAGATCAGAAAGTGATCAAATGCTATAGGCAAGATTAAATTTAAAAGGGAGGGTGGTGCTCAGATTTTAGCCTTTTCCTGATGAGATTTATGAATCCCAAGAAGAAAGGACAAATCCTAGAAGTACCTGGATAAGAAAAAATGGGAAATGGGTTAACTGCAAAGCAAATCAGATTGCCAGGCATCTCATTTGTGAAGCTAAATAAAGACGGAAAGCGGAGGGCAGGACCGTGCCCCTGGCTCACGGCTACTGACTACCAGGACGTGTGAGGGCAGAGCAGGCCTTCCCCGGCCTCTGCGGCCTCAGCGACCTCAGCGTTCCATCTGGCTTCTGTTCTCGGCGTGAAGTACCTGAAGATGGACTTGACCAGAACCCAACAGAAAATAAGTTAAAGAACTTAAAGGAGTGATATTCATAAAAGTGATGATAAATGAAATGGATAGGGTTTGAAAATTAATATGAATGTGATGGTTAAATGTTCAGAATGAATAAATGAATAATTGAATAAGTCACATGTTGGAAACAAATAATACATTTTAGATTATTTTAATAAAACTCAAGAAATAAGGAGAAAAGGGGCAAGTTAGTATATATGAGCTCTTACCTTACACCAAGGAACTGGGGTACTTTCATAGTTTCATTTTTCATCTTGGTGAAATTAAGAGTTCAGATACGTTTTCCGTAAATGCAGGACAGTAGTAGGCTAGGTAACTCCCAAATCTCCCTAGGGGACAAGGAGGGCAAAGAAAGCTGAGAGCTGTAGACGCCAGGGGAATTTGCACACACCTGTAAGCTCTTCTTGGGGAAACAGTGGTGGCAGGGCAGGGCAAGAGGCCAGAGAAAGCTTCCCTTGCAGAATGGGCCTCAGGAAACAGAGCAGCAGCCTTTGGGGGAAATGCACGAGTCCCCACCATGATCCTTCCCTAGCACCTGCTGAACGAAGTCCTTAGGCCATTAAGGAAATCCTTTAGTCATGAAGACACAGGTGAAGACCATTTGCAGTGGGAAGAAGGGACCAGAAAAAATCCTCTAGCCCATGGGAGAGGCAGGGACACGTTCTGGGCCCCAACTGTTAAGAGATCCCCTACCACTGAAGCAGGGTCAGTGAGAGCTAGGGACCTTTCAGCTGCCTAAGACAGCCTAAAGCAGAACAGTGGCGTTTCTCCCCACTGTCCCATTCCACCAGACCTCCAGTAACAGCAGCCAGCTGATAGAGGAAAGGCTGGTGTAGGGGGAGACTTTATCAGGCACAGGAGCAAGCTTACAGGGAAGAACTTTAGCTAAGAGTAAGCTAAAGAGTGACGTAGGGAAAAAGTTGACAAACCAGCCCTAACTATAAATACAGAGTAACTTGAGACACATTTGAAGTCTAACACACTGAGGGAAATCAGTCCTAGCAAACCTAGTTCAGCTGCTCACCTTAAGATTGATTTAAACCCCACACTAAAGGTCTAGAGAGTAAGAGATGTGTTCATTCCAGAAATAACATTTACATCGGTTTCTACTACCCTACACAACTTGTCCACCTTTTAGCCCAAAATTGCAAGACAAACAAGATAAAAAGAATCCCAAAAAAGCTCACGAGCACGAGTAGTCAATAGAACAAAATTTAAAAATTCTGGAACTGACAGAGAATTTAAAATAACTGAGTAAATATGTTAAAGGATTGTGGGGAAAATGGACAATATGTGAACAGGTGGGGAATTTTAGCAGAGAGAGGGAAGATCATATGGAAATGCTAGAACTAAACACCACAGCAGGAATGAAGAATGCCTATGGGCTTATTGGTGACCTTGGACCGACTCAAGGAAAGAAACAGTACAGGACATTAGAAATTAGCCACACTGAGCTATGAAGAGTTAAACCAAAAAGACTCGCTTTGTGGGCTACAAGGGTCTAGAAGTAATGACATGCCACTGGGCACAAGGATGAGTGCCCAGATCTTGCTTTCTCACACCATTCTCCAGGAAAAGGACCCAGGGCTCCTTGGAGAAATGGCCGTTTTATGACAGGGTCAAGAGGAGCCTAGAGCATCCTGTAGTACAAAAATAAGGACGTATTAAAAGTCCTACCAAACCCCACCCCTGTGAGGCAGGGGTTCTGTCAGAGAAACACAGGAGCCAGCTGAAAGAGCTTCCATTGGCCAGAGCTGATTGACACGATCAACAACAGCAGCAGCATAATAATTTGTACAATAAAATAAAGCTGTGTTGTCTTAGAACCCAAAGTACAAAATACTCATTAGCTCATACTGATACAAATAAATGGAGAAGAGACATCTCCCATGCAGAAGAATTTCAAATAGTTTGCGTAGATGCTCCCTCCTCAAGGAGGAAGAACAAACTGGCCACTCTGCAGTGCAGACCATACACGATGACTTCCTTCCAAAGAGTTCTATATGGAAAGATAACAAAAAGAGCAACTTGACAGTGACTCTGACAGACACTTCCTCAGCCAGATCAAGTGATAGCCAATGGTAAGTTGTGTTGACAGTTTGTACTCTTGTCTTGGTGTAGTGAAAATGACAGCTTACCTTGTGGTCTTCCTCTTCAGAGACCCCGTGATGAGGAAAACCTAAGACAAATTCCAGTTAAGGGACATTCCGCAAAATAATCTAACCAGTGAAGTCTGAGTAACTATCACAGCCAAGAGGAGGCTGAGGAGACATGACAACTAATATAATGTGATGTCTTAAGTGGGATTCTGAAATGAAGAAAGGACTTTAGGTAAAAACGAAGGAAATCTGAATAAAGTATGGATTTATGTATTAACATTGGTTTGTTAATTAACTAGTGTAAGATACTGATAATGGGAAGCTGGGTGTGGGTTATGTGGGAATGCTCTGTACCACCTTTGCAGTGTTTCTGTCAATAGGAAACGGTTCTACTAGAAATCAACATAGCATCTAGAGAGAAACCCAGTGAGAATACCGAAGACCGGAACAGCAGTGGCAGCCTGGCTGACATGAGTGACACTTGCAGAGCCTTCCCCCAGCCACGACCTGGTGCACAGTCCTTTCAAGTGTACATGGAACTTTTATCAGGATAAACCAGATTCTCAGCCATCAAACAAACCGTAATGAATTAAAAAAATATACACGGTATTTATTCAGACCATAATGGGCTTAAACTAGAAATCAGTGAAAAAGATTGCTGGAATATCCCCAGATATTTGGGAATGAAAGCAACACACTTTAAATAACCCCAGGGTCGAAGAGGAAATGACAAGAGAAATGAGAAAGTGTTTTGAACTGATAATGGAAACAGGGCATGTCAGGTTTTGTGGAATGTAGTGAAAGCAGTAGAGGGAAAGTTCTAGAATTAAATGTTTATTATTAGTTAAGGGAAGACAAAGTTTTGTGTCCGCGATCTAAACTCCCACCTTAAGAAATGAGTAAAGGAAGAGCAGATGAACCCAAAGTGAGCAGAAGGAAATAAATAATGAAGATAAGAGCAGAAATCAAAGAGATTGAGAAGGGAAAAATAATACAGAAAATCAGTGAGACCTAAAAGCTGCTTCTTTGAAAAAATCAATAAAATCAGTAAATCTGTAGCCAGATTAAGAAAATGTGGAAAAGATACACATTACACTTTACGGGAATAAAAGAGGGGCCGTAACTGCATTCTTACAGACATTAAAAGAATAATAAGAGAATACTGTAAACAACTTGGTAGATGATTTCAGTGGGTTAGAGGAAACGGATAGCTTCCTTAAAGGAGTAGTACTGCCAAAGCTCATTCCGGAAAGTAGTAGCTTGCATAAACAGTCTTAGACCTATCGACAAAATTTAATTCCTTTTTAAAAGCTTCAAACAGAGAAAACTCTCGGCCCAGATTGGCTTTGTTGGTGAATTCTGCCAAAGAGCTAAGGACTCTACAAGAATATGGAAGAGAGGACATTTTCCAGCTCATGTTATGAGACCATCATTACTTTGAAACTACACCAAGATATTACAGGGAAGAAAACTAACAAGATTCCACAAGAGCTTAGATGCAGAATTCCCCAAGAAAGTATTAGCAAATTAAATCCAGCAATATATTAAAAAGATAATATATCATGACGAACTGTGGTTTATCTTGGGAATGCAAGGCTCATTCATCCTTCATAAATCAGTCGTGAGAATGATCAAAATTCAGAACATTGACAACACCAAATGTAGGTGAAATTGTAGATAACAGGAACTCTTAATTTGTGGCTGGTGGGAACACAAAATGGTATGGTCACTGTAGAAGACAGTTTGACAGGTTTTCACAAAACTATTATCCAGCTCCTTGGTATTTACCAAAAGGAGTTGAAAACTGATATTCACACAAAAACCTGCACGTGGATGTTTATGGCAGTTTTATCCACACTTGTCAAAACTTGGAAGCAGCCAAGATGTCCTTCAGTAGGTGAGTAGATAAATAAACCATTTTATATCCAAACAAATACTACTCAGTGCTAAGAAGAATGAGCTGTCAAGCCTTCAAAAGACATGAAAGAACCTTAAATGTATATTACTAAGTGAAAGAAGCTAGTGCAAAGGCTACAACTGTGTGATTCCAACTATATGACTTTGAGGAAAAGGTAGAACTGTGGAGACCATGAAAAGATCAGGGGTTGCCAGTGGGGAGATGAATAGGCAGAGCACAGAGGACTTTTCGGGAAGTGAAAATAGTATGATACCATAGTGATGGATACGTGTCATTATACCTTTGTGTAAATGCCTGGAATGCACAACACCAAAAAATCAACCTTGTTAGTTAACTATAGACTTTGGGTAATGATTATGTCATGTCATTGTTCGTTCAGTAATTGAAATGGATGTGCCACTCTGGGGATGAGGAGGGGGAGTTGGTAATGGGGGAGGCAATCTCTGTACCCTCCCCTCCACTTTGCTATGAACTTAAAACTGCTCTATAAAAATAAAGTCTCAGTAAAAAATCAGTGTAACTCATGTTAACAGATTAAAGAAGAAAAATCATCCGGTCATTTCAGTAAATTCCTTTATGATAAAAACCTCTTAGTAAGTTAGTAATGGATGGGATCTTAGAAACTGATAAGGCCCCCTTTACAAAAAAATCCATAGCTGACAGCATTCTTAATGATCAGAGACTGAGATGATAACCCCTAAAATCAAGAAACATGGCAAGGACCTTTGCCATTGCCAGTCCCAGTCAGCTGCGTGCAGGAGGTCCCAGCCAGCGCAGTAAGGCAGGAGAGGAAGATAGAAAACTGAATCTGTTCGCAGAGGTCAGGATTGTCTTATAGAAAATCCTGAAGAATATACAAAAAACCCCTAGGACTAACAAGTAAATTTAGCAAAATTGTAAGCTATAATAAAGTCAGTATTCAAAAATTAGTTGTATTTCTTTAAAATAGCAACCAACAACTGGAATTTGGAATTTTTATGAAATACCATTTACTGTAGCAGAGAAAAGAAAACACTTGGACGTATATCTGTTTACAAAATGTGCAGGATTTAATGCTGAATATTGATGCCGCTCAAAATTGCTGTACTCAAAGACTACCTAAATAAATGGAGAGAGCTACTGTGTTCATGGATTAGAAAATTCAGTATTGTTGGGATGTCAGTTCTCCCCAGAACGATGTGGAGTGTCCATATAATTCCAGTCAAAATCAAAGCAGGAGTTTTTGTAGAAATTTACAAGCTAATTCTAAAACTTACGTGGAAATTCAAAGCAAGTACAGTAGCCAAAACAATTTTGAAAGAGAAAAGCAAAATTGGAGTACTGGCACTCTCTGATCTAAATCTACAGTAGTCAGGACAGTGTGGGATTAGCAGAAGGATGGACACAGAGGTCACTGGAACACAACAGTCCAGAAGCAGGCCCACATGGTATGTGATCAGTTGGTTTTTGACAGAGATGTGGAGGCAGTTCAGTGGAGAAGGGATAGCCTTTTCAACACATGGTGCTAGAACAAAAAAAGGGTGAGGGGCCTCAATATGTACCTTGTACATTATGCAAAAATTAACTCAAAATGGATCATAGGACTAAATGTAAATCCCAGAACTATAATGTTCTAGGAGAAGATCCATGGCCTGTGTTAGGCAGAGATTTCTTAGATGCATCACCAAAGCCCAATCCACAAAAGAAAAGTTGACAACTCGGGTTCCATAAAATGCTCTTTGAAAGACTCTGTTGTGGGGCTCCTGGGTGGCTCAGTCGGTTGAGCATCGGGCTCTTGATTTCAGCTCTGGTTGTGATCTCAGGGTCCTGGGATTAATGCTGGGGTCCTGGGGAGTTTGCTTGAGGGTTTCTGTCCCTCTGCCCCTCCTTCTGCTGGAACTCTCGTTCACACTCATACACACTCTCTCTAAAATAAATAAATCTTAAAAAAGGGGGGGGGCTCTATTGTGAAAATAAAAAGGCAAGCCACAGACTGTCAGAGAATATTTACAAATCATGTGTCTGAGAAAGGACTTATATCCAGGTACATAACACTCAAAACTTTAGTAACAAGAAAATGCAGTTTTTAAGATCAGAAGATTTGAGCACTTAATGAATAAATGTATTTGTATAGCAAATAAATACATGACAAATGGCCATCATTTGTCATTACTGAAATTCAAATTAAAACCACATTGAAATGCCGCTACACACCTCTTGAATGACTTGTATTTGTTTCCTGTGACTGCTGTAACAAATTCCCACAAACTGTGGCTTAAAACAGCAGAAGTTATTCTCTGACAGTGAATGCTAGAAGTCCAAGATCAAGGTGTCTGCAGTGCTACACTGCATCCACTGAGATCATCCTCAGCTTCTTCCACCTTCTGGGGGCCACCTCCCTCCATCTTTACAGCACCTCTGCTGTGTGTCTGTCTCCTCTCTTTTGAGGACATTCGGGATGTCATTTAGGGGCCATCTGGATAATCCAGGATAATCTCATCTCAAGATCCTTCATTAATTACATCTTAATTAAGGTAACATTCACAGGCTCTGGGATTAGTGTGTAGACCTCTCTCTGGTGGGGGAGTGGGCACCGTTTCCAACTACACAGTTAAGCCAAACAAACAAAGTAAGACCGTAGTCAGGGCTAGGGACAGTGGAGAACACCTGGAAGTCTCACGTGTTACTGTGGGGAATGCAAAGTCATATGACCACTTTCTAAAGATGTTTGGCAGTTCTTACAAAGTTAAATAGACATTCACTGTATTATCCAGCAATCTCTTAGATATTGTCACAAGGAAAATGTGTCCCACAAAATTGTAAGTGAATGTTATGTGTTTATGTCACCTTTATTCATAATCACACAAACTGTAAACTGCCCAAAGTGTCCTTAAACTGGTGAATGGGATAAAGAGGCTGTGGTACATCTATACAGTGGATTGTTCTTCAGCAGTAAAAAGGAATGGACTCTGATATATAAAACATTCATTATTTCTTGTGCCTTTCCAAATTTAACGTAGTCTAAATTTAACATAGTTTTACTTGGAAATATCAACATGGTTTTTGTTGTGGAATCATCGAATTCTTACATGCATTTGGAAGAGTGAAAGTGTGAGACTAGCCAGGAGATGTTGAGCAATACCAGTGATTGAGTCGCCTCCTGAGTATTACAGTTGCATCGTTGTTACAATAAATGTGGCGGTATGATGCCAGTGTAAGTCTTACTAAACACTACGGATATTGACTGTAGTACCTCAGAGCTAGTGCAGAAAATGATGCTCAGTAAGTATTTATTAAATGAAAAAATAAAGTTTATATGAATGCTTAAGGAATTTTCGTATATGGTTTTTTATGCTTTTTCACATAAGGGGGGAAATGTGGATTTTCTATAAATGTTGCTTAGAAATTGACTTACCATTTGAGAAGAAGTACCGTATCTATACCTGTTTTGTGTAAAAAAATAAATTCCAGATGAATTAAAATACTAGAAGAAAAGTGTATAGATACTCTTAGAATTATGGGCTTGTAAAGAACGTTTAAGCGTGGCTCCCTGGACAGAAACTGTAATAAAAGAAAGCTGTATTTGGCCACATCAGTTATTTACTAAAACCCCTAAACATTAAAAAACACTAGCCAAAGCAAAAGTCCTTTCCTTTCCCCTGTTCTATTCCGTTGACTTTCTGAATGCTTTTACCTGCAGCTCTGCGTTAGAAGTGGTTTACTCGTGTGGAATACTTTCAAAAATAGTCCTAATAATTGCTCTCCAGGTGTGAGCTCCGTGCCAGGCGGCATGCTCAGCCCTTTGCGTGAGCACTCCCCTCACAGTGGGCCTGGGAGAGACCGTGTAGACGCTCCCAGTGTCCGTAATAGAACCCGCAGCTGGTGAGTGAGGATCCAGGGCTGGGGCTCTCCAGCTGCATCGTCGACAACTAGTTTACCCTGACGTCCAACTGACACGCCACTCCCGGATCTGTCTTTTCACTTGAACTGCACGCCCACATTCTTAGACCCCCCTCCCCTCCTGAGGTCCTTCCTCCTCCCACTTTAAGACCCCCTTGGCCCATGTGCTCTTATTAAGGCCCATTGAGATTGGGCATCTCATTCCACTCATCATCACTTTCCCATCAGGAGTAGATGATAGTGAGTATAGATTGAGCTTTATGTGGAAGAGTGATTTACGCTTTTTAAGTAGGAAACAATGTTGGTTACCCAAGGAAAACCATGTGGAGCAGATACAGGCCTGTTGATTATCAACATCCCAGATGACACACAGTATCGTATGCCCTATAATTTAGGGATCTGATCTCCTTTTGCTTTCCAAATTTCCTGGTAGAGACCTGCTATTAGTATCATAGGTAAAAGAGCTTACAAGGTTTGGGAGAATGGGAAGAAATCACATGTAATTTCTCCCCTGACAGTTTAGGCCTGTGGATTTCGGGTCATGTTGCTGCTGCCCAGCAAGCTTGTATTAACAACACCCCCTTCCTATCTCTCCAGAAACGTTTATATAATCATATTTATATAGCTATTATGTATCTACCTACATGCTGATAGGGAGCACCTTGAGTTGTTTTGAAATTATAATAAAATTAACTTGCTTTGTTTCAAGATTTGAAGGCCATATAGAGATCTGCCCACCAGGCATGAGTCATTCGGCTTGTTCGGTCAACAAGAGTGTTTTAGAAGCTATCCGAGGAAGACTTGGATCTTTCCATGAACTCCTGCTTGAGCCACCCAAGGTAGGGCAGCTACTTTAAGCATGGCCGGGTCATGGCTGGCCAGATCAATAATTTGGTTCAAACAGTTGTTAGAAAGTATATGAACCTTGTGGGTAATAGAACTGCCTGTGACCAGCATGTACAAACCAGCCCTTCCAGTTGTTTTTATTGCTTTTGAGCTAGTTTTTATTTGGGTTTTGTCTCTGTGTAGTGTCCACATTGATGAATGGGGTAGAATTAAAAGAAAGCAAAATATTTATCTATTTAGGAAACTCAGCTTTTTGTTCTTTCTATAAATTCTGGGTACTTCTATGCCAATAAAGTGTGTTGTTTTCACTTTTGAGCTAAAGCTGATCTTTTAGGAACTGATCTTTGACACTGAGTTGCCTTCTTCAGAGTTGGAGGGGTGTATCAGTCTGATGGGCAGATATCTTATTAAAGGACTGGTCGGCTGAGTGTAATTTGGAGTGCTAGTGTTTCTGCTGGGAGCATCCACGTGCTAATCCACAGTGACTTTAATCAGGGAGTCTGCCGAGAGCATGACAGGCCCTGCGACAGAAAGCTGTCCACAGGCCCTAAGTGCTGTTCTGCCGCTGCTTCCCAGCGCCTGAGGGTGGTGCAGAGATTGAGATCAGGGGAAGGAGCCCTTCCTCGTAGAATCTCTGTGGAAGACTCGGGTCTGTGAGAGGTCCCCTGCCAGCACGACTCCTTACACTTCCCCTTGCCCTGTGTCATCACAAGCAGTGGCCTGTTTAGTGCAGGTCTCTGCGGCATCTACTGTGAAGGGTATTGGGAATTTTAAGATCCTAGTTTCTCCCTTCTACGTTAGATGCTTTTTATGTATTTTAGCGTTTGTGGAGGGGGAACACAGAATCATTTATGTCCATGATGCAGGGAGTCGAGTTTAGCTTCCACATGATCTCTTCAGACGGCTGATGCTACCAGTAGCAGGCAGGGGCCCTGTGTGTGTCATGCTGCCTTGTCTGTGTTCAGCCAGTGCTGGATGCGGGCTGGAGTGTTTGGCGTTTGCTCTCGGAGACAGTGGCTCTGCTGGTGTTTAATGGTTTTGGTAAGTGGCATCCTTCGTGGCAGCCATGAGAAGAATGGGAGAGCAGGGAAAGAAAAAGAAAGGACTTATTTAGGAGAAGTGGGAGTTGGAGGCGGGAGAGAAGGGGCTGTGTGAGGGGGCGCTCCAGCCTGTGTCTTGTTGGCTTGCCTGTCTTCTTTCTAGGTGGACAAGAGGCAGCATCTAGTGTAGATTCTCACACTGTATTCTTGGTCCTGATTCAGAAGCAGGGCAGTTTCTCATTTGGGCTTCCTCTCTTTTACTGCTAGGAGTCCGTGAGTTTAGTTTGTATGTGGTTTTACTGTGTGATGTGGTGTATGAGTAGATTCCTGAAGCTTTTTAACATGTCTGTTCATTGGAGCTGCCTTGCATGGAGTTTAAGTGTGAGTCTTCCGTTGCGTTAAGCCTTGAGAGGAGCAGGCGGGGGAGTCAGGAAAGGGCAGCCTCGCTGCTGGGTTAGAATTCACCACCCTTTCCTGTCAAACCTGTGAAATTCTCAAGTGTCCTGTGTCTGTCTTCTGTGACCAAAGTATAGAGACTCCCTTTTATGGGCAGTAACAGGTTTGAAGTTGATCCTGTTTCAGGGCTGTGATCCAGAAGCAACTTCGGAGTTTGCATTTTTCTCACAGATTTTCAAAGATTGAGGACTGCGTTCCCAAACCACTTGTAACTTTTCTTAGTTTCAGGATTTCTGGTCGGGTTTGGAATATTGCACTTTTTCCCGCCCACAAACTTCTACAGCATTCTGCTTTCTTCCTCTGGCAGTTTGGAATGTTGAAGGAGGGGGATATCTGATCTCCTATGGAATTTCTAGTCCAGGGGAGTTACTTGATTTCTTCCCCTCTAGGATATTTTATCATATCTTGAAGATCTCAAAAGCAGCTTTGGATTTTCCTTCAGATGTGGAACTCAGGCCACATGATTTGCAGGGTTAGTTTACCTAGGGTTACGTTATTAGTACACACCCCTCCCCCCCTTTTGTTTGTTTATTGAACTGGACGTAATTGGAAAGCTTTTTCTTCCTCAGAAAAGTGTGATGAAGACTACGTGGGGTGTGCTGGACCCTCCGGTGGGCAATACCCGATTGAATGTCATCAGGTTGATATCCAGCCTCCTTCAGACAAACACCAGCAGTATCAATGAGGACCTCATGGAGCTGAATAGCATTGGGGTCATATTGGTAAGATTTCCCCCAAAAGGTCATTTAATTTGCCCATGATGTTCTATGGATATACAACTCAAGTTAAAACCTCACAAATTTACAGTATGTGTCAGTGACTCTTCTTGTTCTGAGCATAAATGGTCTTTTATACAGTTCTCGTCTTGAGTTTATTGTGAATTTCTAATGCTTTTAAGTTTTCAGTATTTGTTACTGCTGTGTGTAAAGAAGTATAGTAGAAATTTCCGAGATGATTAAGACCTAGACTTCTCCCTCAAGAAGCTCAGTCTGGCACAGATGTTGAGTATAGTCTTCTTCCCCAGGGGATTGTGTTAGCAAGAAATGACTGCTGGTTACAGCATCATTTTCTTGTCCTAATTAGCAAAGGGACAAGTGTTTATTATCTTTGTACAGACATAGATATGTATAATATATCTGTATGTGGTCTTTTGATTTGAGTCCAGATTCTTCCTTGATACACACAGCTATTAGTCTGCTTGTTAGTGGAGGCAAAAACAGCTCAGGAATTATCTGGACTTCCCTGACCCTTTAAGTTTCCCAGTTCCTAGGTTTGTGCTTAGAATCCACAGGCCCAGCTCTGGTACCCATGCTTGCTTTGCCTGTCTTGCCACCCGATAGCACAGAAGGTGCGAGGGCTAACACTTAGCAGGTGTCATAAGACATCTGGTCAGAGCATACATTTGGGGGAGTTTGGGCTGTTTGCACACTACACGAAAGGCATGGTAATGTGCACTTCATATACATTTCTTGTGTGATACTGGGTGTAGATGCCTGTGTGAGAGAGGATCTGTTTTGCAGATTGTGCCCAGAGAGGGGACATACTCTTTGTGCCCCAAGGGGGGGGACATATTCTGTGACTAATAAGTGGTGGAGCCAAAATTTGAATTCACATTCAGTTTCAAACCAGTGCTTGCTTTATCAACCATACCGTTATGCCACCTGGTGTCATTAGATACTTTTAGTTAGATTTCAGCTTTGGGTTAAATGATGGCAGTATAGGGATAGAGAACAGGAACATGTTGGAACGAGATGAAACATTACAGAACCACAGTCTCTTTGGTGAACTTAACTGTTGCCCTCTGGGGACATAGTTTTTGCCCTACCCTCTGGTGTATTCAAGGCATATAACTTTGTACTTCTGTCCCTGAAGTCATTGATTACTAGCCTCTAATCTTACTGATAGTAAATATGCAACTATTGTTAATTCATTCCATTGTTAATCTTTAGAACTCCTTTTGAGTGACAACAAATTTGACAAAACTCCTAAATGGGTCATTTAATCATTTCTTTTTGATTTTGAGTTTAGATAACCAGGCTCAAAGAATGTCCTGAACATATATTTGGTGCATTTTGTGCCTTTAGGAATTGTCTTTCCTTTTTGTGATACTGTCAACTTTTTGAGCAATCTAGAAGAACCGTGTACTTTGAGGAGGTCCACATGTCACCGCTTCTCAGACCTGTCTTCTTTTGCTCCATTCACTGATAGTTCCATGAGTTTCAGATGCCTGAGTGGTTATAACTGCGTGCTTTCTCACACTCAGGGTGTGCGTACCTTGAGATTGGAGACTGTCTTTCTGTCTCTGTCTCCTCCCATATTGCACCAACACCATATGCCCTGCACAAAAGCCATCAGTAAATGTTTGTTGAGTCAAAATAAAACTCTCAAAGATTCCTTCGAAAAGTATTGGAAGTTAACTAAACTGAATACCTGTTATTAGTTGCCTGGAAAACATAGTCTTCCCGTGTTCATTGTTGTTTTCTACTAGGTTCCATGCAAATGCTGGCATGTTGAATGAGCAGATACCATGTATTTAGTCTGTGTAGTGGCATTTCAAACCCCCTTTGAAGTAAACTTGAGTTCCTTTTGATTAGTCCTCTTGGACTAAGAACATACCATTTTTATTTTATTAAATCACTCTTCGGGAAATGTATTAGAGTAGTGGCTTTAAACATTGAGGTAACTGAATAAAAGAAAGCATTGTTTTTCTTTTTTGTAGGACATGTTCTTCAAATATACGTGGAATAACTTTTTACATACACAGGTGGAAATTTGTATTGCACTGATCCTTGCAAGTCCTTTTGAAAATACAGAAAATAGCACAATTACTGATCAAGACTCCACTGGTGACAATTTGTTACTGAAACATGTAAGCTTACTGGGGTCTCTCTGCCGCTCCTGGTTATAGCATTTTCCCACTTCAGTGTGAAGTGAATTGGAATTTAAGGGCGGGAGTTAAATCTCAAGAGTCCAGGTATTTAACTCTTGTGTTCGTCACACTGTTAGCTGGTGATTCTATAAATCGTATCCTGGGCAAATAACCATTAGATGAACTTTTAAGAAAAAAGTCTAAGTGGCCTCCTTATTTGCTAAAAACAATCAAGTTGAAGACTTAGAAATCTTTTGGAGATTAAAAGAACCATAAAAATTTAAAGTTTGCAGAAAGTGTTTGAACAGTTGCTTGGTGTGCCAGTTTTAATTTGTGGGCCAAACACGGGACAGAAGGGTGGCAGAAGTGGGCTCTGTGCCATGTTGTGTGAACCTCTTCTGTGGGTCTGTTTCCTTTTGTTAAATATGAGGTGGCACTAAGTCAGTCTTCACACTTCCTCTTGCTCGGAAGTTCTGTGGTGTATGAAATTTCGTAGCTCACACTGGCTTCCTGCCAAACCTGGGAGACGGGAGAGGCTAGCCACCTGGAGTAACAAGTAGGAGGGAAAATCAGCTGACGCCGCGCGCATCCCGACAGCATCATGCGCGACACTGGTTTTCAGTCGGAGCACAGTAATGGCCGTGCGTGCGGCAAGTCCGCTCACGTTTCCGAAGTACAAGTATTGCTGCGGGTTCTCAGGTAGGGTTTTGCCAGGGCCTTATCTTCTTGATTCCTTTTAAATTTTGGTCAGGCTCTGTATTTCTGAGCTCATGACTAAAAAAACCTGGCTTTGCTTTAGGTCAGCTACTCCCCAGAAGCGGTGCTTGAAATGTTGCTTCCCAATAGCTACACTGCTGAAGGCGTGGATCCGGTCTTGAATCCCTGTAGTGTTCTGAGGGTCTTGAGTAAATTTATTATCACATTGCATAGGATATAGCCAGTAATTCACAGCTAGATTTAGCTTGCTGGTTAATACATAGCACTGTTCTATTTGAATAGAGTCTGTTTCACTTTAAAATATTGACACTTTGACATTTATATACATGTTAACTAGAATATTCCTTTTTATTCAGCTTTTTCAAAAGTGTCAGCTAATAGAACGGATACTGGATGCCTGGGAAATGAATGAGAAGAAACAGTAAGTAAATTGTTTTCCTATAGAAATTCAATGTGATTTTTAATTTGAAGAAAAGATCTGCCTTGCCTTAGAGAACAATGAAAATAATTATGTGGTACCAGGCCACTTTATATTTATAAATGTTTCTCTCAGGACTTCTGGATTATTTATCATAGCAGATCTTTTTCTAACAATTTATTTTTAGAGTGCCCTGTGTTTCTACCTCTCTTGAGGGGAATCCAGGGGCTGGCTGCCTTTGAAACTTCCTGGTCCTGTTTGAATAGCTGTTTTTCTGGCAGGAATGCGGAGACTAAAAAAGTCAAGTCCTCCCTGATGATGCTTTAACTTAACAGGTTCATCCTGCTTACCGCATGGACTCACTGTAGAGAGAGTCCCTTCGTGTGTGGGAGGGGATGATGTGGGGGGGTTAGCCTGGTGTTTTTTGTTTAGAAAATTTCCGTTAGCTGATTGGCAAGATTATTTGAAGTATTGACACGTGTAAGTAGCTTTGCCACACGAATTTTTTTTCTCTCCCGTGCCTTGGGGGCTTTTATACCATCCCATAGATTCTGAGGCAGGTGGCATAGGGTGTGTTTGGGAAACACTCTCAGGGCACGCTTCTTGTGTTTGTTTTTTAAGTCAGGTTTATTGAGGTATAATTCTCATAAGGTGAAAGTTCATCCTTTTTTGGTGTACATGTCTAGGAACTCTGATGAATGCGTGCAGTTGTGTAAGCACTGTGGTCAGGCACGAGAGCATTTCATCAGCCCAAAAAGTTGTCTCGTGTGCCTTCATAATTGAGCCTGTGCCAGGAGTTTTCTTGCTTTGTGTATCTGTTCAGACTTCTCTTGTCTTCCTGGAAGAGCTAGGAACTGAAGGAAGGTGTCAGCTGTATTCTGTAAGGTTTGGTTTTTTAAAAGTGCCTACCAGCACTGATAGGGCTCTGACTTGACTCTGTGGGAAATACGCTTTAGTTTGAGTGTAGGAGGAGGCTCATCTCAGTAGACCTCAGGTACATTCTTCCAAATGGAGCTCCTTTGGGGGATGCTGTGTGTGGCCAGATCCACATCTCTGGTTTTGTGTCTGACCCCATGTTAGCCACTTGGTGCCCTCCTGACCTCCCTTGCTCTCTGCCTCCTCATCAGTAGTGCTGAGGTGTCCCGTGCGCTCTGTTTCCCCTCAGCTCCATCCGCCGGAGGCTTGACTATTAATAGTCCCCCAATTTGGGGGGGCAGTCCTGAAAGAGTTTTTCTAATGTTTCCTTGTCCCAGAAGCCTAAAGCATGTTGAGGGCCTTGGGGCAAAATACTGGCAGGTGGGCATTTATTTTCACTTGTGGGAGCACGACACGGCATCTGACTGAGAAGTTGCCTGCGAGAAACCCCGGGGTCTTGGGATCTTCTTGTGAAACCAAAAGAGGCTCTTAGCAACTCAGTTGAGATCAGCTCTGTGCCTCTGACCCTTAGCTGTCCCCAGACCTTCTAAGATTCTTAGCAGATATTCTGTTTTTCAGGCAAGCCCTTAAGCATAGTACGGCTTTTTTAGCAGCTCCTGAAAGAGTCTCCCTTTAAACAAAAATCTGTTCAGTTTGTTCCCTCCTATCTGCGAGCAAAGTCTTTTGTGTCATAGAATTTCAAGTCCTGACACTTTATAAATAGGCAGAGAAATCACAGCAATGTGAAAAGTTTATCTAAATAGGTGGATTTGGGGGGCACTTGGGTGGCGCAGTTTGTTGAGCATCCGACGCTTGGTTTCAGCTCAGATTGTGATCTCGGGGTCGTGGGATCGAGCCCTCTGTCAGGCTGCACAGTTGGTGCGGAGTCTGCTTGGGACTCTCTTCTCTCCCTCTGCCCCCCCCCAAATAAATAACTAAATCTTTAAAAAATAATAATACAAATGGGTGGACTTGGGGCACTTGAGTGGCTCAGTCAGTTAGTGGTTTCAGCTCAGGTCATGATCTCAGGGTTGTGAAATCAGGTCTCCGTGCTAGGTATGGAACCTGTTTGAGATCCTCTCTCTCCCCCTCTGCTCCTCTGCCCCCAGTGAGTGAGTGAGTGAGTGAGTGATAGGTAGATAGATGGATTTAGTAAAGATGGGTCCTGCTTAGGAGGGGTGGACCCTAAGTGGAGGAAAGGGGCATTGCTGGCCGAAGACCAGCTGACTACCCGTCACCTTGGACAAATCCTCAAAATCAGCCACTATTTTAACTTGAGAAATGCCACTGGTAGGCGATTATGTCTGTTGATTGAACTGAGATTATGAAGATTTGATGTCTTTTAGCGAAATTCTCACCTTACGTTCCTATAGTCTTTTTAAAGTCTGAAAAAATAGTTTTCATAAAAAGATACAGAGTAAGGTCACAGAAACATTAGGTATCAGTGAATGTTTGGGCTTTTTTTTTTTTTAAGGTAATATATAATTGAAGATTAATGATGGGTTTGTATATGGAATAAACCTTGGGGGGGCGCCTGGGTGGCTCAGTCGTTAGGCGTTTGCCTTCGGCTCGACCTGATCCCAGGGTCCTGGGAGGGAAAAAAAAAAAAAAACTTGCCGAGCGTGGCCACCATGTGATCCTTGAGCAGACCATTTCTGCTGCTCCCACCCCTGCCTGACCTGGTGACTCTGGCACCTCCTTTTCTGTCCATTCTCGTCTTTAGGGCCTCAGTTTTTAGAATGATTGCTCCAGCCCACTGTAGTTGCTAAGCTGCTTCATCATTCCATGCGGTCAGGAGTCTGAGTCTTTGTCCTCTCCCCCATCAGGGCCGAGGGAGGCCGACGGCACGGCTACATGGGGCACCTGACAAGGATAGCCAACTGCGTCGTGCACAGCACGGACAAGGGCCCCAACAGCGCGCTGGTGCAGCGGCTTGTCAAAGGTAAGTGCTTGGTGACAGTTCAGTGATACTTTTGTTGGATTGGAGAAAGGATTTAAGGGTAAAGTGGAAATAATTGTAGCGTTTTTAATAGCAGTCTTTGGAGTTTCTTTATACTTCGCAAATTATCTGCAGATTTGAATGAAGTTCTTGAGAATGTGTTTAAACAATGTAGTTTTTTGCTGTATGTCGCATGTCTGCTGTCCTTTTAGTGAGTATTGGCAGGCTTGGCTGAGTTACCCGCTTTCACTCTTGAGGAGCCTGCTCAGTGCGCTGCTCCGGTGGGCATGGGGTCCCCACGGCCTAACTCTTGAGTCACTTGAGCTATGATCAGATGCTTGCTTTTTATTTTCTTGTGAAAGCCCTTACGTAGCCTGTGGATTGAGTTGCTGGGATATTAAAACATTGATCTGCATGTTTACCCTCTCTCTCTTACTGAGACGAGGGGTGGTGGACCCTAAAGGACGCTTTCCGTGCCAGCATTTGAATGGAATCAGCCTGAGGTTCCCGGGAAGAAACCACAGATGCCTCTTACACTGGTGCCCAGGCTGTGAGTCTGCCTCTAAGCCTAGAGCCCTAAGAGCTCTGTGGACTCTGGGGTTGGGACCAGTCCTGTGACTTACTCTGAATGTGAAAATCTTTATCCCCTGTGGTACCGAACTCGTCCAGGCTCAACTTGCTAAAACTAGACATCGTTTCCAGGTCTATCCTCCTCTTTGTCTTTAAAGTATGTCTGTGTGTTGGAGAGGCTGTTGCCTCTCGAGCACGCACCAAAAGAGCCGCTCCAGGTGAGGGGGCAGTTGGGGCTTGCCGTGCTGTAATTTTGCTTCTTGAGAGACGTACAAGCCAGACCATCACAGCTGATGTTCTTACCAAGGAGAAGTGGTCACGTGCATGATCACATTCTTTAGATCAGCCTTTGTTGTCCCGAAGTCGCTCACCAGGTGGTGTGGGGGACACACAACCGCCGTTGTCGGAAGACAGCTCTCGTAAGGCCTCCAAGATTATAGCCAGAGTTCCTTTCTCTCAGAAAAAGTCTTTGTGTATCCTTTTTTTTTTTTTTTTAAACTTCTCTAGAGGGGCTCCTGGGTGGCTCAGTCCGTTAAGCATCTGCCTTAGGCTCAGGTCATGATCTCAGAGTCTTGGGATCAAGCCCCACGTCGGGCTCCCTGTTCTCTGCTTCTCCCTCTGCCCCTTCCCCCCCGCTTATGCACGCTTGCTCTCTCTCACTCTGTCAAATTAATAAAATCTTTAAAAATAAATAAATTTCTGCAGTAGGTAGAATTTCACTATTGCATATGTATCTCCATGTTGGCCTCTGGGCACAGACGTTTAGAAAACAGCCAGACTGGGTTCCATGGAGCATTCGCTGGCCACATGCCAGTCACAGTATCTGACGAGTGTGCAGATGCTTTCGTTGGCAGCATTTCCCAAACTTGAATGGTCATGGAAAAAGACAGCTTTTCCTCCCACCTTTAGACCTGCTAATTCCTCAGAAGTTTGTTGGAAACACATTTTCCAGGTTCAGTTTTTACCAAAAGATTTTTAAAAGCTTGTTAAATTCACAGAGCTGCTTAACACCCTTCTTATCAAGCATGGGCCATTTTGGGGGTGGTTCTGGTTCCTGAAATTCCTGGGGTTTAGGCTACAAGGCTTTATAAACTCTGTTTCTCCAAGAGTCAGGTGCTCAGATGATGGGACATGTTTGCCTTTGATGGACTGAGTGGGTGGCACTCTCTTGTATATCCTGTTTTTTTTGTTGTTTTGTTTTGTTTTTTTAATGTGTCTGTGTGGAGGTCACTAGAGTGACAATGCTTTTTTCTCTTTCCCCCTCTGCAGACCTTCCAGATGCAGTCAGGGAGCGATGGGAGGCGTTCTGCACAAGCTCCTTGGGAGAAACTAACAAGAGGAACACGGTAGATCTAGTAGGTTTTACCAGGTCACATTTCTGTGACCCCAGTGCTCTCAGCCTTTGCCTGCTTATTCAGAGATGCAAGATCTTTCGTTTGTCTCGGTAATTTGGGGCCAAGAATAAGTTTATGTTTCTTTACCAGGAAGAGAGGTCAGTGTTCACCATATTCTTGATAACTTGTCTAGTCAGCTCCTAATTCCTGCCTGGGATGACCAGAGGGTACAGAGAGGCCACTGATCTCTACACTCCCCGCCCCCCCCCTTTCCTCAGTGCCCTGTTTCCCAAGCATCTCTACTCTGTTGGGTTTGTTGCCTTATGCCTCAGATAAACCTGGGTGGTTAGAAACCTCAGGATTCCTTTGGATGTTTTTTAACGTTACTCAGTTACGTTTACCGTCATTTTAGATTGTTCCCAGGGTGGGGGAGAGGGGTGGGATTTTGTAGGTGACTTTAACCCCATCTTTAACAGATTAGTACTTTTAGCCAGGGAATAATGGCATTGATAATATTTTTAAAAACTATATTGGACTTTGGAATGTATTCTTTGTTTTTTTAATGCATTAAGATTTAAGGTAAGTATTGTTTTTGCTTTTTCTTTTGAAGATAGGGAAAGCATTTCCTTTCGTAAGCACATGCCAGCTGATAATTGAGGTGGTGACCTTAACTCTACAGGGAAGCAGATGTGTCAGGCATTTAATTCTATGAAATTCAGCAGCTGCAGTCTGAATTTCTAATACACACTAATGCCTTGCTTGTTAGGCAGTCAGATATTTGGCAGCCTTATCAGTTCAGAGCAGAGTTTAGAAACAGAAAGACTCTGGCGGCTACAGAGCAGTCACTGGGTCTTCCTGTGTCACACCCCCAAAGGGCCGGTGCCTCCTACTTGGTAGATTGTCTAACACATTGGGTTATCTTTTTCCAGACTCTTCACAGATTGGTTGGGTAATGGTTTGTTAAGGATGGGTGTAATGATAGAATCAGTAGGAGTTGGAAGAATGATGAAGTTAAGAGATGACTCTAAGGGGAGCTGCGTGAGGCCATTTAATGAAAATATGTCTGATGGCCCTCGGTGTCTTAGTGCATCATAGCCCAGCAGAGAAACTGGCATCCACTTGGACAGCCCTGAGTCATCAAGGAAGAGTTAGGTAATTTTTGATGAACATACTATCCACAGTGGATTGCTTTTTTCCCTAATCAATTTGGTTAAAAATCTGGATAATCAGGGTTTTATTGTAGGGTGAAATTGTTCTCTTATAGTGTTAAATGGAACCATTTAATTTAGAAGCCCCATATTGATTCTTTGTTAAGGATGCAGGCAATGTGGTCTCCTTTAAGGGATTTTTGTCTTATTTCTTATTTATAGGAATATTACACTTGATCTTAGCCAAAAGGCCGAGAATTCTGATTTTGTTTGGGAAACTCCTTTAAAACTTGTCCTTCAAAGGATTGATTTCAGAGGTAGACTTCAGAAATGTCCAGTTAAACTTGTTGATATCAGGAGTTTTCAAAAATTTATCTTTGGTAATTCAAATTCATTTCCTTTGTGAGCAGTTCTGTGTAGAAAGACCTCATTGCAATTCAGATAACACTCCGTTAGTTTGCATGATGCTATCAGTAATCTGGTCTGTGTGTAAATGTTATGTATGTCTACGTAACGGAATATGAACGTGCGGTGCGCAATTAACATGCAGCAGACGCATCTAACATCTAGACTTCTATACCTATGTTGAAGGGAAAATTATCCTGGGCCCACCTATCACTAATGGCAGCTTAGCTCTCTTTTGCTAGTAGTAGTCAGACTTCTAGAGCCCTGGTGATATGTTGAGTTAGCCCCGCTCTGTAATTTTATTGTCCATTGGGACTTTCTGGTTGATGTCTCAAGACCTGTTCAGTTCCTTGATGCCACGTGCCTGGTACTTAAATACCACCTCCCTTTAGTTTTAAGGCCTTCCAGGAGGGAATTTTGCTTTGTTTCATATTTTTAGGGATACATAGGTTCCAGGTTTTTGAGGATGCTTAAGCATCCTAGGCCACAAGGGAGACGTTCACTGCAGCCTTCGGGCTCTCCACTTTAGTGCCCAGATTGTTGCAGATTATATCCTAGTGGGGGTTAGGTACCATGTTCCAGTGAATACTATTATAAACTCAGCTTGATAAATGCAGTGGGTCTTGCCCTTGCGAAAATGTACTACAGAATGGGAGCTTCACGCTTCATGGAGCGTGAAGTCTAAGTAAAAGCGTTTCAGACACATTCATTCCTAAAATTGGCAGTTGAGTAATAGATTGCTTAGTCCCCGCCCCCTCCCCAAATAGATTAGATTAGATCCCCCGTCTTGATGCCTTGACTTATTAGTTGGTTTTATGATGGCTCTAATACCTCTCTGAGAGTCCTTTCCAGTATATTTATAGGGCTTGAGTCACCTGTAGTTCAGCACCAGATGCTTGGGTTGTACCTTGTTACATGGCCCTGGCCTCTTCTTATGTTCTAGCCACAACAAGGACTCATTCATTAACGCACCAGACACTTACCTGTGCCACTGACCGTGGGCCTGAGGTCTGCTCACTGATGTAGGAAAACCTGTGTCAGTCCCAAGCTCTTACCACTTCTGGGGCAGCATTTGAATTACCCTCTCTCTGAGGTCTTTGAAGTACTTTAATCTGTTGACCTCATCACGCCCAAGTATATACACGGTAGACTCATAGATTGTTATGTTTTTATGTTGGGAGTTTTATTATGAATGAAATTTGGTGTATTACTTACATCCAGAGACCTCTTTGTGGGTCTGTTGGTAAAAATGGGTAAACATTTAGGCAGTATTTCTAGGTAACATAGATGTACGGGTCCTGACTATGGAAGGCTGAGTTTGCTTCGTTCTCTGCCTTCCTTTCCATGGGGGAGAATGTTTTCTTCTGAAGTATTGGTGCTTCTTTCTCATCCCTGATGAGTTCGTCCAGGGAGGCTGTGGAAAACGATAACACATGTGCAGTTGTGAATTGCCTACAGATCCAGCAGGTTGGAGTAGAACCTCCCAGAGTCAGTGTTTCTAGCCAGCGCTGGTCATAGATGCCAGGGGCCCACAGCAGGACCCCACCGTAGCCAGGAGGAAGAGTCTGGGACTTCCACATTTCACTTAAATTGATGTTCCAGTCATGCTTATGGTCTTCGTAGTAAGCCAATCGTCCAAGATGAAAACACTCACTTGCTTTTCCTGTAACAACAGCTAATAAAACTGAAATTTTATTATGAAAGAAGCTCATTGTCGCAAAAGCTTTTATTCACTGAAGCATCAAGAGTATACTTAGAACACATCTGGCTTGGTCAGAGTATTCTTACTTGTTACTTGTTTGAAAGTTATGACTATTCTTACTCAGTGATGTGTTGGTATTCACTAATTCCGTAAATATTTGAGTGGCTACTATGTGCCATGCACTGAAGCTATTGTAGTAAACTTGATTGGTAAAAATCCCTGCCTCAGTGGAAATGGATAAACTCCAGGGAAGGGAGCCGGGGTTTGTTTTGCGTGTAAGTGCAATTTAGGATTAGGCAGTCTAGGAAAACCTTGAGAAGGTCACATTTGTGTAGAGGCTTGAGGGAAGTGAATGGAGAAGAGCTAGTGCAGAAGCTGGTGCGTTGTCCAGAGGGAGAGAACGGGATGTGAGGTCTGAGGGGCTCTGCAGGCCAGATCTCATACTGCTTTTACGCCACACAGGCCCCTTGGTTTGTAACCTTAATGAGATGAAAAGCCATTAGGTATGGAATTGAGAAGGGACATAATCTGATGGACATTTTAAAAGATTGTTATGGCTGCTGGATTGGGAATAGACTGTAGTGGGGCAATAGACTGACAGCAGGGAGACCGGTTGGCTGCCAGACAAGAGATGGTGGTGTCTTGCACTGGAGAGAGGTGGTAAGGGTAATGCGAAGCGATGGGCTTTTAGGTGATGTTTTGACAGTGGAGTGAATGGGGGGGGGGGGGCGGGACAGAAGAAGCCAGAAGGCCAAAATTTTAGCTGAGGAAGAAGGAGAAAACAAGGGGCATCTGCTGAGATGAAGATGCCTCAGAAGCGGTGTGTTTGGAAGTTTCTGCTGGGGACTCTGGTGGCTGCATCTGTGTGATGGACTAGGTGGGGTTCCAGTTAGCAAGTCCCCCGCCCCACTGGGGGTTTGGTGGATTCAGTCATCTTTGTAGCCTGTTTTATTAGTAACGGTTTCAGACCAGGTATGGTGTGGGTAGAATCAGAATCACCACATCTTTCAGTACATAAATACAGAAGTATGCATACGTTGTGTTATTAATAACTTTCTTTTTGGAGGAAAAATTACTATTTTTTAAAGATTTTATTTATTTGAGAGAGAGAGACAGTGAGAGAGGGAACACAAGCAAGGGGAGCGGGAGAGGGAGAAGCAGGCTTCCCGCTGAGCAGGGAGCCCGATGCGGGGCTCTAATCCCAGGACCCTGGGATCATGACCTGAGCCGAAGGCAGACGCTTAACGACTGAGCCACCCAGGCACCTCGAGAAAATTATTTTAAATACCTCTCAGAATTGTCTTGAGGATATAAGTTATGGAGAATATGTGAAAAGAGGTCAGAATGGCACATAGTAGTTGATCAACAAAACTAGTTTTCTTACTCACCTTTCATTAATAAACTGATTCATTTTGTAGCAAAGAGTAAAACTATGAATGAGGAAACATGCATCCTGTTTGTTGGACAAGATGTGCTGGGAGTAGCCAAGTCTTTGTTGTTGTTGATGTTGGTGTTGTTGTTGTTCTCTCTCGTTTAGTTGGTTGACCTAGCTTGCTCTTTGAGTTGTCTTGTAATTCTGCACCCTGTCATGGGGTTCCACTCCTAAAACATATACTGGTTAATGCAATTCTTGCGCTAACTTGCCCCCCGAGTAGCCGGAGTTCTCTAAATGCACCGTAGTAGAATGCTTGACCTGCGCTCGGTTGCAGTCCTCCTGCCAGATGCCAGCTGCCGTGACCGAGCAGTTTTCTACCTCCTCCCTTCCACGCTCTGGCTGCACAGCTTTCCATACTCACTCGCTAAAGCTACGATTGACCCAAGCAGGCTCCCTTCATTGATCACAAATCCTGCCTTTATCAGGCCAGTTGCAGAATCAGAGTGTGAATGCTCTGTCTCTACTTCAGGGAGGATGAAGAAGGAATTAATTGGAAACACTGGGTTAGTCACTTGGCATAGTATCTTTACCAGAGATGGTCAGAGGAAAAAGAGGGTGATTTTATTCAGGCAGTGATGTATTCAGAATTTCATCAGCCATACCACGTGCAGACCTGTTTGGGTTCTACTCTGGGTTTCTTGAACCAGATGTTGGAACATCACAAAGCAAACCAGGCCAATTTCTGGAGCTCCAGGCTATTAGGCACAGCTTCAAGGGTTGGCAGGTCCCGGCTGCTCACGTCTTCCCCCAATAACTCTGCTCTCTGCCAGTTACACTTTCTGGAAAAGTAAAGGGTGAAGAACTCAGGAAATACAGTGTAAGTTACCCTCAGAAGTACAGTTGCTTGCTTAGAATTTTACAGACTGTTCCTGTTTGTCATTTGCTATGTGGCACTGGCAGTTACTCGTCCCCTGCCTAGTCATTTTTATGTCTTCGTTTCTAATTATAATACATTTCCCCAATACTGTGTGTCATTTATGAATTAATAAAAAAAATCACTTACCATGAATTGGTGAGCAGTTCATGTTTGTGTTCTTGTTTAAGTACTGTGAGTTGGTTGTCAGTCTTGAGGGCAGGGGCTACATTTTAAGGGGCAGAAGATTCTGGGTCTTCTTAGGAGCAGGGTACTGCTGGCTCAGAATCACATATAGTGCTTATGGACAGTGTTTTTCCTAGAGTGGACGGGCATTGCAAGAAGTTAAAGTGAAATGCTGTATTTAAACCTGCCCTTCCCAGTGACTCATTAGTAACCCCTGAGGATTGCAGTTTTACCCTTCAAGCTGGGCACTTACAAATTATATTTTATCTGAGCCTTTCCTTCTACCTTTCTTTTGTAAACGTTAATAATTGGAGATAATTATTAAAATCACTTAAATGGAGTAACTAACATCTTATCTGTTTTCTGGTGGTATCAGTAATGAGACAAATAGAAATACAGATGGGCAGCAAAGGGACAGGTAACCTGACCATCTGATTGAGTGAAGTGGGCCTCTGAATTATTTGGGTGGATTTTACAACTTAACTGTTATTATTTTTGTTCTTGCTGTTGTTAACACATTGAGAGTAAAACTAAATGTGATTTTTCCATTTAAATGCTGATACAAATGTCCAAAACTTTTCTGTTAAATAGTTTTTTACATTTTTATGCATATAGGTTACAACCTGCCATATTCATTCATCCAGTGATGATGAAATTGACTTTAAAGAAACGGGTTTCTCACAGGATTCTTCTTTGCAGCAAGTGAGTCATGCCTAAAGCTTTGCTTTTTGTTTTTATTTTAAATGCTTCGTCTCGTTGCCATCTCTGGGTCCGCTTCAGAGGCAGGTTACACACCAGGATGTGGTTTGGGGCTCCTTACTAGTTAGGCAGAGCGTTCACAATAGGAACTGTTGGGTATATGAGAGGAGCGTTTGTACTGATTATATTTCCAGGAAATGTTTCGTACCTGATAACAACGATGCTGAGTTGGGTAAAATTCCAGATTTGAGTGAACGGAATGGTTTTGCAAGTGTCTCAGACATGCTCGTTATGCAGACCTGTGCAGTAGTTGTGTTTCCGCTTAAAGATTCCTAGAGTCGAGACCTGTGGGTAAGAATAATGGGAATAACACTTCTAATGTCAGTAAAAGTAACTTTCAAAAAAAATCTCTGAACTAAATGGCTTACGTGTTCCTAATACCTTAAGGTCTTTTATAGTGACTCCTAAATGAAGTTTTAGTTGAAGTAATTCATTGCCACCCTACCCTCCTGCCCCACATTCATCTCCATTTATCAGGGGCTCATACTCTTTGTGGGGGAGAAAACAAGATATAAAAATACATGCACTGATTTATCCATCACTTATTGGTGGTTCTTGGGGAGGCGACTGATGATTTCACTATCTTGACTGGGTGTCGGATTTGGGCTTCTACAGTAGAAGCCCCTCGTTCAGTTTACCAGCTCTTCATGTGGAGAAATCGTCTTCAGTCGGGACCAGATCTTGGCATGTCAGCTTCTCTGGTGCGACAGTATGACTGATGTCCCCCTCCCACCCAGCACGGACTGTTTGCTTGGCTTCTTTTTTCTCGGTCTTTAAGGCTCATCTCTTACCAGGGCCAGGGTGAAGCTTCTGATGACCTGTCTTTCTGGCATCCACGTAGGCTGCCGTACTATGGTAAAGGTTGAGCTAAGCAGCTGCTTGGTTTTGATACTAAGTCAGTTTAACATTCATGTTTTCAGGACAGGTCTGAAGTAGTTTTCAGCACTTCATTGCCTTCTCCATTGGTTCTTGACACTGCTGCCCTTTGGAAGCCCACCTCCCAGGGTTAGGGGCAGGGAGCAGCTAGCCCAGAGAGGGAGATGCTGAGCGGCATGGCCTTCTTGCAGAGCGGCCCCTCACTGCCATCCTTGTGCCTTGGCTTACTGTTGGGCAGCACTGGCCACCCGGGGGGCCCACCTGGCTCATTGTGAGTCCTCGTGACTACAGGCACTTCTTTCTTGACCCCAGAGTTCTGTGGTTTTAGCCCAGGAAGCACTCCAGCCCTAGCCTTTCTCCCCCACTGAAGCACCTGGAGAGTACTGAAATAGTCTGCTGGGCCTGGCACGGACTCCAGCGCTGCACACTGCTCCACCCCTGAGGTGAAGCTCGGGGCTATAAAATGTAAGTTATCAAGGTGATTCTGAACCTGTTGAAATTGCTTTAAGAAAAAGAATGCCCTAACACCTGTTTGTAAATAAGCCAATAACTTTGGAACTTTGGGTGGCTGATTTAATCTAGGAGTGGTAACATTTAGTTACCTGGAAAGTGGGTTCCCTTCTCATGCAATCTGATCCCAGGGCTGTTGTGGGGAGACATTTTTCTGGCGTTTTTTGGGGTTGACTGACTGCCGACGTGCACGTGTGGCTGTCCCCATCACAGAAATGTCACCCTGGCAGAGCCCTCAGCAGCCTACTGTCCTGTGGCGGTCATCTGCTTTGTGGAACCCTCCGAAGTAGGAAAACTCAGTCCTTTCTGCTGGACAGGCCTCTAGTAAAGCTATAAATCAGTCATGGATCATTTTGCAAATAAGAAATACGTTTCCAAACGTATTCCACTTTTTTTTAATTTGAAAAGACAAGTTAAGAATTTTATGGTGATCTCCATTATAATTAGAATATTAGTTTATATTTATATATATCCATTACAGTTTCTCATTCACATTTGAAGTTGGGTCTCATATTGGTAAAGTCCTGAGTGTAGAGACTTAGGGCAGGTCATTTAACAAGGTTACTTGACCATGTCACCATGTTTGACATGAGGCCGTATTTGGCTCAGGGAATGCCTCACAGCTTTTGTGCCCCTTGACCCGTTTGGTTTTGTCTTCTGTCCCTTCTGGTTTCCTCACCTCTAGTGTTTGACTCTTCCTTCCTTCTGATTCTGTCTGAAAGAGGTGTGGAGGGTGAGGAGGTCTTCTTGCTGGATCTGGAGAATTAGGGCTGACTGCTGCAGACGGGCTCCAGAGGCCTGATTGGCTGCCTCCCACCCCCCCATCCAAGCAGGCTTGTTCACAGACAGTCACGTGAGATGGGGCACCTCCAAAGAGATTTGCTTAATAAAGTGGTAGGCTCACTTGTCAGTGACTTGAACAGTCCTTGGCTTTGGCCAGGCTGATAGTTCTAGGAAAGTGTGGGGTTTGGGGCTTTTTCTTAATAAGTTTTTAATATTCACAACCATATTGTGCTTTCCAGACTTGGATTTCTCCATGTTTAGAGTACTTTTTCTATAGCTTTAAATATAATACAGTAACGGTCTTCATGAATGTGGCTTTTGGAAGCTCTGATAGCTTTATTAGTAAAAATTGAATTTGAAACCTGAAGTTCTTTGCTAGCTTGTATCTTCTTAGAAGCTGTAATAGACTTAGAACAAATGAGGACTGCAGTTTGTTGTTTTTCTTTTTCCTCTAAGTTACTGCATGGAAGTGACTTGGGTCTGTCAGTGGCTATATCTCCCTAGGTAGATGAATGAACAGACAGACAGACAGTATAAGTATGTGTGTACATATGTATGTATGTGTATTCACATGTATGCATTCATAATATATTTAGTATTTGCATGCTGTTTATGAAGCATTTAAAGAAACACTTTTGGGAACATTTCTTTCCTTTTGTACCCAAAAAGATTCATAATACAAATACCAGTGTCACAAAAAAATTAAAGGGGAAAAAAGAATCAAATGAAACAAATGGAGAGGGACATTTTCCCTTGTGTGACCAAGTTTCTAATCTGTAAATAAACTGAGAGCCTGGCTTATGCCACTTGCTCAGAAGAATGATTTCATGATTCTTAACCACATCTTTGAAGGTGGCACACATCCCATTTTACCTTATAAAAGATAAAGATGCAATTCAGAGGAATTGGCTTCTTTCTTGTTGGTTTTTATGAATATGAGTACTGCATATCCTATTTTTTTCATATGTCCAAGACTCAGCCCTGCCTGACAGAACTTGTCCCTGCCTTTCTCCGTCCCCCTGTACTCCCCTGGCTCAGCCTTGGCGGGCCTTACCAAGTGCGCTCCGGGGAGGCTGACCCCCTGGCCCCCATATCCAGACAGTATCCCCTCTGTGGGCAGGAAAGGGGATGGCGTGGAAGTGTGCGAGTGAGCAGAGGGGCGGTGGGGCTCTCGAGTTAGAAAAAAGTGAGGTTTTAGGTTCTCATTAAACTAGATACCACTTTTTTCAGACCTAAGGAAGAGATGCCTTCCAAAGCCAAATATAAGGTTTATTTTTTAATCATCTTCAATTTGGATTATCCATGCCATAATTCCCTGCCACCAGAATGAGTAATCAGGAATTAATGGTAGAGGCATTTTTGCAGCAGATGTCTGCAGGGTGGGGTCTGTGGGCTCTGCTCAAAAGGAGAACCAAGAAAGATTCGGTTTCACTCAGTTGTAGCTGCCTCCATCCCAGCAAGTGGCCTCGGGTTGATGTCTTTAGTTCAGCCACCAGCTACTGTTCTTGCCCCTGGTATGGGGCTCACCTGCAGGAAAGAGCTTTCTCATCTGTCCAGAGCTCTGTCCACAAGACAGCACTCATATTGTTATGTATTTGCCTCCGTGTTTATCGTTTGGGGTAGAACGAGGAGTGGCCCTCGCTTATCTTCATTGTCCTTCACTCCTGACTGATAATGTACAGCACATTCGCGGATCTCTCTTGCTCCACTGGGCCTGCTTGTTTTAAATCAGAAGATCAACACTTTTGTGAAGTCCATTTTAATGTTCCCCCATTTCTCACCTAAGAAAACCCAAATGAGCCTGGTGCTCTCTAGAAATGGCATAGGAGACAGCAGGTTCCTCTATGGATCTTACAGTTGTAGGCTTTTCAGAGTGATGTTGGATCAGTGTTAACACTTTGTCCTCTAAGGTAGGTAGGATAGAAGCTACTTTTTCATACTCTTCCCAGCCTCTGAGACCGAAGTCTTTTTTTAAGAAAATGAAGTCTCTCTGAACGTTGTGTTGTGGGATGGTGATTGTGATTCTTAGTTGTTTGACCTCTGGTGCGATGTGACTGTAGTGGATTGGGGGTGGGAGATACAGAGGGAGGTCGGGTGGTCACCACTTACTGGATCTTAGGTTAAGGTTGGTTGTGTCCAGAGGTGATTGATACATCTTATAATTTCAGACTGTCATGTGTCACCTGATCACCTCTTTGAACAAGACTTAACCCAGACCTCTCTCTAAAGATAATTCTCGATAGAAGACAGAGTGGTCACTTAACATTGCTTACAGTGACATGTGCATTAGAATGACTTGTGGGCCAAATTCCAAACATTTCCCTTTTTGGGTAAATTGTGTCTGAAATTATTTGATTTTTTTCTTAGAAAAACACACCAACTTTTTAAGCCCTAAGGCTGTAATAAATAAGATGGTTTCTGGAACACAAATGGGCAAATAGTATGTAGAATGTCATTAGAATCATTATATCACTGTCACTGGTCCTGGGGTTGCCAGGCCTTTTCTGATTATCAGATGCAACAAATGACGTCCAATTTTATTGACCAGTTTGGCTTCAACGATGAGAAGTTTGCAGATCAAGATGACATTGGCAAGTGAGTATATTTTCATGTTTCCCTCTCTCATGCACTCCTGCTTCTTGTGAGACACGTTGTGATTCTCCTGGGCTCTGGGCAGTCTTCCACGTTCATTCGTGTGTTGAGAGGAGCCTGTCCTCCCAGGTGTCCCTGTTGCTCTGGCCTGTCACTGAAGCAGCCAGAGGACAGGCAGGGATGAGGCCATCACTCCCGCACAGAGGGGCTGCTGCTGGGCGTGGCCTCTCACAGAAGCTTGGTCATATTTAGACTGAGCTTCTCCCAGGAACTGGAATCGCTGCTCTGCCCCTTCCCGTTGCCGTGCTGGATAGCGTGACCCAGAGTAGCGAGTCCCTGCTGTAGTTAGCGGTTCCCTCCCGTCGGCAGCTGGGATCCTGTTGTGAGCAGGAGCACTCCCCGTGTGGCTTCTCTGGTTGACCCACCTTGAGGGAGTGGTGGGTGTCGGGAAGGCAGTCTGGCCCCTCGTTCTGCAGTCGGGGGCAGGGGAGCAGTGAGATGGGGACGATGGGTCCTGTGCCAAAGTAAAGAATGAAAAATGTGTGGGTGATCCACAGCAGTGAAAACAAATGGCCTAGCATCTGGCCTCAGGAAAGGAGAGGTATTTATATATAAAGCATTTACGAGGGGGTGTCCTAGCTCATTGAGGACAGACTTGAATATCAGACGGCTTCTGTCACGGGGCAGTGCCTGATGGTGCTCGTCAGCACCCGCTGCCGGGGCGGCTCCTTGCTTGCGGTTTCACGCCAGCTGGCGGTGCTGTCTCCTGTGGTAGTTTCTAGCCCGTGAGAAGCCCCGATTGTACCGTGCGACATGCTGTGTGAGCGCGGTGGATGGAGGCTTCCCTGTAAGCAGAGCAAGGGTGAAAGGCTGTTGGCTGCCCTAAGAATCGGCTCGCTTAGATCCAAAAAGAGCAAGGACTGTCCACGTGGTGTTTATGTCTGTGCGCCAGAGGCACTCCCGCCAGAGTCTGCAGGCTCCCCTATCTCCACTCTCAGTAAATGTTACTGGTTAGGAATCCGTCTCTTTAAAATTTATATTGGGTGCTTGGAATAATGATTGATTAGAACAGATCTTGTAAGAATTATCCTTACTCACAAAGTTAATGTTCATGGGCTAGGAGTTTTTACCCCTCCTTTCTTCGTGATTACACCATATTACAGGATTTGGGGGATGTCTATTCTGTGTATAAATTTGGCCATCCCTGGAGAAAGTTCAGTGTCTGACAGCTCTTGGGTACTTTTTCATGTTTTTGACTTGTTTCTTCTTCACAAATAGCCTATTTCTTGGCCAAGTAAGTATGGCCCAGGGAACCATGGTTGTTACCGTGGATGTAAAAAATTTTTATAGGAAGGCTTCGAGGGTGTGTTTATTCTGTCTTAAAAGCCTCCCTGCCTGCCTTTCCACCCTGTATGAGTTCCTCAATAGCAAGGAAAGAAGCATCATTTAATGCAAGCAGGTTTTTGTTTTTGTTTTGCTTGTGGAGATTTTAAATGATAGTGTGAATATTTTAAATTTGGAATGTTTTATGAATAGTTTCTGTTAGTCTATAGGTAATTAACTCTTCCTGTACTTATATTTTGTTTACAGTGTTTCTTTTGATCGGGTATCAGACATCAACTTTACTCTGAATACAAATGAAAGTGTAAGTGTTAATGTTTTGTCTCATGAGCAACAAGGTATATGAGGGGTGGACCAGGGGGAGCTGGGGTCTGTCAGAGCATGCGTACGGATGCTGCATGCACTGGGACCCTCTCCGCTCCAGGAGACTTCGTCTTGGGCTGGTATTACTTCACCCACTCACATGACCTTCATGCTTCCTGTGGGTGTGAGTTTGCAACCATGGTTTAAGATATGGCAGGGCTGAGAAAACCTGGGTCACTTGTGATTGCAGCGTAGACATGTAGCTTCAAATACTGCAGTTTGGGTCCAGCCCGCCACCTTTTACTTCAGCTATATGTCACCAGGAGAGAAACTTGGGCTAGATCAGGGCCAGCTTGTCATCCCCAGGCAGGGCTCAGACACCAGGTCAGCCCCATTAGCAGGTGACGTGGGATTAGTGTTATTTGAGTGGGCACAGTCTTGATTTTTATGTTAATGAACCATGAGAGACTACTGGTTTGTTTGCTGATGTGATAAGGTGGAAACTCCTGATTGGACTGTTGACACTCACCACTGCTGAGCCGGACTGGTAAAAGCAGAGGAGATGTATGTTGCTTTCCTGTTAGGGCACATGTGGGACTGCATCTCAGTTGGTGGGGCAGGGAAGCTCTCGGAAGTAACCCACTGCTTTATCAGAGGAGAGCGAGTCCGTGATGACAGTGTAGACTCCTATATGGGCCTTTTGAATCCAATCTTTTGGGGGAGCTTCTTTGAAGTTTTGAATCCATTCTTTTTGGGGGAACGCTCTGTTATACAGAAGCTGACATTAGATGCTTTTACAACTTATTTTGGTGTATATTAGGCACTGTCTTTAAAAGGAAATGGGGGAGGTGCCTGGGTGGCTCAGTCAGTTAAGCATCCGACTTGATTTCAGCTCAGGTCATGATCTCAGGGTTGTGATATCAAGCCCTGCATTGGGCTCCACGCTTTGTGGGGAGTCTGCTTGAGATTCTCTCCCTCTCCCTCTGCCCTTCCCCCCACTTGTGTTCGTGCACTCGCTCTCTAAAATAAATCTTTAAAAAAAAAGGAAATGAAAAACATGATTTATATTGGTAACTTGGAGAAAATAACTTGATTTTTAAATATTTTTATTCCTTTTCTCTCACTTGTTTTTATTTAGGGAAATATTGCCTTATTTGAAGCATGTTGTAAGGAGAGAATACAGCAGTTTGATGATGGTGGCTCTGATGAGGAAGACATCTGGGAGGAAAAGCACATTGCCTTTACACCAGAATCCCAAAGACGATCCAGGTGAAAGAGTGTGTTACAGTAGCAGTAATACCCAGTGCATAAAGTAAATGATGGTTAGGAGACATACAGTGTATCCTGTATAGATGTACATATGTGACCTAGAGACCAGTGCTTTTGTCATGATCAGAAATACCCTTGTTTTGGGGCACCTGGGTAGCTCAGTCAGTTGAGCGCTCAGGTCTTGATCCCACGGTTGTGAGTTCGAGTCCCACATTGGGCTCTGCACTGGGTGTGGAACCTATGTAAAGAGAAAGAAAGAAATGCCCTTGTTAGCTTGATGTGAGGTGGTACCAGTACTCCTGTCTGCAGTGTGACAGGATGTGGATGAGTCAAGGTGATGAACTTGAAAATGCTGGAAGTGTTTAGACATAGTTCATAAAGCGTCATGACACAGCCTTTTCTGAATGGGAGGTGTTGCTGAGCAATGTAGTATAAAGTGCCCTGAGTAGATGTTCCCTTACCAGGAACAATGGTAGCAGCTGAGTTATGTATTTTTTCCTATGAAAGACTAAAAGTTTCTCCAAGAAAGAGAAAAGTTGTTTCTTTTTTTTTTTTTAATTTTTTTTTTTAAAGATTATTTATTGGACAGAGACACAGTGAGAGAGGGAACACAAGCAGGGGGAGAGGGAGAAGCAGGCTTCCCACCGAGCAGGGAACCCGATGGGGGCTTGATCCCAGGACCCCGGGACCATGACCTGAGCCGAAGACAGACGCCTAACAACTGAACCACCCAGACGCCCCGAGAAAAGTTGTTTCTAAAAGTTAATCTAACTTGGGGAGACAGAGTCCTGTCTCCTCTGGGATCAGTCCAGTTGTTTATTTATTTATTTTTTTGTTGAAGTTACTCTAGTCCAAGAACCTATATACATTTTTGTTTCAGTACACAGGGAGTTCTTGTTATCTGAGTATCCATTACCAGAATCTTCGTAGTTGAGAATAGCAACTGAACCTTCATTTTTATTTTATTTATTTTTAATAAGTAATGTTTCCACATGGCATACAATTCAGAGAAAACAGGATATACAGTGAAAGTCAAACTCCCTCCCGGCCCCTGTCCGCCCCTGTCCCCTAGCCATTTATTCCTCTTGGTGAACAGAACATGCCAGCATCACCTGCCTGTTCTCTGCATGACCAGCAGTTATGTTGTGTCTCTTAGGAAGGCTTCTTGCTTTAGGTTATAAGAAGAGCCAACTGTGGCTCAAACCAGGGAAAGTGTACTTGTCTCATGATCCACAGCTGTTGAAGGTCATTAAACCTAGCTTCTTTTTTTGTGCCCACTTTTCCATCTTCTGCACATTGTAATCACAAGATAGCTGCAGCTCCAGGAGCAGGAAGCAAGAGACAAATACCTTCATGATGATTTTTTAAAAAATTTTTTAATTAATTTTTTTTTTTTTTTTTTTTTTAAAGATAAAGCCCCAGTCAGACTTGTTTGTCACCATTTGCTATGAAATTTTGGTCCTCATGTTGAGTAAATTCACTAAATGGCCATTGCCTACTGCCATCCATGTTCTGGGGGCAGACTGTCCTCACACATTGTTACAGCATTGCAGCACTGTTTGTAGAGAGTGTAAAGAAATATGGTGGTGAAGACAGTATCTGAAGGACGTGACAGTGGATCCCCAGAAGGAACACGGGATGATGAGAAAAGGCAACTTTTTATTATTTTTTAATAGCTCTGTTGAGGGATAATTGACATAATGAATTATATAAGTTACACAGTGTGGTAAGTTTGGACATAGGAATATATCCATGAATACATCCCTGAAACCATCATCTCAATCAAGATCATTAACTTAACGCATCTCCCGAAAAAGTTTCCTCCTGTCCTTTTATAGTGCCTTCTCCCATCTGCTTTTTGTCCCTTTAGAATGATTAGTGTTTTCTAAAGTTTTATATAAATCAAATTGCACATTACCTACTTAATGTCGCTTCTTCCACTTAACATTATTTTTGAGAGTCATTCATGTTGGGTGATGTATCAGTAGTTCATTATTTTTTATGGGTGAGTAGTGTTCCGTCGAATGGGTGTACTACTCACCGAGTGGGTGAATTTGTTTATTCGTTTGCCTGCTGACAGACATTGGGGTTTCTGGTTTTGGGGTATGATTCACTTGAGAATAGAATGTGTTAAGTTATGGATGTATATTGGGGACCACTCAGCAACAAAACAAGAAATTATAGTTAATAAGCCAACAAAGGAAATTAAATCATAAAAAGTATCTAAAAGAGGGCAAAAAAATAAAAGGCAGCTGGGACACACCGAAAACAGCTAGCAGTACGATAGCATTTAAACTAGGCAGCCCCGTCAGGAATCGTTGAATACTATTAAATAAGTGATCCCCAAACCCCAGTTAAAGTGAAGAGATTGTCAGATTGGATAAAAAATCGGGTCTCACATATGCTGCCTATGAGAAATAATTGAAATATAAAGACACAAACAGGTTAAAGGAAAAGTAGAACATCTACCTATTTAATAATAAAGCGGATTTCAGAGAAAAGAGGTAAAGGGGAAGGGTCCTAACAGGGTCAGGTCTTTAGGAAGACATAACACTTTGAAATGCCTATGTACCTAATAACAGAGCTTCAAAATACACAGAGCAAAAGCTGAGAAAACTGCAAGAGAAGTAGACAGATCCACAGTTCTGGTCCTGTGCTCCAACACTCCTCCTCCGGTGATGGATAATGGGCAGAAATCAGCCAAGACCCAGAACACACAATACTGTCAGCTTTTGTGATGCTGCTGGACATTTGCAAAGGTCCCCACCCAGCAGCAGCAGGACAGGCACTGTTTCCAAGGGTCATGAAATATTCATACCAAGAGAGATCATATTCGGGCCATAAAGCCAATCTCAGTAAAGTCCAAAGTTTTCAAGTCCTACAAAGTATGTTCTCTGACACCAGTGGAATTAAATTAGAACTCAGTAACAGACCTCTAGAAAACCTCCAAATACATGGAAACTAAATAACAAGTGAGTTACAGAAGAGATCGAAGGGGGTATTCAAAGGATCATTTTTTTACTGTTTATATTAAGTAGAAACCTCTCAAACCAGTGACCTTCACTTCCACCTCAAGAAACCAGAATGAAGGGCAAACAGAACAACAGTGGAGGAAATGGTTGCAGTCAAAAGCTGTTCTTTGAGAAGATTGAGGAAGTTGATGCACCTCTGGGCAGAACGGTCAGGAGAAAAAGGAATGGCTCGTACCAGGAATGAGCCAGGCGACATCACTGCTGGTACTGAAAGAATAGAAAGGGAATATTGTAAACAACTCTGTGCCAGTAAATCTAACAACTTAGACAATCTTTGAAAGACACAGGCTACCAAAACTCAAAACAAAACAAAAAGAAAAAAACCCCAAATAGTCCTTTATCTACTAAAGAAGTTGAATTTTTAGTTTAAAACTTCCCCCATACACACAAAAACTCCAGGCCCAGATGGCTTCTCTGGTGAATTCTACCAAACATTTCAGGAATTAGACCAGCTTTATAAAAGCTTCTGGAAAATGGAAAAGGAGGGAATAGGGCCCATGGCATTCTGTGAGGCCACATCAGTGTGACCTGATAACCAAAGCTGACATGACAAGAAAAATGACTCAGTTATTCTCATAATGTGAATGCAGAAACTCTCATCATGCGGTTTTAGTAAATCAACGCAACAATAATACGTCATGACCAAGGAGGGTTTATTTCAGAAATACTGAGTTGGTTTAGCATTTGAAAATCAATCAGTAAGCATGTGGCTGAATCCAGCATCTATATCTGATAAGAATTCTTAGCAAACTGGAGACAGAAGAGAATTTCTTTAATGTGATTAAAGCTTCTACAATAAACCTACAGCTGACAGCATGGTAAAAACGGAATGATTTCCCCCAAAGATCAGGAACAAGACAAAAGATGTTTGCTCTTAACACAGCTTTTCAGGATTGTTCCTGGGGCTTCTCACCAGTACGAATAAGTCAAGAAAAAGAAAAGCTATCTAGATTGGAAAGGAAAGGGTAAAAATTATCTTTATTCACAGACAACAGTTCTTGTCATTGTAGAAAATTTGTTGTTGAAATCTGCGAAAAGATCATTAGACCAGTTAAGTAGGTTTGGCATGATTGCATGGTGCTAGGTCTATATAATTGTAGTTCTGTACAATTCCAACAAACGGAATTGAAGTTACTAAATAATCCTATTCAGAGTAGCATCAAAATATTAAATACGTAAGGATAAATCTGGCACGATGTGTTAAGACTTGGACACTGAAAATTACAAGGCAGCTGAGAGAAATAAGAATTGATAAATGTTTATGATTTGGAACTCAATATTGTTAATATGCCAATTCTCCCCAGATCTAGAATCAATGCAATCTCAAGTAAAATGATAATAGGTTTTTTAGTAACTGTCGACAAGCTAGTACTTAAATTCAAATGAAAATGCAAAGGAGCTAGAAGAGCCAAAACAGCTTTCGTAAAGAATGGAATTAGAAGACTCCCAACAGTACCTGATGTCAAAATACAGTAATCGAGACAAGTGTGATCCGTAAGACAGAATGGTTCCGGGGACTGAAGAGAGTGTAAATTAAGTAGGCTTAGAGACAGCTGACTTCTGGTGCAGGTGCAAAAGCATTTCCGTGGAGAAAGGATAGTCTTTTGAACAGATAGTTCTGGAACAGGTGAACATCTGTATGCAAAATAAATGAGCTCAGTCCATACCTTTTACCATATATATACACCTAGATTCCAAATTCCATATATACATGGATTCCAAACGGATCTTAAACTTAAATGTGAAGCGTCAGACTGTAAAACTTACAGTAGAAAATCCTTGTGTCCTTGGGTTAGGGAAAGATTTCTGAAGTAGGATGCCAAAAACACTGTGCATGAAAGGAAATTTTCGTAAGCTCAACCTTGTCGAAGTTAAGCACTTCTGCTCGGCTAGTGACACTAGTAAGAAGGAAGGGATGGTGCATAGACTTGGGGAGGACATTTGCGATCACGTGCCTGACACAAGGCTTCTTTGGAGGGTGCGGAAAGGACTCTCAGGGCTCTCTGAGAATTAAAGACAGTAACCTATTTCTTAAACCGCGCTACAGATGTGAGAAGACCCTGCAGAAAAGATGTGTGGTGCGGGGAGTGGCACGTTAGCAGCAGCTCCGCATCTTGGCCATGAGGGAGATGCCAGTGAGCGCTGCAGTGAGATACCTCTAGGCCCTCTTAGGAGGCGGTTTGCAGATGCGCCCCAAACGTCCGCGCAGAGCCGGGGGCCGGTGGGAACGGCTGAGAGCAGTCAGGCGGCACACTCACGAAGGCAGGGATGAATCAGTTGACATGCATATGATTCTTTCTTACTGGATGACCTTCAGAACGTTCTGGATTTCGCTGGTGACTGACAGGCAGCATTAACTGTTTCGGTCTCCCCCCCTCCTCAGCTCGGGGAGTACAGACAGTGAGGAAAGTACAGATTCTGAAGAAGAAGACGGAGCGAAACAAGACCTGTTTGAGCCCAGTAGTGCCGGCGCGGAGGACAAGATGGAGGTAGACCTGAGTGAACGTGAGTCCTCTTCCTTCATTCTCTTCATCTGTGTTAGTCACCGTGTGTTGGAAGTGTGTTTTAAAACGAGGCATCTGGGGGCGCCTGGGGGGCTCAGTCATTAAGCGTCTGCCTTCGGCTCAGGTCATGATCCCAGGGTCCCGGGATCGAGCCCCGCATCGGGCTCCCTGCTCTGCGGGAAGCCTGCTTCTCCCTCTCCCACTCCCCCTGCTTGTGTTCCCTCTCTCGCTGTCTCTCTCGCTGTCAAATAAAATCTTAAAAACAAAAACAAAAACGAGGCACTCTGATCTGCAGGATGGGAGTTAGGTTGAAACACAGTCTTCTGAGTCCCCTTGGAGATATGTCTGGATGGGGCCTGAAGGAAGGAGCACATCCCTCTGATGATGGCGTGTGTCTAACAATGTGGACTCCCCCCCACATGTGGGTCTGGCTAGAGGTGCAGCACGCTGTGGGGGGGTGGGGGGTGGTCCTAGGCTCTGGCAGCAGGGGAGAGACGAGAGATTATGGAAGACAAGAAAAGGCTATGTTTGTGGAATCGGGAATGCACCAAACCAGAGGAAACCGCTTCAAGCTGAAACTATTTGAAATGGGTTCTTCAGAGTTGATTGAGGAAGCCTGTAACCCTAGAACGTGTCTGGCCTCAGTGCTTATTTGTGTCCTGCTACTTGCTAAGAAGACTTGCATTCGCTGTCCTTTAAAAAATACCTGTTAACCTCTAAAAATTCAAATACATTTTTCTGTGGGTTGATATTGGGACTTTCCTCCTGGCCGACAGCGCATCCTTTTCCCCAGGAAGGCCTCCATATACTCACTCCTGGAGGCTGAAAGCCAACTCTGGGTGCCGGGTGGGCCTTACCACCTCAGAGCTGGCCGGGACCTTAGCAGTAACCCAGCACAGCCCCACGGGACAGACCCGGAAAGTGAGAGCCATGGAGGAAAAGAGGTTTGGCCTCTCTCCTCTCATTGCTTCCCTAGCTCACCATCTTCAGGAGGAAGAAATGGGCTTTTCTCTCTGTAATTCAGTTCAAGTCTACATGGCTTTATCAAGTTCCGGCTGTGTACCAGGTGTGGCACGCAGACTCTGCATCCAGGAGTCTAGAGTCTCTTGAGGAAACGGAGAGATTGCGGTAGATTCTGGGGCGCTCCTCTGGGAAGATCATTTCTGTGTAGCCTAGCATGGTGTGCAGTGAGAGCACATGAACAGAGACCTAAGTTCACCTGAAGGGACACATCTCTGAGGAGGTGACGTTTAAACAGACCTGCAGGTTAGATCCAACCTCGGCCGGCAGCCAGCGCGGTGATGCTGTTTTAAAGGATAGACGTGAGCAGCCAGATGAAGGGAGAAATAGAAACATGGGCGGGAAGGGTCCCAAGCATAGGATCTTCTGTTCCCATGGAGCTTGGGATGTACCTGCTGTTCACCAGCCCAGAAGCTCTGAACCCCTGAAGTCTGAGTTTTTTATGGAATCTTCATTAAGTAGACATGTTTGATTAAATCATTGGCCATTTGTGATTTCCTTCACTTTCTGCCCCTCTTCCCTCCTAGGAGGGTGGGCTATGGGCTTGGCCTGAAAGTTCCAGCCCTCTAACCACAGGCTGGTTCCCCTGGCAACCAGCCCCATCCTGAGCCCCATCCTGAGGCCACCAGTCATCGCTTTAGCATACAAAAAGACACTACTTCAGAGATTCCAATTCCAGGGTTTGGGGGTGGTAGTGAGTGGACCCCAAATATGTATTTCTTCTCATGTCACCAGAATCCTTCCTGTTTGTGCTAACTACACTGGACTGCAGGGAGGCCATTAAAAGTATGAAGTGGGGCCATGTCTGGATTGGGAAGCATTTAAAGTTTCCAATTTATTGCAGTTGAATATCCAACATTCTGCTTTTTTTTTTTTTAACTTTTTATTTTGGAATAACTTTGGATTTACAGAAAAGTTGCAGAGATTGATTGTACAGGGAGTGGCTGTGCACCCTTCCTTCACCCCTCTTCCTCCCCGTGTTAATAGACTCTTGGTACATTTGTCAGAAGTAAGAAATTAGCATATTTTTTATATGTAGCTTTGCATCCTCGTATGATATTTCTGTTGGAGAAAAAAAGTCTTAGAAATGGGAATTAAGGGATTAAAGGAAACCTACAGTTTTTATAAGAGGATAGATGTTATCACATTGTCCTCCAAGTTATTGTGCTGTTTCTGCTCCTACCAGTGGTGTGATAGAGTGCCCTGTACCCACCACTCTGGCCTTTATCATTGTGAATCTGTTTCTGAAAAATGTCTTGGAGTCCACTGAACTTTTGAAGTATTCTCAAAAGGAGATTTCTCTCCTCTTTTTAGCACCCAACTGGTCAGCCAACTTTGATGTCCCCATGGAGACAACCCATGGTGCTCCCTTAGATTCTGTGGGGTCTGATGTCTGGAGCACAGAGGAGCCAATGCCAACTAAGGAGACAGGCTGGGCGTCTTTCTCAGAGTTCACATCTTCCCTGAGGTGAGTGCACATGTGCCAGCTCCCTCCGCCTTCCTGTAGGAGAACTGGGGATGGTGTGTCACCTTGATTTACTCCCTTCGTGAAGGTGGTGCCCTGCACAAGATCACAAATCAGCATGGCGGAGACAGCGACCCGGCTAGACGTCACAAGGAAACCAGTCTCCGTCCTCCTTCCTTTTACCCAGGATGAGCTGGGAAAGGCAGTAGGCTGTGCACGAAGTAGCCCGGGATGGTGTGGCCCCCGGAGGTGACGTAGCAGGGTGCCGGCTTCTGGGGCTTCTCCAGCCCCCCCGAGCCATCAGAAAACAGGGTTGAGGAGAATAGGAACGAGGTGGAACCAAGAACTCCTGACCGACCCCTCTCTGTGGAGCGTTATAGAAAATGCAGAATGTATTGTGAATTTAACAGATAATAGGAACTTCTGTTTCACTTGTAGCTAGGCTGGTGCCATAAATTAAGGGGCATAACAGGGATGGCTGTCAGCCTTGTTGTTTGTAGTATTCTTGATGACAGCAACCTGGCATTTCATAATTTTCCTGAATAATATTGCCAGCATGTGAGTAGTGATCATGGATTTCATGTCTTACCAGGCTTAGTTTGATTTGCTAAACATTGTTTTCTTTATCTCCACCACCCCATTTGAAAGACTTTGTTGCTTTCCCTGCTCTGACAAGTAATGTTTTTAACTAATCACTGGTCATAGGCAAGCCAGGAGTACAGACTGTTAGGAGCTCGTGGTTACCATCTTCAACAAACCAGAGAACTGGCTAAAACCCTCGTGGCTTTACAGCAGCTCTAAGGATAGCAGGAAGCTGTAGTTCAGGGGCAAAAGTGAGATTTGTGCGAAATGTCTCCAGAGTATTGTAAATTATTTCACGGACTTAATTCTAGCACTGGACAGTCAAGTTTCCACCTCTTGCTTGCTTCTGTCTTTTGTAACTAGGGCATACGAGCCCTTGGTTACTGGGACTGTTGTTGAAGCAGCTCACTTTCCTTTACCCCTGTGCATAGCTCATATTTTCTTGCTAAGTATCATTGAGGCCCGCAGGCAGTTTGGCTCAGTGCAAGCAGGGATTTTCCTAAGATGGGCACCACAGATACAGTTGATAGCACACACTGTCAGCCCCTGCTGTCCCAGCGCTGGGAGCCTGGTGCATTTTGAACCTTTCTGCAAACCTCTATGAACCCTCCATGCTCCCGTCCTGCTGACTTGGCAGGCTGTTTACCCGCACACGCTCCCTGCACCACAAGCAGCACTCTGCACCTAGGTCTGTCTGTCTCTGTCAGCGGACTCTGTGACCGACTGCCCGTGTCACCCCCGTGGGACCAGAGCTGCCTTTCAAAGGGTTTTTGTGAACCATGGTAACTGAGGGCTGTTTGCCATTGCTAACATCTGAATTTTCTCTTTTCTAAAAGTACAAAAGATTCTTTAAGGAGTAATTCTCCAGTGGAAATGGAAACCAGCACTGAGCCGATGGGCCCTCTGACTCCCAGTGTTGCCGCGCTGGGCGCACAGCCGGAAGGTAGGTGTGGGGAGCAGGGCACGAGCTGACACAGCCTGCTGGCCGCTCGGCTAAGGTTGCTCAGGCTTGGGCTGTGTGCTTAGTCTTCTGGATCTGAAGACTTGTTTTTATCCACGTAACAGTTTATAAAGCCAGTCTTGAGTCACAGGCTCAAGGGCTCAATGGAGTTAGGGAGTTGAGATGGTGGGTCTGAGGTCCCCAGGACAACCAATGAAAAGAAATTAATGTATTCATTCCAGAACCAGGCATGGTAATTCTAGAAGGCATAAGGGATCTGTTATCATCAGTTGTTCAGTCCTGTCAGTGTTCAGAAATGGAAACAGGCTCAGAAAAGGAGAATGTCTTAGTCTACAGTGCCCAGTGTGAATAAAATCAGAATTAGGTGTGTGTGTTTTCAAGCCCCTCTGGTACCCAGTTCTTTTGTCGCTTGGAGTTTGCTTTGCTGGAGCACGCATGTGTGTCTCAGCATGTTTCAGGCTGTAAGGCTGTTTATTTTCTTCTCACCTTTATGAACAGTTGAGATGGACAAGGGTATCCAGTGGGTTGTCATGTTCAAACTGCACACGTTGTTCCTTTCAGAGGCCCTGAGCTCTTTTCAGCCTAATGAATGGGGCTTGGGAGGTGGGAGGAGAGGGAGGTTGGTGAAGAGCGTGAGGAATCAGTGTGTGGAGGGGAGAAAGAAGTAAGTCCTTAGAAAAAGAAAGGGGGACATGGAGGGGGCACAAGAACCAAGGGTAGGAAAGGTAATAAAACCAGTAACTAATGTTGGCTTTATTTGTCATTCTTCTAAACATTTTATATAGATGACCCCGTTTTATCTCTCAGTTCTTCAAGTGGGTTTAGTTAACTTCATTTTATAGATAAGAAACTTCTTGCCCTAGAGTGATATAGCTAGTAAGTGGTGAGGCTGGGGTTTGAACTCAGGGAGTGTGACTTCAGAGCCCCAGCTTGTAACTAGTATAGCATACGGCTACCTGTTACAGAACAAAGAAATAATCCACAAGGAACCCTAAGAAAGTAACTTAAAGACCCAAGGGGGACCCAACTGAAAGGAAAAGGGCGAATGAGAATAGTAGCCTGAACAAACTGTAACATCAGGGGCAGCTGGGCGGCTCAGTCGTTGAGCGTCTGCCTTCGGCTCAGGTCATGGTCCCAGGGTCCTGGGATCCAGCCCCGTATCGGGCTCCCTGCTCCGCGGGAAGCCTGCTTCGCCCTCTGCCTGCCACTCTCCCTGCTTGTGCTCTCTCCCTCTCCCTCCCTCTCTCTGACAAATAAATAAATAAATAAAATCTTAAAAAAAAAAACAAAAACAAAAAACAAAAAAAGTATAACCTCAGTACTTGTGGGGTGAAGCAGGTGGAGGCTAGAATATATCCAGCTGCCTCCTGTGCCCTCGGCTGTGGACTGGAACACCCCCGGAATGGTAAGGCTGGCTGGGAGAAGTTGGGGGTGTGGGTAGACCCTGAACTGGGAAGGCTGGAGAGGCTCACTGGTCCTGTGCTGAAAAAAGCCTATGGAATGGCTCCTTTAAGAAGCCTGCCCGTCAAGAAATGGCCCAGGCAACAGCCAGCAAACCATCTTTCTTTTTCAAGCAGTAGATGGAACATCGGGTGGATGGGTCCCCACAGAAGGTTGGGGAGACGTCTTGTTGTTGGTACGCGTGACCGTCCGCGGTGTGTCCTGTTTCAGCGCCGGCCGGCGTGGCCATGGAAGCCAGCTCCGACGGAGAGGAGGATGCAGAAAGCACAGGCAAGGTAACGGAGACAGTGATGAACGGCGGCGTGAAGGAAACCCTCAGCCTCACTGTAGATGCCAAGACAGAAACCGCAGTCTTCAAAAGGTAACCAGGGCCAGGTCCTGCTGGCAGCTTCAGGTTGTTGGGGGGGTAGGGAGCACCTCGAGTGTTAACATCTTTAATTTGATTCAGATGTGGGTTCAGGCATTAGCCTGACATCATCTTAGCGCCTCCGTTCAGCCCCACGAGTCTGAATGAAGACAGGGAGAGTTTGGGGTCTCTGCGTGCCTTTCCCCTCTCTTTCTAGTACTCAGAAGACTGTAGATTAAGTCTAGTGGGTTCAAAATACAGGAGAGTAAAAAACGGACACGTCTGTAGCCAAGTAGAAACTGGCCCATAAAACCAGAGGGTCAATACCCTGCACAGTCTTCTCCAGACGTAATGCAGTCAGTAGAAATCAGCAGCAGAGTGATAGCTTGAACCGTCTGTTTGGAAATTGACCTCACTTCTAAATTCATGGATCAATAAAGGAATCCTACAGGAAACGAGGAGCATGACCCTGAAAGAACAGCAGCAGCACTCCTGGCGGAGCTGGGGCTGCGGCGGGGTTGGCACTCGAGGCTGCATCTCCGTACTCGGCAGAGCCCTGCAGAGCAGAAAGGGCTGCATCCCACCTCGTGGTGAGGTCCCTGCAAAACACAGCACAAAAGGGGAGCATGGATTCCCCATGGGGGCGCATATGCACGAGACTCCAAAGTTAAAAGCTAGCAAACCGAGTCCAACATGGTGTTCTTGAGTCATGATGGAGGCTGTGTCCGGGGCAGGTGAGGATAAGGGCGACCGGGTAAAGTGTGCTGGGGGCGATTCACAGACCCGTAAGGATAAAAACCATTGGGACCTTAGGTAGATGGAGAGGAATATTTGATGAAAATTAAAGCCATTCACGAACTTTTGGCCGTCGAGAAAGTAGCTCCTTGAAACTGCTAAAGGTGTCTTCTGAAAATCTATAGCGGACTTGATTCTTCACAGTGAAGCATGCGAAATACTCCCTCCAAGACACGACCCGGACAGTGAGGCGGGCCTTCAGTCACTCTGCTCTTCAGCACTGGCCCGGCGGTCTTAGCCAGTGCTGCATAAATAAAAATAAATAAAAGGTATAAAGATTTGGAAAGACTAAAATGTTCTTGCTTGTTTGTAGAATATTATTTTCTACACAAATTCCAAACAGATATGTATTCAAATTACCAGGGAAGTTTAGCCATTGCATCCTATAAACCAATATGAGATGTGCTAGATGCGCCCCCTTTAAAATTAAAATGTTAAGGGCCACCTGGGTGGCTCAGTCATTGAGTGTCTGCCTTCGGCTCAGGTCATGATCCCAGGGTCCTGGGATTGAGCCTCACATCGGGCTCACTGCTCAGCGGGGAGCCTGCTTCTCCCTCTCCCACTCCCCCTGCTTGTGTTCCCTCTCTCACTGTGTCTCTGTCAAATAAATAAATAAAATCTTTAAAAAAAAAATAAAATGTTAAACCTGTCTATAAGGTTGAAAGTCATAATAAAGACCTAAATAAGTAGAGAGATATGCCATGTTTGTTAATGAAAAGATCTTTGGGATTTTTTAACACATTAATGTAGAAAATGAATGCGTTTCTAATTAAAATCCCATTGGAGCTTTTCGTGGAGATTAAGAGGCTGATGGTGATACTTGTAAAGAGGACGAAAGAGCCAGAAATAACCAGGGTCATTTTGAAGAAGGAAGGAAGGGAGGGAGGCATCACCAGGTGAGAGCTCCTAATGGGCATGCCGTGCAGGTAGACCCCACGCTTAGAGGAACTTGGTGCGTGCTAGGATGGTGTTAAAGTCGGTGCAGGAAGGATGGACTGAGAAGTAGTGATTACCCATGTCACGGAAAAATAAAATACAGTCTGCCTCAACATGAACACGAAAGGCAAAACTACAACTTTGAGAAGGAAACATGAGAGCATCTCTTTATAATTTGAGAGTTACAGGGTTTTTTAACCATAAAACAGCCAAACCGTAAGGGAAAAGGTTGATGAATTTTCTTTTTTTAATTTCCGGTATTCTAAATGATAAAATGAAAAGACCCGCCATTACCTGCAAAGGAAGATTCAGGAGCAGGATGTAGGAAAAAAACCTAATATCAACAAGAAAAAGACAAGCTAATAATAAGTTTTAAATGGACAAAGAACACACACAAGCCATTATCTGTGGTGGAAAACAGAGAGCAAACCAGCTCCAGAGCAGGCCAGCTTTACAAGTAACTAGGATGTGCTGGTTGCAGTAATGATTCGATACTGCTTCAGGCACATTCGTCTGCTCATTCCTACCTCAGTTGCTGCAGAACATAGAAAAAGTGCAAAACCTGCTGGATCTTTTTATGAGGCCGTGAAATCTTAATTCCAAACCAGATAAGGATGATTACAGAAAACGATCAGCTCATATCACTTACAAGCAAACTAAATGCAGAAATCCTGTAGAAAATATTTGCTAACCGAGCGCAATAGCGTGTCAAAAATAGTTTGTACTGGTGAGTTAGGGTTTTCCCCGGACCATCAGGAAAAGTGTCATTTATGATATGTCAACAGACTGAGGGGGAATTCATTTGAGATTTTTGAAGACGCTTTTGATAAAGTTCCATACCCATATATGATTAAAACTGAGCAAAACAGGGGCACCGGGGTGGCTCAGTCGGTTAAGCGTCCAATTCTTGGTTTCGGCTCAGGTCATTATCTCTCTCAGATAAATAAAAATGAAATCTTAACACATACAAAGCTGAGCAAAACAGGAACAGAAATGAATTTCCTTAACTTGGCAAAAGTTAAATACCAAAATACTGAAGCAGAACACACTTATTGAGGAAGTTGCAGATGCTGTCACTTTCAGGTAAGGAACAAATAAGGCTGTCCATTGTCACTGGCACTGTATAGATGGTCGTCCTGGGCAGTGTTGTGAGGGAAGGAAGATCAGATAGGTGGTGATCATGATCACCTGCCACCGAGTCAGTAGCAAACTTTTGTAACTAATAAGTTCAGCAAAGCTGCTGGGTAACTGATCCATTTTAAACATGAGTAGCTTTTCTCTGCATCAGTAATAAGCAACTAGGATGTATAATGAAAGGCAAAGTACCAGTCATAAAGTACGTCCAACTTTAAGATAATTCCTAAATGATTAAACCCACATATCTAGAGAGAAAACTTGAAAGTGCCAATAGAGGCTCACACGGAGGCCACAGTGGTGGGGGTGGCGCGGCGCTGTGCAGAGGGTCGTTGTGAGGAGCAGGTGCGGTTGGGAGGCTCACACCGTACAGCACTGTGCCATCAACGCCAGGAAGGTGGGTCTTCCAGGCTGTGCTGAGTTAGAGAAGTACAATGAGGCATGCAATCCAGAGCCGTTTCTGTGCCTCCAAAATACACATATGTAATGACTATACACATTTTCTAAGAATGAAAGTAACACGTAGGAAGCACATCAGGAGAGTTGCTTTTGTGGGGAGGGAGTGGGGAAGGGGGACAGAGTAAGGGGTCAGGTGACTTGGGTTGTCAACAGATCTGTAGACTTTAGTTCAATTTCCTCCTTATAAATTGCCTAGACCCATCTGAAAGCCACCCAAGAAATGATCCTAAAGTTAGGTTTTTCGTAAGCAAATCCAGGACAGGACTCCGCTCTGAGATTAGTGGCCCTTCCCAGAGGCAATCTCCAGTTGCCCTTTAGCTGATTCTAGTGCTGCCTGGATTGTGTCAGAATGGGAAGTCCAGACAGGATCACTAACAGTCTACTTTTACAGCCCACAATCAACAATCAAAAGCGTTTGCTACTTGTCTTCCTCTGCCAGGAGCCATCAAAGGGGGAGATAACCCTTCCTATATTTTGCTTGCCCCCTTAGGATCTGCTCTCACCTGTTCTGGCCACCGTTCTTGGCTCTGTCTTCCTTCACAATGTCTGTATTTCTCATGCACCGTCAGAGAGCTCCGTCCTGGTGCAGGCCCCTGGTACCCTGCCCCTGTGACAGGAGCAGCAAGCTGACCGGTCTCTCCTGCTGACTGTTGAATGCTGGGCTGGGCCCTGAGAGCAAAATGCCTTAACTAAAGACTCATTCCTTCAAACAGGTTCATTTGACACCTCCACCGAGTCTGCAGTTCTGCTTATGTGCAGTCGTGGACATAGTACCCCCCCACATTCCTCATATATAGGAGTATTCTGAAACTCTTGTACATTTCTTTTTCTATTTTGCACACTTGGCTTCAGAGTGTTGAAATCCTATCGGTATGTACAGTAATGCGGGCCATTCTTTATCAGACACCAGCTGCATTACATTGTCCCTCCTTTGGTTCCCTCCCCTGTGTGATCCTTGCCTTTCGTGATTTCCCAGTCACCATCTGTGGTCTCTGTGGCCCCTCCCCTGAGCATGCTTGGCCCCAGGGCTTTACTCCATGGCCGCCATGACTTTCAGGGTCATTTGCATGTGCCTTCATCCTCTGCCGGTGCCGCCACCTGGGATGTCTAACGCTGCCTGTCCTCCTCTTTACTGCAGTGAGGAAGGAAAACTGTCTACCTCTCAAGATGCTGCTTGTAAAGATGTCGAGGAGAGCCCTGAGACAGCAGAGGCGAAGTCTGCGGGCCCCCGGCCCCCCAGCAGTAGCCCAGAGCAGAGGTAACTCCCCACTTCCTCAGATCTGCCCAGGCCCTACTCTGGCTGTGTCTCTTGTCTTCGCGGGAGCTGGGAGGGAAGTTGGCATCCGGGGCGGGATGGAGAGGTCATTACAGGTGTCCTCGGGCATTCAGGGACTTCCTCGGCACAGGAGCATTGTTCCAGGCCACGTCTAGGCAGGGTGCCTGAGCCGAGAACTCAGAAAAGTTTACCTCCTTACCCCAAAATCCAAAAACTGACTGGCTTTTGGAGATTCAGTAAACCTCACTGGCTCTTTAAGAAATTACTCAGAATGGAAGGGAAGGCTCTCCAATGCTGGTGTGCCTCGCCCCTACACACTTTTTTCATTTTTGAGGAGGTGCTAAGTTGAGGCGGATGTTGAGCCCCTCTGGGATTGGGGTCCCTAGGCTGTGGTAGCCAAGTTCTCACGGGCTCCACGAGGTCACCAGCCGCCAGCCACAAGCAACACCTGGCACCCCTTTTCCCATAATCACGCACATGTGACACACGGGGAGAGCCTTCCTGGAGACCCTTTTATAAATGTAGTTAAATATTCTTAACTGTTAGATGATTCCCTGTATGGTTTTGTGTGTGCAAAATATTTGTCTTAAGTGTGAAAATCCCACTGCCAGAGCGGAGTGATTTGGAATGTGATGTTTTCTTTCTAGTCACCTATTGCTTAGACTGAGCCAGTGGTCTGAAGGGATAGGCCAAGCCAAAGCCTCAGCCGCCGAGGGCCGGCGCCCCGGCCCGTACGCACGGCCTCGCAGGTAGAGCAAGGGCGGCCTCCGATTGCTGCAGAGCACGCGCCAGAAGAGGAGGATTTGCCCTTGGACCACAAGGAACTTTGCTCAGCACTTCCCAGAGTTAACTTTTTTGTTATATATCTCTCAGTTTGTACATTCCTTCCATAAGGAATAAAGTAACCTTTAAAGCCATTTCAGAGAAGTTGTACTTTTCCCCTCACCAGACCCCCACCCCCAAAATGTCACTTTAGAGGTGACATAACCAGTGGGAACCAGCAGGGGGTGCTCTCTGTTCACTGGTTGGCAAACCTCTTTAGTGGGGCAAACCCTGCTTTTTGTTTCTCTCATGGGAATTATAGCCAGCATGAGGGGTTTGCTTCTGTGATTAAAAAAAAAAAAAAAGCCTTCTTGGCGTATAAAACAACTTAATTATAAGGACCATTTGAGCGTGTTGGCTCTAGCGAGGCTTTGGGAGGAGGAGGCATGGTAACACTCCCGTGTTGAGGGGCCCGGCCCCAGGTACGCTTCAAAGTGTTCTGGGCAAGTCACCTTTTTTGCCTGGGGTTTTCAGTGGATGTTTTTTCAAAGGCATTTTGTAGGATCTTATTTCTAGTCAGTTATGTCATCTCCCTGATTTCTACCTACAAATTTCCTTTATATTGAGAACTGCTTGAAGGCAGGACAGTCCAGGTCTATTCCAATTTGGAGTTGCTTCAGGACTCTTTGTTTCTCAGACATAAATGATACAAGAGGCTCTGGGATCATTTCCTTGGCTCTCTGGAAGGCAGAATTACTTGCTTTAGGGGAACCCACTTGCTCTTCTACCCGCCTAGAGACGTCTGGTGTGAAGAGCCCAACCTCTCAATCTGCCAGACCGAGGTGGTCGCGGGGGAGCACTGGGGAGGGCCAGTGGACAAACAGGAGGGCATCCCTTGTGTCCACACGTTCATCCGTCTGTCCATCCAACACATGAAAGTGTGGCAGCCAGTGGTCTAGGCCGGCCGGGGGGGGAAGCAGTTGCACAAAAGACCCCCAGATGATAGAGGGACGTGTAGAAAGAGGTGCTGCTGAAGAATCGGGACAGCTGCACGGGAGATCAGGAGTCCCACTTAGATGGGACGGTGGAGGAAGGCCGCTCAGAAGGTGACATTGAGCTGCTGTGATGGCAGGGAGAAGGTAAGTGGTCCAGCGCATCCCATCTGTGTCCTAAGAGTGAAGTACGGGGGGTAGAGAGAGCCATTGGGACTTGCCCGATGCCCTCTTCCCCGCATGATTCCTGTCACAACCAGGTTATCATGAGCCCTGGGGTTCCATTGCACGGCCACGGAATTTAATGTTTAACTACTGTGGATCGAGCACGTGCGATACCTGTGCCGGCCAGTATGCCAGGCACTCGGCACCCGTCACATACTCACCCCCCTTCAGTGGGGATTGTTGTCCCCTTTTCACAGGGGGAGGAGCTGATCTGGGAGAGGGGAGAAAATGCACTTGAGACCCAGCAGCTTGTGAGGAGTGATGGTGCGATCTGTACCCGGTGTGTCTGCTGGCAGAACCCCAGTTCCCCTGCCTCTCAGACACTGTGAATGTCACCAGAGTGCATTGCTCCTGGAGCCAGCTTCCTGGGTCTCTGTCAAAGTTGGCGGGTGTCTGAAGCCTTGGGCTCGTGAGTTGCGAGCTGATCCAGAAGCACCCTGTGTGCTTCCCAGTGCTTCTCTAAGTGCCCTTTCCCAAGCCGGCTTTGTAAATTCTGGAAACGCCGCCAAGACTCTTCTGTGTTTAAGCAGGAAGGTTGAATTTGTGTATCTGCCACCATACCGTTCATTTAGCATTCCCTCTTCTCTTTCTTTCGAGAGGGAAGGGAGGGCACACGGGGTGGAGGGAGAGGGGGAGAGAATCTTTTTTTTTTTTTTTTTTTAAGATTTTATTTATTTATTTGACAGAGACACAGCGAGAGAGGGAACACAAGCAGGGGGGAGAGGGAGAGGGAGAAACAGGCTTCCCGCCGACCAGGGAGCCCGATGCGGGGCTCCATCCCAGGACCCTGGGATCATGACCTGAGCCAAAGTCAGATGCTTAACAACTGAGCCACCCAGGCGCCCCGGGAAAGAGAATCTTAAGCTGGCTCCTGACGGGGGCTCCATCTCACAACCCTGAGATCATGACCTGGCCAAAGCCAACAGTCGGGGGCTTAACCGACTGAGCGCCCCCAGGCGCCCCTAGCATTCTCTCTTATGTGCTCCCAACTTCAGCCCTAACGCTTGCCTGGCGGGAGCACATTTGTAAAAGTGCACACCTGGTTTCAAGAGTTGGTCTTGTTTACAAGCCTTTTTTTTTTTCCCTCTTTCAGTAGAAGAATCCTGCTTTTCAAGTGAAATTTTATGTGGATTCCAATATATGGAACAAATAAAAAGCTGTTTGAAGGAGGAAATGAGCATGTGGCTCGTGACGGGTCTGGGAGCAACAGTAAAAACCACTGACCTAGTGTCTACCTGTGCTTCTAAGAAGCTGAGGTGGGATGGTTTCACGGAGCTCGGCTCTGCTGCAGCCCTTGCTAAATGCCTGTTGGCCACGGCTAAGGTGAAGCTTAGAACCTGTTGGATTTCCTGGAGTTTTCCATAAATGCGTTTGTGAAGCATTCCCTGAAGTAGCTCCTAAGTGCCGGGCTTCGTGTTAGACGTTGCGTAACAGTATTAAAATTAATGTTCCCGCCCTTGGGGAGCTAACCCACGTTTGTTTCTGCTTTAAGTGCCTGAGATGTGTGTCTCTTCCTCCGCAGGACTGACCAGCCAAGCATGCCAGGCGACACGTCCGTCAACGGCCCCGTATGATGAGTGACCCCTGCTTGCTGCTGACTGAGGACCGCAGGCCGCCACCGCTCGGGGCCTCTGGAGACTTCACCTGGAGCCCACCAGGCCGTCACTGCTGCACTCACTCTGCAAGGGATCAGGACCAGCAACCTTTATATTCTAGATTCTAAGACATTGTACAGAGAGATCCAGAAGTGTAAAAATATTGCACATTGACAAATACCAAGAATTTTTGCGTATGTTTATATTGTATTGTTCTAAATAATGGGTAGCCTGTGAAATAAGATCGTGCCACCCATGTAATAATAGTAGTGATACTGTAGTTAAAATGGCTGTAAGAATAGTTTTATAAAAGTGAATACACAGATCTATTGTATTTGAAACATAACTATTTGACAATTATTAGTGTGACCAAAGTATTAGGCAGTTTTCATACATTTTTCACCTTGTACAAAATTCTGAATTCATTTCTCTTCCAGGCTGGCAAGGAGTTGTAGGGTTGAAATGCCCTCTAAGTGTTATTTTGGTTGTTCTAACTTACAAACGTGATTTTGAATAAGAAATATTTGGTGTTCTTTTTATAACCAGTTTTTGATTGGTAACTGTTTTCTGTATTGTTTTAAACGGATCAAAAAATGTAAGTCTATTGGTAGAGATTAAGTATTTATTGCTACAACTTAGTTGATAAATTGATGTTATTGTAAAGCCATATGTTCTGTTAAAGTCTTGTTTGCTTGAAATGGTTATTCCTACAGGTGAAACACTAGACTATTTGGAGTGTACATGGCTTGTGGTTTGAGTTATTTTGTTTTTTGTTTTTGTTTTTTGTTTTGTTTTGGTAGTTCCTCTGCCTTTTAACCCATTCACCAAAATTTACCTTGTTAACAAGCATCACCAATGAACATTTCTGAGCAATTTGCATATTAACAAACCTAAACCATATCAGGCAGGCCAGTTGAAGAATGCTTGTGCTGCAGATGGATTAGAGCGCGTTCATTTTACAGGCTAGTGTTTCCAACTAGAAATCAGAACCTGGCACCTAAGCATGGGAATTGTTCTCCTGTACCTTGTGAGGTTTCCACGCATAAATTCTAAACCAGTGTATTTTTTTAGAACTGGTTTGTGTATATATATATAGTGATTATGGATACTAATTCAATGTAATTTATAATTTTCTATGTCAATATAAAAATACATCACAGCCTTCTCAAACAGCTGAAGCAATATATCGTATATTGCCATATCGTCTGGGGAAAGGGTTAAATTTCTTCACCTTGCACTTTTAGATGCAAATCAGGTTTTCATTTCTGTAATAGAAAACTGTTCACGTATTTTTACATCATTTGTTTGTCCTGACCAGTATTTAAAACCAAAAGGATATTCTGAATAATGGCCAACGATTTTTCTAGAACTAGCATCCCAAGCAGCGTGCCTAAACATTACATTGCATATGGAAATAAAAAAAAAAATCAAATGTTTAATGCCTTATTTCTTATTTACTTCTCCATTGTAAATGGTGTTGAAATTCTGTGTGAGGCTTCCCAAGGCCGACCTAGCGCTCGAGGACAGTGGAGTTGGCGGTACGCCCTGGGACGGATGGCAGGGGTGCCTCACTTGGCCTTTGTGCACCTCCTCAGGAACCCTTTCTGTTGTGAGCTCCTCAGAAGAGACTGTCCTCGTGCATTGTCCTCTGGAACCTAGCGCCGCCAGAGGACAGGGCTCCTTTGACTTGTCTCAAGGATGCTGACTCTGTGACACAGGACCTTGGGGACCGCTGACGGCTGGTATGCTCTTGTCTCGCCTGGTGGAGTCTTGCCGGCCACCATCGGCGCTTGGCTCCAGGGCTGGCACACTGCTCCCTCCACGCCGTTTGGATTTGGTTGGCTTCTCCATCCCACCCAAGGTAACACAGCATCCTTGTCACCCCACCTACTGCTGACACCCGAGCCCTTGAGGTTTTTCTTTGGAGTAGTGTTTTGTGTAGCTCGTCTTACGTGGCAGGGGAAGGGCATGAGGATGGAAAGAAGAAAGTCTGTTGCGGGGCCAGCCCAAGACCAGGAGTAAAAGTACACTCTAATTTAGTCTCTACTCTAGTTTCTGTGTATCGGCCATACTGAATTGCGAGACTAACCGATGTCTACAATACAGTACCTGTATTAAAAATAACTACAACAAAAATAAAGCCTGATTCCTTGTTTCTAGAAATCTTCTCTTGTACCTTGCTTGGGCTTTAATAACCAGACAAGGTGTGTGGGGTCACCGTTGATCCTTTTTTTTTTTTTTTTTAGTGTTTCTAATTTTTTATTTAAATTCAATTTAATTAACATAGTGTATTACTAGCTTCAGAAGTAGAGGTCAGTGATTCATCAGCATACAACACCCAGTGCTCATTACATCAAGTGCCCTCTTTAATGCCCGTCACCCAGTTAACCCCAGCCCGCACCCACCTCCCCTCCAGCAGCCCAAACAAACCCAGTTTGTTTCCTAGAGTTGAGTCTCATGGTTTGTCTGATTCCGTCTTACTTTTCCTTCTCTTCCCCTTTGCTCCTCTGTTTTGTTTCTTAAATTCCACATATGAGTAAAATCATCTGATACTTGTCTTTCTCTGACTTATATTTCACTTAGCATAATATCCTCTAGTTCTTTCACGTTGTTGCAAATGGCAAGATTTCGTTCTTTTTGATGGCTAGTGTGTGTGTGTGTGTGTGTGTGTGTGTGTGTGTGTGTGTGTGTGTGTGTGTGTGTGTGTGTACACACCACTTCTTTATCCAGTCATCTGTTGATGGACGTCTGGGCTCTCTCCATCGTTTGGCTGTTGTGGACATTGCTGCTACAGCACATTGATTTCTAGGGGTCAGGGCTTCCTGACATAAAGCTCTCGGGCTGTCTACCAGATCCCGAGTTCAGGGTATGCCATCCCTGGGCCAGGGACTCGTCTTGCCCACAGCTGTCATCCAAGCACCCGGAACCGTCCGTGTCTGACGCACAGGTGCTCCACGCACAGGTGCTCCGTGAGTTTACTTCTGCTGACCTCTCGAGCACTGCCACTAGCTCTTGTCTTCTGATGGTTATCTGCTCCTGTAGCTTCTCACCTGCTCCGTGGGTTGCACTTCTCCAATCTGCATTTCTTGGCCTCCAGCCCTACCAGTAACTCTTCGGTGGTAAAATTTCACAGGTGCTCCAGAATGATGTTTCACATATGGTGCTGCTTCACAGCTGCTCAGTTTTCGCGCTCCTTCCACCTGTTCACATAAACAAGTGTGGTTCCTGCTCCCCCAGAGCCCGCCTGTCACCAGGGCCCTCTTGGCTGGTCCAGGCACCTGCCTCCACTCCGGGGCTCTGCAGCCCTCTCAGTGGACGATCGAGAGCAGGGCGCCGGGGCCAGGGGCTCATGGTCACTCGTGGGGGCTAACTTCTCTTTGTCTCAGCTGCTTTTCCTGCCAGATGGGACTTGATAGGAACAAGTGTACAAGCCTAAAAGTAGATAGAATAGTTCTTGCCTGTGGTAAGTGCTTAATAAATGTTAGTGTTAACCCTTCGCCCACTTCTCAGCCCCATAATGTCACAGGCTAACCTTTCTAATCCTGGCTTTGAGCCTGCTGTCTTACTTAAAACTGCTGCCTCCTGAAAGCTCAAGCACCTTCTCTCCGGTCAGATGGCTCCAAGGTCCGCTGCCTCCCATGTGCCTGCTCGGGCCCACCCGCTGGGTTCACTAGCAGCTCTTCCCGTGTGTGCATACGCTGGGGTTGGCTGCTCTTGTGCTCCAGTGACAGACTTGAGTTGATTTGCTTGACTCCTGGCACACCCCGTGTTCGTTCTTTACCTTGATGCACTTTCCTCTCTGGATCCTGCCCCATCCATGTTCATCCCTTTTCAGTCATTAATTTTCAGCATTCAGCACAAGCTGGCTTCCTTTGTCCTCACCATCTCGACCAGCTGCTCAGTATTTACCCCAAAACAGGTGACATGGTGCTGCCTTTGCTGTGGTGAGCCATCCCCCCTTCTGTTGTGCAGGCATCAAAGGCGAGGACCACCGCGCCTGGCAGTGCTGCACACTGCCTTAGGTGAGGCGCTTGGTTTGCTTTGGTTATGATTTTCCTGTAGGATTCTCTTCTTGTTCACATAAAATGGAGTGCTTACTCTAGGCCGGGCTCTGTGCTCACTGCTTATGTGCATTCACTTTACTTCACGGCGATTTTATGTGCAAGAAAACTATCGTTTTACACACGCACAAGGAGTGCACAGATGTGAACTGGTTTTTTCCAAGGATGCCTAGAGTAACGGAGTTGTAAAGATTAAGTGTAACGCGTTTAAATATATAACAGAATAATGCTTGACTGTACACATGCACTTGATATTAGCTGTTGCTATAGTACACTACTAGTCAAAGCCTTTTGGTATTTTTTTCCTTAGAATTTGAGATTTAATTTCAGACTAGCGCATCAAATGGAGACTAGCTGCATGGAATGTTTGGTAGCCAGTCGAACAATAGAAATGTCAGTTGACCAAGACTGCTGAATACTGCTCAAAACCATTCTGAAGCGGATCGGTGCAGGTGGGAGAATTAAATTTGATGAGTCAGCCAACAGGAGTAGAGGCCTGTGGACGACTTCTGCGACTGTCCCCACCTGCTACTGGCCCTGACCCCCGATTGGCTGTTCTCATGATCCACTGGCAGAGGTGCGTTGTTGCCACAGAGACCATGGGGCCCGCAAACCCCAGGATACTGACTGCTGGCCCTTTATAGAGAAAAGTGGCCAGCCCCTGAAATAGATGAAGGAAATAGAATCTGCAAAGGAAACCACAAATGCACAGTCCGTTGGCTCTCAGCAGCATTGCTAAGGTAGCATGAGGAAGGTCTTGGCAGCCCATAACCAGAGACTGGGTATTTGTATGGGAAGAAATGAACGTTGACTCCTACTGTCCACCTTGTACAAAAACTAATCCAAAATAGGTTACAGGTCTAAATATAAGCACTTCAGCTTCTAAAAGAAAAGAGAAATATCTAAACTGCTTTGGAATGGGCAAAGTTTTCTTGGGACACAAAGCACAGGTCACAGAAGAAAATATAGTGGGCTTTTACCACGGTGAAGTTTTTCTGCTCTTCAAAATGAACGGGTAAGCCCTGGACTGCCACGAAGAAAATAACGTGTGTGCCCTGAAAGGACTCCTGCCCTGAAGACAGAAAAATGCAAATCAAAAATAAGATGGAAAACCCAGTTTAACAAATGGGCAAGAGACTTGAACAGATCGTCACAAAGAAGGTACACAAGTGGCCCAAGAAGAACATGAAAAGTTGTTCAGAGTCACTAGTCATCCGGGAATGCAAATTAAAACCACAAAAAGATACCATTTCCCATCTGATAGAATGGCTAAGATTAAAAAAAAACAAAAAACAAACCTGACAATACCAAGTATAATGAGAATGTAGAGCAGCTAGGACTCACGTTGCTGTCTAAAATAACGCATCCAGTGTGGAAATCTGTTGGGCAAGTTTCCAATTTTTTAAATTGGGGATACTTCTGCCTTAGGACTCGGCAATTCTACTAGATATTCACCCAGGAGAAATATAGGTCCACAACAGATACACAAGCATGTTTATTGTTGCTTTATTCAAAATGACAAAAGATTAAGAAAACAGGTCCAACAGCAGGAAAATGGATAAGCAGGTTATGGCATATTAATACAATAGAATATCACTCAGCAATAAATGGGAAGGAATTATGTTAAATGCAACGTACTATTATCAATCTTGAAAATGTCGAGGGAAAGGAGCAAAAAAACGTGCTTTTTATGAAGCTCTAGAACCAGTCAGACTGAATGACAGTGTTAGAAATCAGAACACGGTTTTGCTCCTGAAGCGGAAGGGAGGGACTGGCTGTAAAGGGGCCCAGGGAAACTTTCTGGATAATGGAAATCAGTACCTTGTGTGATAGAGGTTACATGAGTGTAGACATTTGTCAAAACCCACCGAACTTGGGTGCCTGGGTGGCTCAGTTGGTTGAGCGACTGCCTTCGGCTCGGGTCATGATCCTGAAGTCCTGGGATCGAGTCCCACATCAGGCTTCCGGCTTGGCGGGAAGTCTGCTTCTACCTCTGACCTTCTCCCCTCTCATGCTATTTCTCTCTCTCTCTCTCTCTCTCTCTCAAATAAATAAATAAATAAATAAAATCTTAAAAAAAAAAAAAAAAACCCTCCGAACTCAACACCTAAAACCTATGCACTTAATTATGTGTAATTTATACCTTAAACTTTTTCTAAGATAAGGAAAAGGAGCAAAAAGTAAAGCAAACACTAAACACGGTTAGGGAGGACACATTGCCCGTGTCACATGGTGACCAGGGAATTGCCCTTCCTCCGCAGCACAGGAGAAGGGGCCAGATCTTGGTGGATTTGAGAAGAGTGTCTGAGCATGCTTGGGTTGGTGTTTTCTGGAATCCAGCCAGGATTTGTCTGCCGTGACACATTCTGGGTTGCCCCTTTCCATGCAGTCGTCTTTCTGTCCTTGTGGAGGGAGAGGTTTGCATTTGTTCAGTGCTGCCTGTGCCAGGTGGGTAGATGTCTCTAACCCAAGGATCAGATATTAGGAAACACCCCAACCATGTCCTTCAAAACAGGTTCATTAATAAAACGAATGTTTTGAATCCACGTGTTTGCTGTGTCTTCTCTCCAAAGGGGTATTTTAGAAGGTTAGAGGGGGTAGGCACTCTTTATAATCTTCACTAAAACTGTACAACCAACCTTTTGTGGCGGGAAGAAACGTGAGGGAACAGTAGTTTGCAGCGAGGGAGAGGCATGAAGGTGGGGCCAGAACTGTCCCACCTCTGCTCCCCATCCCTTGGGAGACAGCCACACCCACGGCTGACCGTAGCTTCATGGTTAAGTCTAATGGGTTAAAAGGACCAACGAATGAGTAATACTTGGGTAATTGCTATTTCTCCCGACCTCATATTTCTCTGTGGGATCTTAGTGCTACTCTGACACTCTGGCCTCTCTTGAATCTCACTCTTAGGGGAGGGGGGAGTGATGTATTTAATTTGGAAAGGAGCTGCATCTTTGGTTCAATGCCTTAAGTGCTTTTTCTCCCATTTGCGGGCCTACCCAGGAGTACGTTCTAGTCTGTTTATGTATAAGCTGTCCCTCTGGACAAGACCTGTGGTTGTCTCTGCAAGTAGTTAGGCAAATGATTCTACATCAGGAGTGAAGTATTTACAAGCCCATTTGGCCACACGTCTCAAGCTGGTCTTTCTTTTCTTTTTTCTTAATAGAGATTGTATTCATTTCTTTGAGAGAGTGCTTGAGCGAGAGTGCACAGCAGGGGGAGCAGCAGAGGGAGAGGAAGAAGCGGACTCCGCACTGAGCAGGGAGCCCTATGCGGGGCTCGATCCCAGGACCCCAAGACCATGACCTGAGGCCAAGGCAGCAGTTTAACTGACTGAGCCACCCAGGCGCCCCTCAAGCTGGACTTTCTAACCAGGTGTTCTTCATTAGTCTTCCACATTGTAATTCTCACCTATTTCTGAACTTCCAGGTTCCTCCCAAACAAAAATAAGAAAAGGATATAAGTTGTTACATCAAATCTAGATTCTCTTTTTAAAAGACCGATGGTCAGACAGGTTGAAAATAAAACCAGCAATATGTTATTTATATGAAAGTCATAAAAATGACAAAAGCTGAAAATAAAAAGTAGAGGAAAATGCAAACAAAAGACAATTTCAAGCAAAGTGGGATTTAAAGTTAAAACTGCTGGGTAGGGTTAAGGGACTGTGCATCAAACCATAAATACAGCAGCTAAGCAATTACTAGAAATGCAAGGAAAGGGACTTCTATTTTCAGCTATCGGAGTGATTTTTATCAGTTTAAACATCCTGCAGACAGCAACAAAACCTCTAAAATCTCGCTGTTTGAATGCAATGAGTGGAGAGATAGGCTGCATGTGCTCAAAGGCCAGGGTCCTAAAAAGAAAGGAAACGCATCCAAGTAAACCTGACATTCATGCCACTTTCCACCTTGAGAAGTTTGCTGCTTAAGTAGCATGAGGCGCAGCAGAAAGCAGAGGCTCAGAGCTTTCAGCATTTACAGGGCTGGGAAGACAAAAATTGGAGTGAAGGGCTATGAAGGAGGCCAAGACTGAAGGCACAAGATACTGGAGAAAACAAACATAAGTGAGCCTGACCTTCACTACTTACCTCTCAAGGCCTTTGGTGATTCCTAAGCTATGCAGGGAGAGACGCTAAAAAGCCAAGCAGAAAATGTCAGCTAAGAAGGGCGCCTGGGTGCCTCAGTCATTAAGCGTCTACCTTCGGCTCAGGTCATGATCCCAGGGTCCTGGGATCGAGCCCCGCATCAGGCTCCCTGCTCAGCAGGGAGTCTGCTTCTCCCTCTCCCACTCCCCCCTGCTTGTGTTCCCTCTCTTGCTGTCTCTCTCTGTCAAATAAATAAATAAAAAATCTTTAAAAAAAAAAAAAAAGAAAAAATGGCAGCTAAGAAACTAAGAGGCTAAGAAGAGTCTAGGCAGCTCAGTATTGGGGAGGCAAAATTGGAGTTTAAGGATTTCAGAGGAGGAGGGACTCATAAGCATGTTGAAACCACTGAAGAACAACACTCCAGGAGTAAGGGGACAGCAGAGACAGAGCAGTCTTATCTACTGGAAGAAACAAATTCCCTCACAAGGACAACTGAACCATCCAAAAAGCCGCTACCATTTTCCATACAGTGTTGGCATTGAATAAAAACTTGGATGTGCTGGAAGACAACATATGCCGAGTGATTGAAAATTAGAGAAAGCAGATGATCCAGATCTTGGAGATTTTAGATTTTAAGCTATTAATATATTCAACACAATAGGTGTCCGATTGGAGAATTTTACCAAAGAAATTATCTATTACAAAAAAAAAATCAAGTGGAAATTCTAAAACCGAAAGGTACAGTAATTGGAATTAGGAAGCCCATAAATGAATTTAAAAGCGGATTGGACAAAGCAGAAGATAAGATTTAGGAACTTATGATAGGCCTGTAGAAAACATGAAGACAAGTGTGGAGAGGGAAAGGGTGGAAAATCCAGAAAAGCACCTAAGAGAAATAGAGGACACAGCAAAAACATAACATACGTGTATTTGGAGTCCCAGAAAGCAAAGGGGAAAACAATGGGGTGGAAGAAACACCAACAAGACTTTTCCAGAATTAACCAAAAGATATAAAGCTTTACATTCAATAAACTCTCTGGACGCCAAGGAGGATAAATGCAAAGAGACCCACAACTGGCCACGTCATGGCGACACTACCAAACCCCAGAGAAAAAGACACTGTCTTCAATAGACACGGTGCTTTCAGTGTAACTGATGAAAGCAAGAAGGGGTGGAGAGTGACATTTTACGCGCTGAGAGAAGTGCCAACCTAGAACTCTATGCTTAGCAAATTATCCTCCAAAATGAAAGCAAAATAAAAACCTTTTCAGAAAAACAAAAACTTGAGACTTAAACACCAACAGAGCTGCATTAAAAGGAGTGTTCCTGGTAGAAGGAAATCCTCCCAGCTGGAGGGGAGAACACCAGGAAGGGAAATAAGTGGTGAAAAGAAATGAATGTGTCTGTGTCTTGGGGGGTTGAAAATATACTTGGATTGGGCGCCTGGGTGGCTCAGTTGGTTAAGCGACTGCCTTCGGCTCAGGTCATGATCCTGGAGTCCCGGGATCGAGTCCCACATCGGGCTCCCTGCTCAGCAGGGAGTCTGCTTCTCCCTCTGACCCTCTTCCCTCTCGTGCTCTCTATCTCTCATTCTCTCTCTCAAATAAATAAATAAAATCTTTAAAAAAAAAAGAAAATATACTTGGATTAATATAGTGTTGGGACAACTGGATATCCACCTGCAAGAATGAAGTTGAACTCCCACCTTACACCATACACAAAAATAAACTTGAAAATAGATCAAAGATTTCAATTGTTAAGACCTGCAACCGTTAAAGTCCTAGAAGAAAACACAGGGTTAAAGTTTCATGACATTGGTCTTGGCAATGATTTCATGGAGAGGACACCAAAAGTACAGGCAACAAGAACAAAAATTACAAATGGGATTACATCAGACTAAAAAGCTGCGCCGCAAAAGGAACAACAAAATGAAAAAGCATCTAGGGATGGGAGGAAGTGTTTGCAAACCATATATCTGATAAGGGGTTACTCTCCGAAATGTATAGGAACTCCTACAACTCAGTAGTAGAGAGAGCTAATAACCAGATTAAGAAATAGCCAAAGGACTTGAATACACATTTCTCCAAAGACAACACGCAGATAGGTATATGAAAAAAATGTTGACCGTCACTCATCATCGGGGAAATGCCAATCAAAACCACAACAAGATACCAAGATGGCTCTCATAAAGAAAAAAAAAAAATCAAAGGACAACTGTTGGAGAGGATGTGGAGAAACTGGAACCCTCGCACATCGTTTGCAGGAATGCAAAATGGTGCAACTGCTATGGAAAACCATACGGAGGCTGCTCAAAAATGAAAAACTAGAACTATCATATCATCCAGCAATCTCACATCAGGGTATTTATCCAAAAAAAATTGAAATTAGGATCTCAAAGAGATATTAGTGCTCTCATGTTCGTGGCAACATTAGTCACAGTAGCCAATATGTGGAAGTAACGGATGTCCATTGACAGGTGAATGGATAAAGAAAATATGGCATATATGTACAATGGAATACTATTCAGCCTGTTAAAACAAGGAAATTCTGCAGTCTAGGACAGCATGGACGAACCTTGAGGACATTATACTAAATGAAAGAAGCCGGTCACAGAAAGATACATATTGTGTGATTCCTCTTAGATAAGCCGGGGGCTGCAGGAGGTACTCATCAGTGGGCATGTTTCCGTGAAGCAAGACAAATAAGCTCTAGAGATCCGTACAACACTGTACCTTTGGTCAACAATGATTATTCTGCACTTAAAAGCGTTAGAAGCATAGGTCTCATATTAAGCGTTCTTACCACAATTCAAAAAATGTTTTCAATCAAGAAATGTCTAATTTCACTAGTGAAGAACTTCACATTTTTAAACAAGAGATAGATGACTACAACACAGAAGGCGGAAGAAGGTACACAGTTTGCCTTTCAAAGTCCTGGCATTATCTAGTTAGTGGTGAAAATACCCTCACTATCCTCTGATAAAGATGTGGACTGTACTCTCTAGGGCCACCACTGAAAACAAAAACAAAAACAAACAAAAAAACCCACAAGTGTAACTAGAAGTTATGAGAGGAGGGGCGCTGGGTGGCTCAGTTAGTTAAGCGTCTGCCTTGGGCTCAGGTCATGATCTCTGGGTCCTGGGACTGAGTCCCAGGTCGGGCTCCCTGCTCAGCGGGGAGTTGCTTCTCCTCCCTCTGCCCCTCCCCCAGCTTGTGCTCCCCCGCCTCAAATAAATGAATAAAATATTTTTTTTAAAAGGTTACTAGAGTAAAATAGAATTACACTTGATTATAGCAGGCATAGAGATGTGCTGCTCGGCTCCCCTTTGAAAGGATGTGATGTTCTTCAAGGAAAGGCACCGGATGATGACCTGCAGCAAACAGCTCCTTCACGGCCTGCCTCACCTTTCTCTCCTCAGCCCTGCTCTACTGGCCCTCAGCCCAGGTGGTGGTACCAGGTCCTAGCCTTCTCTGCCGGAGGACCTCTCTAAACAACAATTCAATTACTTTATTGAAGTATGATTGATATGTTATACTGGTTTCAGGTATGCAGCGTAATGATTCAATATTTGTAATACTGGGCAATCTTTGCTCTGAAATGCCTCGTTGGGCTGGGGGGGGCTTTATCAGATCTGAATCACGGTCTACCAGCCCCTTTCCTTTTGCAGAGTTAGTCAAGACAAACTTCTGTCACTGTCACTTCACCGCAGCCCTCTGCTTCTCATCGAAGTTAATTGATGCATTGAAGAGGGAAAACAAAAACGAAAAACAGAAAAGAACAAGTGTATTTACGATATGCGATTTACATCAAAATAATGGATGTTGTCAAGAGAAGTGGGTGGAAGGAACAAATGAAATAGAATGAAATAAATTGAAAAGAAAAGAACAAAGGAGATACAGTGGATGGTAGATTTAAATCCAAATATGCTTGATTTAATGTAAATGGACTCAATGCCCCAATGGAAAAACAGATACTGTTTGATTGAATAAAATATACTAAATTCAATTGCATGCTACTTACAAGAGACACCCGGGGGGCACTGGATGCTATGGCGTTTTAGGTAGCTTTTAAAAAAATTATCTGAACATCTAGTCAAATTGACACAGTACGTTTGACACAAGATAAACTCAGTACCTTAGACACAGTTGAGACGTTGAAAACAAGACGCCGAAAAGGCAGTGCTGGACTCAGAAGGAAGGCAAACATCTCTGAGACCAGAAACAGAGCAGATGGGAATCGGAGAGAAGGGCAGTGGCCCCAGGATTTCCAGAGCGGCCACTGGCAGAGCTCCGTGCAGAGGGGAGGCTGACGCCAGGGTTGGAGCGGGCTTACTCACTCATGAAACAGCAGAAGAGGGGACACCACCCTCTGCTTGGGGCTCCAGCTTTGACAGAGCAGTTGCCACCGGGGACCAGAAGGCACATGTTGGAGACCTGGAAGGAGACCTAACTGCTCCACACTTGGGGATGACATCCAGAATCTTCTAGGGTCGCCTAGACAGGGCAGGCACTAAGCACCATCACAGGAGACGGTTGGAGCCGGGGAGACAACCATAAAACCATCAGAACAGGGAACACAGAGGGAGGAAAAAAAAAATCATGCCACTTACAAACCAAAATTTCAAAAGACCTGCAGAATTCTCATGTTAACACAAAGTTATCGGATTCAACATTTAGAACCCATTTCAGATGAAATTGATTTTGTAGAAAGACAGAAGTAAGTATGCTTAGGAGACTCGAGGACAGAAGTGAAGATACTCCTCCCCACCCAAAGAAACTGAATTACAAACAAAATGAGCAGACGAGGAGGCAGATAAGGAGCTAATTATAAATCTTGGAAGTGACAACTATGTTCTTTGACATTTTTATAAAAACCCTCGATAGGATAAACTGCAGACTTTAGGTAGGTGGAGCGCTGATGAATTGGAAGATGGTATCAAGAGATTCCGCCGGCGCCTTGCGTGAAGAGAGAAGTGCTGTGAGAGCTGCCCGGAGGCTCGGGGGATGGCCCCAGAGGATGTAACGTGGCCTCAGGAGAGTTTTAGAAGGTTGTGGAGAAGTGGTACCTGAAGAAATTTGAGCAAACGTTAGCTGGCAATTTTCCAGGGTTAGAAAAGCCATGATTGCTCAGATTGAACTTGTGTTTTGGATGCTACGCAGGATAAAGGACAATTCCACAGCCCTTGCTCAGCCGACTCAAAGGGATGTCTAGAGGATATCATTGAGACAAAATGGTATTTTCCAGAAAGTATACAAAATGTGGTCTCATTGAAGGGAATACAAATGACCAAAAGAAAACATGTATGGGAAGATTGTATGACTGTGTGACCATGGGGGAAGCACAGAAGAATACACCATGTGATACACCATCTTAACAGAACAAAGGATAAAAGTCATATGATCATAGACGCAGAAAAAGCATTTGACAAAATTCAACATTTTTCATGATTAAAAAACTCTCAATAGGGGTGCCCGGGTGGCTTAGTCGGTTAAGCTCCAATTCTTGATTTTGGCTCAGGTCATGATCTCAGGGTTGTAAGATCGAGCCCGGCATTGGACTCCATGCTGGACACGAAGCCTGCTTGAGGTTCTCCCTCTCCTTTTCCCTCTGCCCCTCCCCTTCCCCCATCTCTGTCTTTCTCTCTCTCTCAAAAAAACAAAAACAAAAACCCAAAACTCTCAATAAACTGGGTACATAGAAGGAACGTACCCCAACATAATAAGGGCCATATATGACAAGATAGTGTTTTCATTTCCTTTGGATAAATACCCAGAAGTGGGATTACTAGATCATATGGTAGTTTTATTTTTAATTTTTTGAGGCACCGCCATGCTGTTTTTTTCTTTTTTTAGAGTGGCTGCACCAGTTTGCATTCCCACCAACAATGCAAGAGGGGTCCCCTCCCTCTACATGCTCGCCAACACTTATCTCTTGTCTGTTTGGTAATTAGCCATCCTAAGAGGTGCGAGGTGGCATCTCACTGTGGATTTGGTTTGCATTTCCCTGGTGATGAGTGATGTTGAGCACTTTTTCGTGTCCTTTTTGGCCATTTGTACGTCTTTGGAAAAACGTCTATTCAGGTCCTTTGCCCACTATTCAAGTGGATTTTTGATTTTTTTTATTTTATTCTTGCTATTGAATTGTATGAGTTCCTTACACATGCTGGAGAGTAACCCCTTGTCAGATATCTGGTCTGCAGATATTTTCTCCCATTTGTCGGTTGTCTTTTCATTTTGTTGATTGCTTCTTTCTGTGCAGAAGTGTTTTTAGTCCGATGTAGCCCCGTTGTTTATGTTTGCTTTTGTTGTTGATGCTTCTGGTGTCCCTTCAAAAAATTCTTGCCAAAACCAACGTCAAGGAGCTTTTTTTCTGTTCTCTTCTAAGAGTTTTACACTCGGGTCTGACATGTAAGTCTATATTTCTAGACGTGGCAGAAGCATTTAAGACCCTCTGAATATTCAGCGCTCTCTCCTGCATTTCTAGCCCTTTGGCAAGAGTTAAGGCCATTTAACTTGCATCTAAGTTTTCGTGTCCATTTCAAGTTAATTTTTGTGAGCAATGTGAGATAGGGATCCAACTCCACTGTTTTACATGTGAATATTCAGGTTTTCCAAAACCGTTTATTGAAGAGATCTTCCCCATTGCATGTTCTTGGCTCCCTTGTCAAATATTTGTTGACTGTATACGCATGAATTTCCACCATTTATTTCAACCTATTTGTGTCTTTGTGTTTCAAATACATCTTTTGTACGTAGAATACTGCTGCTTTTTAAAAAAATCTCATCTGGCAGTTATCTGCCTTTCGATTAGAGCGTTCAGTCCAGGAGTTGGCTAATTTCCTGTATTGATTAACGTTTCAGGCTTGTTGGGCCAGTCTCTATCATAACTACTTAACGCTGTCATGTGGCATGAAATCAGCCATAGACAAAAATGAATAAATGTGTGTGGCCGTATTCCAACAACACTTTATTTATAAACATGGGCAGCGGGCATATCCGGCCTGCCAGCCACAGTTGGCTGGTCTTTGGTTTCGTCCATTTATGTCCAACGCAGTTACTGATATGATCAGATTTATTAACGTTATTCATTTTGTTTGTCTCTCCTGGGTTTTTTGGGGTTTTTTTTTAATCATTGTTCCTCTAATCCTCCTTCAAAGATTTGAGCAGAGGCTCACCCCCGTGCCGCTCCCCCTTGTTGGGGAGGTCGATGCCTAATTTCCCGGCTGCTCTGCCAGTCCCATACTCTATCTCCCGGCACCCCGAGCCGGTAAGGCTTCGGCCCTCTGCCACCCAGGCTGTGCATGCGTTGGGAGAATACACAGAGCCAGAAGAGTAGAAAACCCACGCATGCCCCCCAGTGCGGCTGTGTCGTTCAAGCTCCTTCTCCTGTCTGCCTGCTTTTTTACTGAGTGCCCTCAGGCCTCTTGCTATGCGTCTGCAATTTGGTAGTCATCCAGGGATTTGGGCACAGTTCCCACCCAGATTCTGGGCCTCACTCCCTCTGCAGCAATTCTGTTCATTTCCAGCTCCTCTGCGAGCCCTGGACTCTAGACTCTGCCCGCCCTGAGCCGGGAAGATCGCAGCTTTCCTGCGCCTCAGGTGTGGGGCTGGGGAGCGTCCCAAGTCCGGGGCCAGCCTTTTATGCCTGTATCAGTCTGTTTCCATCCGCTGAGGGCACCTCTCCAGAAAAGGGGCCGCACTGAGAGGTTAACCACCAGCATTCACAGCAGCCGGGGCCACCAGCCTGGGCGAGAGGATCCGGGCCAGGCACTAAGGGTAAGCGCCCACAGAGAGGCTGCTTTCCACCTCTGCCTGGGAGAGGGCTTGGGGCCAATCTTCCAGGAATTAGATTCCTCCAAAGAACCCTTGCTATGCACGCCCCATCACCCTCCTTTCTGCTCATCTCCTGACAAATTCTTCTTAAACCCATGATTTCTCTCGGGAGCCTCAGGTCCTGAGGCTGCAGGGACCACCCTGGAAAGCTTTATTTCAGAGGCTCTGGCTTACCAGCCTCATCTGTCCCGGGCACTTTTACCAATGTCCTTTCTCATGAAGGAAATTAAGTACCAAGCTTTTGTTCCGCAGGACCCAGCCAGACCCTAGCCCTGTCCCCAGGCCTTCTCCCTGCGAGCGTGGGGCGAGAAAACAGCCCCGAGCGAGGCTTCCCGGAAGGGCATTTTAAAGACTTCCCTTTCGTAGAATTTCTGGTGGTAGAAAAATATATAATGATTGTCTTGCTTTCTTTAAAACACATATTAGAGAGGCGCCTGGGTGGCTTAGTTGGTTAAGCGTCTGCCTTCAGCTCAGGTCATGACCCCAGGGTCCTGGGATGGAGCCCCACATCGGGCTCCTTGCTCAGGGGGGAGCCTGCTTCTCCCTCTGCCTCTGCTGCTCCCCCTGCTTGGGTTCTCTCTGTCAAATAAATAAAACTTTAAAAAAATATGTTAGATTTTAGGATCTTTTTCTATCATGATATTTCTTGGGGAAATCCGGCCTCTGAGCTCTGAGCATCTGGCTCACCCGTGATATCAGAGTATGTCCATATTCATAACTGCCAAATCCTAGAACATGCTGATAACTTTGCAGCCAACACTCTTTATTTTAAAAACTAGCCACATGAAGTGTTCGGTCCCGACACTCTGTTCTCCACCTTTGAAAAGAGAACCCAGCTATTGACTACCAGGTAAATAGGGGATCCTTTTGAGAGGAAAGGACAGCCCAGAGTCCAAATCCTAAAAGCAGACAGAGACTGAAAAGAGCTGTAAAAACCGCCTTCATGGAGAAGACGATGGGTCCCAGTGACGATATCAGACACCTGTGACTGACCGCGGCTCAGGTCCGCTGTTGTCAGTTAGCCTTACTAGCAGCAGCAGGGGAAGCACAGGGTGGCCTTGCCGTCTTGACCACAAGCCGCTGTGCGTTTGCGGAGGGGGGCGGAGTTTCCAAAAAGGTTACGCCATCCGGAAATGAATCCTAACCTACATTGTGGGAAATTTAGCAAAACGGGGCAAAAAACCATAAGCAAGTAGATAAAAACACAAGGGCGATGAAAGTTCACCATAATTTTTACTGTTATTTTTCTACTATTTTTTTTCCTCCACTAAGTCGGACAAAGACCATTGTATGCTTTTTTCCCCCTGAAATCTGTGAGTGGGAGGCAAGATTACTCACAGTAGAATTCAGCCAAGACATTAAGCCCATTAGGGAGGCAATGCAAAAGAGCCTCCAAAGGCTGAGCTGAATTCAGCTCTGCTCTGGGGCTCAGGAGAGGGGCGGGCCAGCCCGAGCTGCCCCAGGGTCCTGGGCCGGCTCTGGCTCTTCCCCGGGGGGTCTGCTCCCCGCCTGCACTCTCGGAGGCTCTGGGGCCCGTCCACAAGCCTCCACGGTGTGGACGGGGGTCCCTGCTGGAGAGCTGGAGGGGAGCAGCATGGGCTTATGCACCCCCTGACCCTCCCCTGGAGCAGAGAGGGCGGAGAGCCGGGTCCCGCCCCCCCCCCCCCCCCCCCCCGCCCCATGGAGCTCTTAGGGGCCCAGTACCAGCCGCTGAACAGGACCGAAGCCCCGGCTCAGAGTGCCTATGGGACAGGGAAGCAGCACCTACCCCTCCCTTCTCAGCTTGCTCTGCTGCTGCAAAGCTCAATCCTGAATCCTTCGTGCTCACTTGTGCCCCATTTCCTACCTCCCACCAGGGCCCATTATGGGCCATTCCGGGCCCAAGACGCCGACCCTGCTCCCTTGCCATGTGTCAGCCCTCCGAGGCGGGTGCCCTACACCTGGATCCTGCATTTTCTGCAGGCACTTCTCTGGGGAGTGGCCTTGTGCATAAACAGGGGTGGGGGCCAGGCCACCTTTAACCTCACACCCAGCCGCGGTCTGGCTGGGCTCTTGCAGCAGGCCAGGCCCTGGGGACCCCGTAATCCCTGAGTCCCTGGAGATGACGCTCTGCAGGGGGTGATGGGTCTGAACACACGGCAGTCAACATCAAAACATGGTGGACTTTGTCATCCGCTTAGAACCACAGACTTAAAAGAAATATTTGCAGCATAAATTAGATATGATGAGGTTGTATTCTGTTAAGAACCCGTCCTACACTCTTGTACACCCACATGGCCACACCCAGAGCACCTCGGTTTCCCTTCCAGCCCACAGCCCTCCCAAGGGTAAACTGACGCAGGGTAGATGGGAAGGGGTGCTCCCTTCTCACGGCCTCCTGCTCACTCACCATCCCCACGGTTGCATGTGGTCCTCGTTCATGGGTTTTCGGTGCCCTGCAGTATTCCTTGAACAAAGGACCACAGTTTACATGGCCTGTGATGGATATTTGTGTCGCAGAAACAAAGAATTGCCTGCTTTCATACAGACAGCATATTCAGCTGGCTCTAGGATGCTGTGGTCTGATGTGAGGGTCCCCTGAGGAAGACCCCCCTAATTTGAGAGCCCCCGAGTCACAGCCCACGGCCCCACCTTCACCCCCTGCTCAGCAGGTCTCTATGCCTCCCTCCTGCTCCCTGTTCGGGTCGCACGTCCCAGGCCGGCTGTTTGGGGCTGGGGTGGGGGGGGGGGGGGGTGTGCCGCGCAAGGCTGCAGGGCACACTGACTTTATTCTGCAAGGTGACATTTTAGGCCCAGACACAATTTTTATCGAGCAAGTGTCATTGTGCTAGACGGGAATTTTGGGTCTCCTGCCACGTTGCTGCTGGGGACACTGAGTCCCAGAACAGCTCGGTCTGTTCCTTCTGCTGACGCATGTCGCGGACCATCTTCAGGGAGAGCCTACTCTGAAAACAAAGCTCAGTGGTGAGGCGCTGCCTGGGCGACGGGGAGGGGCTTCGGTGGCAGTCGATGCCACTGCAGGCGGGGTGGACTCAGCGGGTCTGGGCGCTGTTAGTGGGGACACTGAACCAGAGCTGCCCAGGACCCCAGGAGCCTCGGTCACGGAGGGGGCCTCTGCCCACCGACCTGTGCCCTCTGACCTGGCCTGATGTGCGTGTCCCCGAAGGCAGGAGCAACTGACCCTGCCCCCTCTCCGGGGAGGAGGTCCCCAGGCCGGGCCCTGCGGGCAGCTGGTCCCTCATCCCTCCAGGAAGGATGGCGAGACCCCCAGGGCCTATGGTCTCTGTTGAGGGTGGGGAGCCGTGTGGCAGCCCCTCCTGTCTCCAGGGGCTAGCAGCAGGCTCGGTGCCCACCACACGTCCCACATCCCACGACCCGGCAGGAGACCGGAGAGCCTGCGGTGTGAGCTCCAGGCCCGCTCGCTGGCTTCTGGCTTCACGCCCCCCCCGCCCTGTTCCCCACGCACCCCCCACGCCTCCGGGGCTGGGGGCCACCATCACCCCCCACACGCCTCGGCCGGCTGTGGCCCCGGAGCTGCCCTGGCATGGTGACAGCCATCGGCGCACGGACAGCCCGCCTAAGGACGCCTGGCCGTGTCTTCCACACAGAGAGGCTCAGGCCCCGCGGCCCCACGGAGCTGAGGCCTGCCCACGGCTTGAGTGAGTGTGCGGCCGTGGCCCTTCACAGCTGAGCCCAGAATTTGATCGGGGTTAGCAAACCGTGGTCAGGGGGCCACAGTTTCATAAGGTTTTATCGGCACACAGCCGCACCCCTACATTTCACGCTGCGGCGTCAGGCTTGCGAGATTGTGACAGAGATCGGATGGCCCGCAAAGCCTAAAATATTCCCTATCCGGCCCTTGACAGACGGTTGGCTGGTGCTCGATTTGGATGTGGTCACCGCGCCTCCGAGTGCGCCCCCTTCCGGCCTCCTGGGGGATGGACGCCTGTGTCCCGCCAGTGCCCTGAGCCCGTCCCTGCATAAAATCCCGTCACAGACCAGCTCTCCTGCCGCTGTCCACCGCGAGCTGGCCCTCGCTCGGAAGGGTCAATTCTCTAGAATGTTCCCAGCTCAAGTTCTTAATTCTGGCAAATAGTCTTGAAATGTGTTTTTAATAGCTTCAGATGAAACTCAAATCTTGTTAGGTGACGTCAAAGCAAATTCAAATATAAATCTCCATTTACCTTTAATGTTTTCAAATATTAAAGTTATCAACAGAGAGGCAAGTAAAGGAATAAAAATGCAAATGAACGGGGAGAGACTCGCTCCCAGGCAGTGGCTGGGGCCCTTCTCCAGAGTCTGGCCCGGCCTTCTGCCCCCCCCCAGCAGCCTGTTCACTGGGTTTCTGGGGGGGGGTGGAGGAGGGGGAAGCGTCCAGGCTCTCCGCCCAGAAGGAGCTCATATCTCGGCTGTGAACACATTAAAGGAAGAAAAAACCAAAATATAACCACAGAAACAGCTACTCTAAAGAGCTCATCTTTATTCTGTGTTCAGGAAAAGAAGTCATCCGCCCATGAGCTTCAATGGCCCAAATTGCTGATAATTTCAGTATAAATTAGGCCATTATGTGCTGCCACAACTGTCCTTTTCCTTGATGAAAGTGAGGGCTGAGTCTTATTCTCCTCTCCAGGCATGAGTGGTGTGGGCTGGGGGAGGGGAGTGTCTCTGGCCAGGACCCCCGCACGACCCTGGGCAGCCACCCCCTGCGGGCCTGGAGCAGTGGTTCCAAGAGGGCTTCCAGGGACAACAGATCAGCTGGAGAGAGGCTCTGAGCCCTGACAGGATGTATGGAGCCCATGGCGGGGGCCCTGCCCTGTAAGGGCCTCTGGGGTCCGGGCATCCAACACACAGGTGAGGCATCTGCTTCTGGCTGCGTGGGCTTCTGGAAGCACAACACAGGGGCAGGGAAGGGCCGGGCTTGTAGCGGGGTGCCACGGGCCAAACCTGCGTGTCCCGCAACACATGTTGAAGCCTTAACCACCCCCCTCCAACATGACAGTGTTCGGAGGCGGGCCCCTGGGAGGGGGTCAGGGTCAGACAAGGTCACGGGGTCGAGGCTGGGCTGGGATCGGTGCCCTTGTGGGAAAAGACCCCGGAGAGCTGGCTGGCATTCTCACCCTGAGCACGAGCCGGTCTCGGGAGCACACAGCGAGAGGAGAAGGCTCTGGATGGACCAGTCCCTCCGGCACCTTTCTCTTGGACTTCCAGCCGCGGGGACATGGAGACATGACTGTCTGTTGTTTAAGCTGCCCGGGCTGACATGGGCACCGAGCCTCATGCCAACCACTGGAAGGGCATCTCCGAGAAGGAACAGCATGAGCAAAGGCACAGCAGGACCCGGGAAGGCCAGGTGGGAAGGAGCCCCCACCCCAGGGAGGGTGGGGATTGCAGAGACCCTGAAGGCCAGGCTAAGGGGCTCAGCTCTTATTCTGTGGGTGGTGGGCAGCACAGAGCCATTTTTGGAAGAAACGTGCAGGGATTCGAGGTGATTTAAGCAATGGATTCCAGCGCATCATGGATTCGCTCTCGTCACCTGCCTCTCCCCATGGCTGTTTCCCTCCCGCGTCTGGCGTGTCAGGGGCAGGCACACCCCCCGAGCCCCACGGGCCTGCCGGGCAGGCTGCTCAGCCGCAGCCCCGTGGACGTGGGGGGCGCTTCTGTTTCCCCTTTGACCGAGATCAGCTCATCCTCTCCGCAAAGCCCTGGGAGGTGGGGATGCCGCTTGTCCCCGTCTACAGCTGTGTTGGGTGAATGGGGTGAGGGCACCTGTTCGCCACACTGGGGAAGAGCCCAGAGCCTGAGGCCCACCTTGGCCACCAGGAGACAGAGGCTAGAGCGCCGGGTTGCCGAGTGGGCGGCAGCCGCCAACCGAGGACAGTCCTGAGAGCCCACCTGGCCAGGCGAGGGTCCCCAGGTGGCCAGACCAGGCTGGGCCTCCCGTGTGTGCCCTGTTGCCAGAGCCCGTGGCGAGCACCAGCTGTGGGCCGCCGCGAGGGGGCACCCGGCCGCGTGGCTGCCCCGTGATTCCTCATCGGACTTCCCTTCCCCTGCATGGACCCTGTTTGGACAACTAGGGTTTTCCCAGGCAGCTGGGAGGGAGCTTGGACCTTAGCTGATGGTGAGAGGTTCTCATTGGCGTCTCCCCTTCCTCGCTGGGGTGACTGTCACCAACCAGTGGCCCAGCCCGCCACCGGGGACGAGAAACGCCCCAGACACATCCGGCCTTGAGTCGGAGGTGAGCGGGGGCCACTCCTGCCAGGAAACCCAGCCCTTCGCAGTGCAGCGTGCCTCTAGCCAGAGAGGGTCCTGCCTGCTCTAAATGACCAAGACTGCGACGAGGCCAGGCCTTGGGGGTGGGAGGCAATCTTCTCTGCTGAGGAAGGGGCTTAGCCAGCAAGGACAGAAGACAGGCAGAAGGATCTCCCCACTTCACAACACTTCTTTGGGATTGGGTTGTTTTTTTAAAGAAAAGTTCATTTACTATATATTATTCAATTAGGAAACCTGCCAGGCGCGTTGATGTTTTCTAAAAGGGCAAAAATAACCTAATAAGTCAAATTCGATTGGCAAACTAGGTCTGTACGATTTCCAGAGTAGCTGAATGCCGACGTGGCTCAGACCAGGAGCGAGGGATGGAAAGGCGGGGAAGGGCGTCGTGATCGAAGGGCTGGAGCATGCGGGGTGAGGATGGGGGCGTGGGGGGGCAAGCAGGACTCCAGGCAAGGCAGGCAGGTGCCCCCAAGCCAGGCCCTCTCCCCTGGGCCGGGCAGGGACCGGAGAGGTGGGCAGTGTGCCACCGGCTGGGGAGAGAAAAGAGCCACTCAAGACACCAGCCCCATCCCTCCCTTGGCAGGGCCCCGCTCCGGGGCTGGAGCTCAGGAGGCAGACAGCCCTGGCCGGGGAGACCTGCTTTCCTTGACATGAGGACAGAAAGGGTCTGTCTCACCCAGGGGAAGCAGAGGGAAGCCCAGGAAGGGGAAGCAACCCTAACCCAGGGGTCAGGTCATCCTCAGAGATGCACACCCAGACAAGGGCGCGCACGCACGCACACACACACACAGCACTGCTCGAGCACTGCAGCGGGGAGGGAGGGCTGGGGCGGGGTGGGGTCACCCTGGCCCCTTCACCGGAGCCCAGCTGTCCTCGTGCTTGATAGCCCACCTCTGGAGCCCCGTGGACCCGGCTTCGATCCTGGCTCTGCCCCCTCTGGCTGGGGGACTTAGCTTCTCTGAGGCTCCGTTTCCCCACTGTTGAAGGAGGTTCATGATTTCAGCTCTCGGTTACTCAGGAGTTTTTGGTTAATGTAACAGAAATCAACTTGAGATAACTTAAGCTAAAAAGGAGAATCTATTCAGCAACAAGAGAGCAGCTGGGCCTCGGGGAGCCCTGGTGTGTGGGGCAGAAGACTCACTGCCCTTGCTTGCTCTGTCCCGGCCTCTGGCCTCCTGCCCTGCGGCTCCATTTCTGCTCTCTCCTCCCAGCCTCCTGAAGGGTAGGAAGTTACGTTCCTAGTAGGAAGCTTTCATTCTTCAGACTTGGGCCCTCAAGAGTACTCTTTCTTAGTCCCAAATTCTAAGGGAGGAGGTCTGACTGACCCAATCTGAATCAGGTGCCCAAGATGCCCCAGACTGGTCCCATAACTCCTGGGTGGGTGGAGACTTCATGGCACAAAAAGGCTGCCAGGCACCGGCCCAGGGAGATAAGCGGGGAGGATACGGGGGTCGCTGTGAGCTGATGGGTGGTTCACACAAATGATAAGATTCAGGACTTGAGCCCAGGTCTCAATAACTCTAAGCCCTTGGTTTTTAACTCCTGCCCTAGGTTGGGCTCCCTCCAGCAGAGTCTGAGACAGGATTGTTATGTAAGTGGATTATTGAGGGAGTGACTTCAGGAGAAGCCTTTAAGGAAGTGAGGGAAGCAGCACAGGGCAGGAGAAGAAGCCAGGCGAGGGCTAGCCTGGTCCTGCGGGAGCTCTGGGGTGCTAGCGGCCTCACAGGGTTGTCCCCTCTTGAGGAAGGAAATCAAATCCTTTCAGTCATTCATTAGGGGCTGTGCAGAGGGAGGGGAGCCTCCCAGGCATCGCTGAGCTGGGCAGGTCCCAGTGTCAGAGGGCAATCCTGCAGTATGGGTGCAGTGGTGAGCCCTGAGCACTTGGAAGGGCCCTGGGTGCCCAGGGGGCTTTGGGCACCGCGCAACGGCATCCACTCTGCTCCCTCTGCTCCCCAATCTGGGGGCTGCCGACAGTGGCTGATGGACAAGTGCCCGAGGATTGTCAGGGACTCGGTGACAGACGGGTCGGTGCCTGAGCAGAAAGGTGAGAAGAAAGGGATCCCTCCCATGCTCATGTCCGCCTGCCCCCCAATTCAACATGCTCCCCAAACCCCCAGGGAGAGCGATCCTGGGGAAATGGCTCGTAATCAAGCCCACGAGGGCGGACCACCCCCGGAAAACAAAGACCCACACCCCATGCTGTGGACTGTCCATATTCAGACGGATTTCTGATGGATGAGAGGTATGCAAGGAACATTCAAATCTAAACTGCAATCTTCATTTACGAACCCTTCCATCACGATGACCCAGAAATGCGTCTCCCAGAAGTTGGGATAATGCCATCAAAAGGGTCATGCCGCCCTCATGATTCTCTTGACAGGCACAAATTTATATAATAATGAGAAAGCATTTTCGACATTAAGGGGCCCAGCAGCCCAGCCGAGGACGCCCCGGATGGCCACAGCATTAGTCACTCCCCACCGGCCTGTCGCCTTGTCAGCGTCCAGCTTCCCCGGGAGCACAGCAGGGTCTGGAAGCTAGCTTGTGAACTTTGTAAAGGCGTTTTCCCAAATGACTCCTTCTGGGGGGAATTTGTAAAGAATTACATTACTCTGAGGATAATTATTCCCTCTGGCCATTTTTTTTTTCACATTTTAAAGATGGTGGTAAAACATACGTAATGTAACATTTACCATTTTCTACACTAAGTGTGCAAGTCATTGGCATTAAATATATTCTCAGTGTTGTGCAACCGTCACCACTAGTCATTTCTAGAAGTTTTTCCTCTTCCCAAATGGAAACTCCGTCCCCGTTAAACACTGACTCTCTATCTCGTCCCCCAGCCCCTGGTGGCGTCTGTTCTACTTTTTTGTCTCAATGGATCTGACTGTTCTAGGGACCTCATTTGAGTGGAATCACACAGTATTTCTTTTTATGACTGGCTTCTTTCACTCAGCATCATGTCCTCAAGGTTCACCCATGTGGTAGCCGGTGTCAGAACGTCCTTCCTTTTTAAGGCTGGAGCGTATTCCATGACAGAGATAGGCCACCTTTGCTCATCCGTTCATCCACTGATGGACACTTAGGTTGCTTCCACGTTTTGGCTGTTGTGAATATTGCTACTGTGGACACAAGTGCGTACACCCGGTCATTTTGGCAGTAGAATGTACTAGAACAAAGTCAGGGAGGCCCCTGCTCCTACAATGGCTCAGCTCCATAAGCCTATGTTTCCAGGTGGAGCTCCAGGAAGAGGCTGGCTTCAAGGAGCTTTGCATCACGAGCTGAAATGGAGTTAAGAAATGAGTCACAGATTTCAAGAGTCTTAACAATATTCAGATTGTTTGATCAGTAATTCTGTTAGGAATTTATACAGGGGGAATCAGGATACACTCCGAGAGGTGGCTCGGGGCTTTATCACAAGCAGAGGTACTAGGGACATTAGTTAAGAGACAAAATAAAAAGAATTTCTTCTCTGCAAACCAAGCTGGGGGGGTGAATTAAATTTGCTCCCCACCGTGTCTGTAATGATATGATTTAGATTTTTTCTAATGTGACCTCTGTAAATCGGGTAAGAGAAAGGCATCAGCTAAAACCGATAAGCCTGAGGGGAAGAGGGGAGCGTGAAAGCGCCATGGGGAGGTAAGGAGCCCACCCTGTGCTTGTGTCGGCCCTCCCGCCCTCTCTCCCCGGGGTGGGGGGGGTGCGCCCCACAGCTGGGGCCACAACCCAACCATCTGCTCTGAACTCTGAGTCAAGACCACCTCCCCAGGGGCATAGCTTCATGGACCCCCACCTCCCAGCACCCCTCTCTCACCTGGAGGAGGCCTGCCCACCCTCTCCCCCCACCTGGAAGCCCTCTGTCCACTGAAAAGAAAAATTTCTCCAAAACACGACAAATGGGCAACACATTTTTGCAATGGGATGAAACACTTCCTGCATTTCTTGAAGATCCACATGCACACTTCCCCTGGGACTGGGAAGGCAGCCCTGACCCCGGGAAACCCAGCAAGGCCAGTAGGCTCGGAGCCTCGGAGTCCTGGGGGGGTGGGGGGGCGCCCTGCTCCACTGGGCAGGGCAATCCAGCCTGGCCATGGGGAGGGGGGACTCAGAATCAGAAGGTGAGCCCCAGATGAAAGTCCCTGTAATGGATCCTGTCATGCTCCACGGAGGTGGGGAAAGGGAAATCAAACCAAAAAGTGACCAAAGGAACCAAATTACTGTATTTCAGACACAGAGCCGAGAAGCAGCCTCTAATGGGACTCAGGCAAGCGGCCCCGAGCGGGAAGTGGGTCAGCCCTTCCTACTTCAAGCACGACAGTGGCTTTCATCTGTCTCCTGGCTCAAATGTTCACCCCCGGCAACTGCTGCTTTCCTAAGGCGCTCCCTGCAGCCCCCCCCCGCGCCCCCCGCCTGTCCCCACCTCCACAACTCCCCCGCCCCGCCCCCTCCCCCACCGGCCTCCCTGGATGTGACAAGACTCACTGTGGGTTCATTGTCACTCGTTCTGCTTTTAAGAACTTTCCTTTCTGGACATTTTATTCTTGGTGAAAGTACGTCTTTATTTCTCTACACAGTCCCTTGGGAAGGGAAAATTTTAAGACAATTTTGAAATACCTTCTCAGTTAACAGGCTGTAATGCAAACAGCCATTTTCCCGGTGGAACAATTTTCCAAAAGGAGAGGATGAAGCTGTTTTCTCCCCTGTCACAGCGATGGGACTTTGTGACCATCTTTGTTATAAAAACGAATCACCGTCCTTACGACATGTCCTCTCATTGATCAAAACTGCAATAGCAAAATGAGCATAAATATCCCCAGTCCCATGACTCTCGCCACGTTTGGACCAGACGGGCCTGAAGACACGAGAGAAACCTCTTCTGTGACCGGGTGCGGGTGCTCTGGAGGCTTCCCGGGGCCCCACCCCCCCAGGGGCCTGTCCTCACGGGCTGGACTGCGTGGTCCCTCCGGTTCCATTGTGTGTGGGGACTCGGGGCCCGGGCGTCAGGGAAGGTGCTCTCGCAGAGGGCAGTGGGCGGACTGCCCTGGAAACACTTGCTTCTCTCGCTCCCCCCCAGAGGCCCCGGCACGGGGTAGGCAGCCCCCACTGAAAGCCCACCTGGGACGCAGGCCCCCCGGCCAGGAAGACTCTCGCCAGCCCTTTCCAAGGGCTCTCCTTCCCCTCACCTGTGATCCTCAGGGGAAGGCCCCACGTGCCGGGGGCCAAGGGCCAGGGCCAGCCAGGAGGAAGGGCCTGTCTCTGGGTCCCCAGCCCCAGGCAGGCCTTCTGTCCCTTCTAGACACGAGGTGAAGGTGGAGGCTCTCCCTGCAGGTGGGTGGTGGGTGGGGGGAGAACAGGCCTGACCAGCCCAGACAGGCCCTCAAACAGGCCTCAGAGGGGCCTCTGCCCCCAGGCTCTGGGCACTGAGCAGGGAGGGTCTGTCCGCTGGGGAGGCTCTCGGGTGTGAGGAGCACATGGCGGGGGGGGGGGGACACGAGCTAAAGGACACCAGGGAGAGAGCAGAAACACAGAGTCCCCTCCCCAAACCGGGCGAGGAAGGGCCGAGGGCACAGAGGAATCACAAGTGACTTCCAGATGGAGCACACCTCAGCACCCCCAGTGTGATTCCGACTCCCTGGAGGAAAGAGGAGACACCAGGTTGAGACCCCTACCCAGGGCACGTGGGCACTTCATGACGGGCCCCGGAATGCTAGCTGCTCCTTTGAGTCTGGCTGGGGGCTGGCCAGGTCTCAATTTCCCTTCATCTTCAGAGAACCAGCTCATGAGCCCTGCCCTCGGGAAGATCCGCCCTGGAGCCCCAGCTCTTGGAGCCAGTCAGGGTTTCAACCCTCGAGGTCAGAATCAAACCCCTCTCTGAGCACCTCTGCACACCCAGGCTCCAGGGACCCCCCTGCAGACCCATGTCCCTCGTGGCTGCACCATGCTCCAGAGCCCCACATGCTGTACCCCATGGGCTCCCCAGCCTCATCTCTGCCCATCTCCACACCCCTCCACAGGGGCCCTTAGGCTTGACTGAGCACGTGGGATGCCTCTCAGTGGTCGTCTGATATTCTGTCCCTCCTAGAAAGAGCATCCTCATGTGATTTGGTTGGAATCATGGCCTGGACGACCTACAGTACATTTTGAACCTCAAGAGTTAGTGCTCAGTTGCCCTTGGACAGAGTGATAGCATTAAATACCTGGTCGCATGAGTTGGTGGGATCACAACCCCCCTGGAGGTCAGGCTGCCCCTCACACATGCTGGAGTTCCCTGCGGTCATGGACACGAAACTGACCTAGGTCCGTTCACCTGTTGGCTGCAGCTTCAGAAGCATGGGCAGGTCTCTAACTTAGGCATCAGGTGTGAGTGTCACCTAAAAAGCCATCAAGAGTGGGACAGAGATGCAAGGCAGCCCCAAACTGCTGGTAACAAAGCCTGATGGAGTCCCTTGGTGGCCCTGATCTATGTGACTGCTGATACTGTCAGCTTTCACCCCACAGCAGGTGCTGAGCCTGAAGAGGTCACATGATGTGCTGGGGGTGGTGTCACCTTGCCAGGCATTTGGAGGAGTCCAGCAGCAACAGCCTGATGGGTAGCAGGGTCAAAGGGAGTTAGGAGCAACCCTGGGCCCCCCTGCCCGTGTGTCTCCACGGCCTCAGCCCTGTGCATGTGTGTTGGGGAGCTAGGGATGACAGGGGGTTTCACTGAATGTTCACCATGTGACAGTCCAGATACACTCTCAATCTCAGGAGCTTGGGTGGTGATCCCCAAATGGATGGTGCACAAGATGACCATGGGAAGAGACCCAGGGAAAAAACCACAGTGTTTCTACAGTTACAGGTAAGGGCATCTCATCTCCAGGCCACATGGCAAAGAATGATTCTGATGAAACAGATGAAAACAAAGGCAATCAACAACATAAAACAGAACAAAACCAAACGCCAAACAGTGAGAATCTTCAGCAAGGGGATGGGGCATTTATTAATGTGTAAAACCATAAATCTTCACGCCTTTAAACAACAACCAGATAGAAAAGTTAATGGGAAAAGACCCCATTTATAATGGGAGCAAATGAGATGAAACAATCAGGATTACATGAAGCAAGAAATGGGTAAAAACCGTGTGAGGAAAATGTGAAACTCCGCATGGAAGTTCCCGCCACGACCCGGTGTGGGAGGGTCCATGTCACGAAGATGTCCGCCATGCCCAAGTCAACTTATGTGTGTGGAAAATCTCTAAAATACCGAAAGGTTTTTTCCTAGAATTGGACAAGATAACTTGAAAGTTTATATGAACAAATAAGCAATAAGAATAACTGTGAAAACTCTAAAAGGAGAGGAACAATGAGGAGAAATTAGGCCTTCTAGATATTTGGGCAATTTACAGAATACTTAATGTGGTATAATGTCACTGTGGCTATGTTCAAGAAAAGAGTCCTTGCCGGGGCGTCTGGGTGGCTTAGTCGGTTGGGTGTCCAACTCTTAATCTCAGCTCAGGTCTTGATCTCAGGTTCGTGAGTTCAAGCCCCACGTTGGGCTCTGTGCTGGGCATGGAGCCTACTTAAAAAAAGAAAAAGTCCTTGCCTTATAGAGACTTATAGCACCTACAGAAGTTATAGGTAATATGACATGTCTGAAATTTTCTTCAAAACGTTCTTCAGCATCTCTTGGTGGGGAGGGAGGAGGGGCAGATTTGCCCAGGGTGAACAGTGATGGAAGTTGGGTGAGGGGGACCTAGGGGCTCATTAGACAGTTTTCTCTGTGGTGGCTGGGTAGAGTGGCCTCCAAAGATGCTCACGCCCTAATCTCCCAACCCAGGAATGTTCCATGTCGCCTGGCCAGAGGGACTTTGCAGATATGATGAAGTCATGGACCCTGAGGTGAGAGATGGTCCTGGCAGGTCCAGGTGGGCCTGGTGTCAGCACAAGGGTCTTGTAAGACAGAGGCAAGAAGTGTGGCGATGGAGGCAGAGGTGCGAGTGATGGGCAGAAGGCACCGAGAGCCAAGGAGTATGGTGCCTCTAGGGGATGGAAAAGGCAAGCAACGAATCCTCCCCTAGGGCCTCCAGAAGGAACCAGCCCTGTGGACCACTGGACTCCAGAACCCCGGCCTCCGGAGCCGTGGGACCACCCATCCGTGGTAAGCAGCTCGGTCTGCGGGGTGTGGACGGCAGCCACAGGAAACTCACGCACTGCGTTTTGCAATGTTTGGAAATTTTCCATAATATAAAAATTTAAAAACATATTATCAGCCTCAATAATAAGAGTGCAGTTACTGGTCCATTAGCAGCCAGCCAGCTCACAGCACAGAACTGAGAGTCTAGAAAAAAGCCCAAATACACACAGAGAATTAGTGTATGAGGCAGGTGGCATCTCAAATCATCGGGATAATCTGACCTTCTAAGAAATAGAGAGGCAACTGTTACTACAAACTATAAACTATAAAAAAATGAAATCACAAAATGTTTTTAGAAGAAAACACGGAAAGTTTCCGTTACAACCCTGGGCTGAGAAAGGCCTTTCTAATGGATTCAGAATCCAAAAGCCATGAAAGATTGATAAATTCTACCACATTGAAGAAAAACAAATCTCTGCATGCAAAACAAACAAGGAAGCTTCCATCAGCAGAGTCAAAAGACAAATGGTAAACAGGAAATATTTGTCACTCACAGTACGGGCCAAAGACTTACTGTCCTCCTACAGAAAGAGTTCCCCAAGGGAGGAAAATACCAACATTAAAATAAGAGGGAAACAGATGGGCAAAGGACAGGAACTGAGGCTCTGCTGAGTCAAGTGCAAATGGCCCGCACACGTGAAAAAGATGCCCTTGCTCACTCATAATAAAGAAACGCACAGGGCGCCAAGCTGGCTCAGTTAGTGGGGTGTGAGACTCTTGATCTGGGATCATGAGTTCGAGCCCCACGTTGGGGGTGGAGATTACTTAAAAATAAAATGTTTAAAGGGGCGCCTGGGTGGCACAGCCGGTTAAGCGTCCGACTCTTGGTTTCGGCTCAGGTCATGATCTCAGGGTGGTGGGATCGAGTCCCTCATGGGCTCCACGTCCAGTGGGGAGGCTGCTTGAGATTCTCTCCCTCTGGCCCTCCCCCTGCTTTCTCTCTCGCTCTCTCTAAAATAAATAAATAAATCTTTAAGAAAGAAAGAAAAGAAATGCACCCCAAGACTGTCCTGAGTCCCTGCTTCTCACCTGTCATTGGTTTGACCACACTCCCCTCCAGGGAAACCAGGCTGGAGCATGAGCAAAATGGTGCAGCCCTGAGGAGGGTATTTTGGCAAAATCTATCAAAATGCCAAGTGCACGCACCCCTGGACCCTGCCACTCCACTTCTGAGGATCTTCTACAAATACCGCCGGGGTGTGTGGTGACCATGGCTTAGCCTCACTCTGACCAGAACCGAGACGAATGCCATCCACTGGGGACTCTGCCTCTGGGAACTCAGCCGCCACACTGTAAGGGAGCCCAGGTAGCCGCGTGGAGGGGCTCCAGGCTCTAGCTGTGGATGCACCAGCCCTGGGGAAGCCGCTAGGCTGCTCACATCAGAAATGAGCTGTCCCTGCCAAATCCTGCCCGTATGGCAAGGCTGTGACCAGATACGTGTTTTAAAACCCAAGGTTTGGAGGCAGTTTGTTACATGGCCACGAATACCTGAAATGCTGGCCACGGGGAGGCTGGGATGGAGGACTTGGCAGGACTCCACGGATAGACACTTGGTGGGACTTGGCTGGAACCAGGGCAGTGGGCAGGAACAGCCTGGGGCAGGTCCTACGGCTCTTCCCAAGACTCGTTTCCTGCGCAGATCACAGCCACCCCCTCTCCGCCCTCACCCCCAAGCCAACAGTCCGAGGTCTCCCCGGCAATGCTGCCGGCAGGCTGGGGGGCCAGCTGTCAGGCAGGGGCTGCTGTCTGGGCAGCTTGCAGGACAGCCGTGCTCCCCGGAAAAGGATGGCCCTGGCGATGGTAATTGGCAATGTCCTTCCTTCGGTAAGTCAGCCTGACTCTTCAAATATAATAACAGGGTTTGAGAATTTAATTTTTTCCCCTTGTTCACGATCTGTTCCATTTTCAGTGCATTACATGGGAGGAAAGCTCTTCCCACAAAGGACCTGTCAACCTGATTTCCTCTTAATTACCGTTCATGTCCACTGTCCTACCCGATCTATGTCTTCTTTTTAAAAAATATAGAACCCACACAGGCCTTTTCGTTTTTCTCAGAGCCAAACTTGACCCCAAAATACTTGTCAGTGGAAACGAGGGAGCCGTGAGTCTTGAGAAGCTCGTCTTGGTGACCGAGAGCCTCCGTTCTGGAGGACTAACCCCAACCACTGAGGGACGCCTGGTTAAGTTTGAACTTCAGACAACAGCAAGTAACTTTTTAGCATAACACGTCCCAAATGTTGCCTGGGACATGCTTACACTCAAAATATATTCGTTGTTCATCTAAACTTCAAATTCAACTGTGGGTCCTGCGTTTGTATTTTTTGGTCACACCTGAGTCAGCAAGGGGGCCAACCACAGAAGCCAGAGGGCTCTGTGTGGCGGGAACCACCCAGGGGGAGGCGTGACAGAAGACACATGGAGTCCTGGCCAGCTACACCAGATTTGCAAAGAGGGAGACGAAGCAGGTAGCAAAGAAATGGCGGGAATCAGGTGATTCCCAGGACTTCCCAGAAGCCCTTCAGGCTCATGCAAACTGGGATGGTTGTTTGCCCTCAGCACGAAGGACATTCTAGACCAAGGAAGCAGGACTTGCAAAATTATGGAGCTGGGTTTGCCTCCCATAAATGGCCTGACTCCGTTCACCCTTCCCCACCCCATCTGCCCCCACCCTGCAGGACCAGCGTGGGGACAAGGCAAGTGAGGCACTTGCCGTGGGTACAAAATGGCAGGGAAACCACTAATACAACGGTCGAGATAAATATTTCAATGCGATACTTAAACATCAAAGTCAGCGTAAAAATACCCATGACAAAACAAAATATCAAACATTCAAATAAAGTTCCTCAAAGAACTTCAGTATTGAATTACTGTATGATCCAACAATCAATTCCCAAGTGCGGGCCCAAAAGAACCGAAAACAGGTATTCCAGACAAAAACTCGTACACCAGCGTTCACAGCAGCATTGTTTGCAATCGCCAAAAAGGTGGGAACGACCCGGTGTCCATCAACTGGCGAGAGGATAAAAATGTGGTCTAGCCTTAAGATGAGATAATACTCAGCCGTGAAAGGCACGAGACGCTGGCACCCGCCACCCCATGGGGGAAAACTTACAAAACATTCTGCTCAGTGAAAGAAGACAAACCAATAAGGTCATGCATCATGATTGCTTATGTGAAATGTCTAGACCAGGCAAACAGGACCGATCTCCCCCTCTCGGTCCTCAGAAGGAACCAGCCTGACCAACACCTTGACCTCGGACTGCCAGCCTCCAGGACCGAGAAAGTACATTTCTGCTGTGCGAGCCCCCAGCTTGCGGTGCTTTGTCCCAGCAGCCCCAGCAAACTAACGCGCTCCCCCTTGTCAGGCTGGCAAACGTTCTGAAAGTTTGGTAGCACCCAGCCAGGGCCTGGGGCAAAGAGTACTTCGACTCAGTGAGGGGCTGTAAATGGACACAGCCTTTCCAGAAGGCAACGTGGTGTTTCTAACAAACGCTGAGATGCGCCCACCTGCGTACACTGTCCCCCCGCCCCGCCGCCCGGCTGAGTCTCCAGCACGAGGAAGCTCATCGCATCGCAGGACCCTGGGAACCCAGTGAACGTCCATGACCCGGGGAAGGTCATCGGGGTAGGTGCACCCACGCCGTGGTGGTGCCCGACCACAGAAGGCTGGTCCTTAAACCAGAAAGTCCCGCGAGACTGACAAGTTTCCACTGACAAGTATTTTGGGGTCAACACGCGTTGCAGAAAAACAAACATCGCGAACTTCCATTTTGCTTTCTTTTTTTTTAATTGCATATATAACCGAAGTGTGGAAAACACACACGCCTCATTGCTGAGGTTCCCTCGAGGAGGGGGGAGGCACGACTTGTGTTTCTTATTTTAAAAACTTTTTAAAAAAGTGATAAGACGATTACGGGTGACTTCCGTGTTTTACATTTTCTGCCCGTTGCAGATATAACATGTTTGACAATAAGCATTTGAAGTAAAGTAACTGCAAACTCGGACTACGATGGAGGACACGCTGTGTCCTCAAGAGCAGGGCCCCGTCCAGCATCGCCCCCGGGGCTGCAGAACTGCCCAGTCTCGAATCCAGATCCTTCTAGATCTTCGGTCCATACCATTCAGAGTCCTGTGGCGGCTGACCCGTCTCTGCCACCACCCCACCGCCTTGTTTACTTTTCACAGTGACCCTGTGACGCCGGAAGTTCACAGGGAGCTCTCGTGAATGTTGAGACGGGATTTGAACCCGGCCACCACCGGTTCCTTTCCCTACCCTGACGGGTGATGGAAGTGTCTCCAGCAGTCCAGCCCCAAACCACGCAGGCCAGTGAGGCCCCCCAGCAGGGACTCTCCCTCGGGGAGGGGATCATCCATCCCTGAATGAGTGGATGAAGGCGGTGAGGGAGGTGACTCTTCCCGAAGGCCCTCTCTCCCGGGGACGTACATCGATAGTGACTCTCAGTGCCCAGTGCGTTTTAAGGGACTGATTGGACTCCTAGCCCCCCGTGAGCTGGCCACCGGCTGGACTTGGTCACCCCCTGACTGGCTCAGGGCAGTGGCAGGCTCACGCAGGTGCCCTCGGGGTCAGCAAAGCGCCTGGTTCGGGGTTTGCAGAGACGCGAAGCAACGCAGGGCAAGTTCCCACAGATGGATGGGGGGGCGGGGAGGAGGCAGACCCCAGGGAGTCCATTGTCTTCAAGCTTAATGCAGGCAAAGTGAGTCCCTGCTGCTAGAAATCCAGCGGCCGGGGCGGCGGCGGGGGGGCGCTGGGAGGGGTTGGCAGGTAAGGGCAGGAGGGCTGCGGGGCCCAGGGACCTGGGCTCGTCCCACCTCAGCTGGGGGCTGGTGATACTGTGTGTTTGGGCAAACACTCAGCCAGCTCAACGCTCATTTGTGCATCTTTTTGTAGGTGGATTATTGTTCAACTAACGGTTTTTTAAAATGTTTATCGTTTTGAAGTCCCGTAAAGTATTTTGGGTCCAAGGCTGCTTGTCCGCATAGCTCAGGCTCCTAGGTGGAAATGTCCCCTTGCTTCCGATGCGGTCCCTCCCTTTGCCCCCCCAGCTGCCTGCCCTCTGCCTCAGCACCCCCATCCTGTGAGCCAGATGGACTCCCACATGGCCCTGGGGGTGCTGCCCATGGGCCGAAGGACCAGGAAACAGGTGCAGCTGCCCGGGGCCTGCAGCTGAGTCACCAGCCTCCAGCCCCCCGAGGGCAGAAAACCAGGTCTCCCCTTCCTCCAGGGAGAGCCACCAGAAAAACACCCAATGGGGTGAGTCACCCCAGGGCACAGGTGGATTCTCGGAGCCAAGCCTCTGACCAGCAGCTACGTCCAGGATGCCAGAAGCTTCTCAGGATGGGCAGGCCACAGGGACCGGGGAGGCATGGATGTGGGCGAGGCCGGGCGGGTGCCCCCCACCCGGAGAGCGGGGAGCGGCCAGGGAAGCGGGGGGCCTTGAGCCCAGGGCAGGGGAAGAGCAGGCTGCGGGTGGGGAGGTGGAGGAAAGATGCTGGGGGGTGGGTTAAGCGGACAGGAAGACCCCGCATAGGGAGGCAAGGATGGCTCAGGCCAAAAAGCCCAGGACTTCAGCGAAGCGGGACCATCCAGAACAACGGCCCCCACTCCACCCACCCTGGCGTCTCACGGGCGAGTTTGCACGACAGCTGCCTCTGGCGTCAATGAGTGTGGGATGTGGTTGGTGTGTGGTTGTGGACTTAGTGGAGGTCTGATGGCCCCCAAGGCCCCCACGGAGGGTGTGAGCTGATCCTTCAAAGCTGCAGTCTGCATTCTGTCAGCACCCCCAGGCTCGGCTCAACCCCGTGCCCCTGGGGAGAGGGCAGCTTTCAGAGCTGCACCAGCAAGTCCGTAGGGCATGCTCGGCCACCTGGCTCGAAGCCAGTGGAGGGGGCCCTGTGGGCAGGGGTGTTCCTGGAAGCCATTCCTGCACCAGGACCGCCTGCAGCACCCCAAGTGCACACACTGTAATGTCCTCACCATGAACTCGACAGAGCCACCCCACCGAACCCCAAAGAAATGCATCCCCGATCCAGCCTGCCCTGAGAGAATCCGAAACTGCTGTCAGCCTCCCCAGCACCACTTTGTGTCAGCACAACCACAGCACGGGGAAGGTGATGTGGAAAGTTCTGGACTAACTGTGCCCTTAGCTCATTTCAAATTTTACAAATGCACTCAATCATGCAAACATCTGTCTTGGACCCGCTCAAGGCAGAGCCTGCTCATCACTAACCCCTGCTCTCCTCCCTGCGGCCACAGAACCCTGCTTTCTGTGGGGCACCAGCACCACCCACGACAAGAGACCACGTCACTGTGTCCATCACAGCTGGACGGCAGGATGTGCAGGGAAGTGGTGAGGTGGTGGTGGGATCGGTAGGCGGTGTCCCTGTGTCCCTTTGTCATCTTGTTTTCCAAGCCTGTCCTTTCCAGGAGCTCCCCTCACCAGTGTTCGCTCCCTACCAGCACTGGAGGTGGCACATCCCTTCGTTTGTTTGCATTCATTACTTCATTCATCAAAAATCTGTTGACTGCTTCGTGTAAGACACTGAATTAGTTAGGAGTCATTCTAGCTGCCTATAATAGAAAACCCCCAAATAACAGGAGAGAAGTTCCTTTCTTAATAGGAGAGAAGTTCACTTCTCCCTGTTGTGAAATGGGCCTGAAGGGTGGTGTCCCCGGGGCCTGTGCTCCTCCAGTCTCGCTGCCATTCAAAGTCATCACCTCATGGCCCAGAATGGCTGCTCCACTCTAGCCCTCGCATCCACAGTCCAGGCAGCAGGAAGGAGCAAGGGAAAAGGACCTGAATGCGGGCCGACCCCTGGGACCTCCTGCACCTGGAATGGGCTGGGCCCCACCTGGCCAATCCTGCTCACCTGTCAGGTCAGGCTCCTTCTTCTCATGATAACAAGGTGGTCATGTGTATGACTATTTTGTGCATGGGTCTCCGCTGGACTGTGATCTCCATGGGGGGCAGGCCGGGCCCCCAGGGCATGCAGCTTCCCTTCCTGGCGGTGCGTGCTGAGCTCCGTTGTGGGCCACGGTCGAGGTTTTCCCGGACCCTTACTCTTTTTGCTTGTCAGACTTGGGTTGGTTTTTGGGGCTGGTGGTGAACAGGGCTTCTGGGGGAAGATGAGCCAGCTCACAATGTGGGGGTAAAATTATGCTTTCTGCTTGATTTCCATTACTCTAATGGCGATCCATTTTGCCTGCCACACACTGGGCCGTCTTCAAGATGACAGGTTGACAATGACTCCCATTGGGTCACTGCTGAGCACACGGAGCCCATTACAATGCTGGCTGTGGGTTCCAGCACGGCCTGTGCCGGCAAGCAGGCGCCTGTCCTCCCAGGGGTGCTGTCTCTGTCTGAGCGCACCTGCCGGCCTCGGGAGGTCACAGCGTTTTCATGCTGCGGCCTTGCTCCGCCGGCAGCCTTCCCGGGCGCACCTAGGTCTCCCGGGCCAGGGTCGCCGGCCCCTTGCCAGGTTGGGGGCAGAATCCCCTCACGCGGGGATAAGGGAGGAGCAGTGACGGGGGTGGGGGGGTGTCCTCCCAAGGGCCGTCTGGTGAAAGTCCTGATAAACTTTGAGGAAGCACATTTGTTCTGAGCTCATGTCTCCAAACTAGCCAACGTTCGTGAAGATTGCTTACGTTCGCTTAGGAGTTTTCCAAGAGATCTGGAAAAAGTGGCCAAAGGACAGATTTTGTTTGTTTTTGAATGTTCATGTTCTCAATCAATTATAGGGTCAATGCCCCCTTGGGTTGGGGCCCAGCATCCCTACCGCCTACACGGGCTGCCCCCGTGGCCATGCAGCCCCAGGCTTCTGCCTCCAGGAAAGTCTGGGGGCTCTTATGTGGATAAACAGTCTGACGCCGCCCCCCCCCCCAGCACATCGCTTCACAAGGTGACATGACCGTTCCACTTGCCTGCAGGGCTGCCTTCTCCCCACTTTGCGACCTCAGTGCGGGCTCCCTGGCCGGGGCGTTCTGGCCCCCAACCCGCCTGCGGCCACGTTTTCCTTAGGATCTGGGCAGACATATGAGAGTCTCATGCTGCGGAGAGGTGAGTCTCTCTACCTGCTCACTCTATACATTTGCGAGAATGATGCTTTAAAGGCAAAATGTCTTTTTAATAAAGACCTTCTTATCAGAAAAACTACTGTAAATTTCTTTTAAAGTAAAAAAAAAAAAAAAAAAGGAACAAAGAATACACCAACCCAATGAGAGCAGTGGGAAGCTGAACCGAACAGGCCTCACTTGCCAGCCATGTGAGGGATGATGAGCTTGGAGTCTATCTCTTAATTAGTCCCAAGGACTTTGGTTTACGATTTCGGCTTCTTCAGACAGACAAAGCAAATTGAGAGCAGAAGGGTTCTCACGCTCTCGTCGACGGAACACGCGGGAAAGCGGGGATTGGCCACGATGTACCATGCGCTGGGATGCGCTTCTTCTCGGGAGCAAAGCGAGCATTCCAGAATGAAAGCAATCTCTCCAGCAGTTGTCAGGAGGTGGTGGCATTTCTCAGGTAGCCGGGGACACCCGTGGCCCGGTGCCTGCACACCCCCAAAGCCCTCTACATCCGAGCGCACAGGGCGCAAGAGGGTGTCACAGAAAGCCGTTCGGCTGTCCCTCTGCCCCCACTGACCAAAGCGGCCAGGGCGACAGCCCCATCCCCCCTCCCCTCCCCCGGTCAGGCCTCCTGCCCCTTACTCTCCTCCCACCCCGGTCTGCCAAAATAGGAGCGACAGGAAGTCAAGTGTGCCATTGAGACACCCCCGCCCCCATGACCCCCATCACAGCTAGGCGTCTGTCCAACTCGGGTCTCCCAGATAGCACCCCCCCTCGCCCTCCAGGAAGCCAGGGCAGGCGCTCAGCGCTTCAGGTTAGGGCCCTGCGCCTTCCTTCCCAGCCCACTGGCCTTGAGCCCAGTCCTCCAGCGCCCCTGCATCCTTCCCGGCCCAGCAGAGGCAGACGGCTCTCCCGCTGTGTGTAGGAAGGTTCATAAGACTATATGGAGGACACCCGCCGGGTGGCATCATCGTGACCGTCTGTCCTGTGTCTTGTTCATTCCAGGGTCCCCAGTGACGTCAACCAACCCAATGTCCAGCTTGGTGGGTGGTGCGAGGGTTGTGGCCTCCTGGTAAGTAACTGGGGCCTCCAGGCTCCTACAGGTGGGGGCCGCCTGGGCCGGCCACTGCCGAGGACTTCAGTGGTCAGTGACGTCCAGCCAGGTGGTAGGAGGGGCTCCGGCCAACTTTCAGCCATGTCCTCAGCCTTCCTTGGAAGCCTGGAGATGCCGTTCTCGTATGTATGTCCCTTGATGTCTGTGAGCAGGGGAAAGAACAGTCTGGGCCCGGCCCAAACTAAAGAAGGATTCACGGAGTACGCCAAGGAGGTCCTTGCTCCTGCGTGATCTCTTTGCCACCTGCCACAGGACAGCCTTTTCCTGCTGCTCCGCCCGCCTGCCCACCCCTTGGCTGCCTCTAGGAGCTGGGGCTTGTCTCACTCTGGGTTCCCCAGACCCCCAAGGGCTCCACCACTATCTGACCCTGCTCGAAACACCTCTGTGTCCCGGAGCAGGGAGCCACGGGGAACATCGCCAGGGACCCTTTCTGAGACAGCAGTGCCTGTGGGATGTTGGGGGAGACCCACAGCTCCCAGGCTGGAAGTCATTCAGCCCTCGGGAGATAGTCCAACGGCCCTGACTGGTTTGCCCCTTTTTAGCAAAATAGGACAGGGGTCTGGGCACCCAAGGGCCACCGGGCACTGGAGGCAGTGAAGCTGGGCCTCCAGCCTTCCCCGCCATGAATGGCTTCCCAGGCTGATCCCACACTCCAGCCAGGGCGCAAGTGTAAGGGGAGGGGGACCCTGCTCCCTACTCCACCCCACCTCACCCCTGCCCCAGGACCACCCCACTGGGCCAGTTTGGACTGAGGGCTCATCCTCCAGGGGGGTGTGGCAGGGGAGGACCCTGTCCCAGCTTTTGCAGCAAGAGAATGCAGTGTGTAGGTGGGGGCGTCTCTCCCCCGCTAGGACCTGGGTTGGGGGTGATGGGCGTGGGGCTCACTGGCGCAGCAATGACGTGGGCCGTAGGATATTGAGAGCTCTCCCCCACAGCTTCCGGGGTTTCCCTGTGTGGGCTGATGGGGGCTCCCTATTCAGTGTATGGGGCCTCTCCCATGGCGCGATGGAGGCTATCTGCAGGGTGATAGGCGCTCTCTGCAGGGTGATGGGGGGGCTATCTGCAGGGGTGACGAGAACTCTCTGCAGGGGTGACGGGGGCTCCCCCGCGGAGCTTGGGGTCTCTCCACCGCCCCCGCACCTCCACCGGTGGGCAGGGCCTCTGCGCTACGGTCACTCCCGCCCGCCTCGGGGCTCGGGGCTCCGCGGGGGCGCGGGAGGCGGGCCCTGAGCCCGGTGACGCGGCGCACGGCCCCGGGACGCACCGCATAAATGGCGGGCGGCAGCTCGGGGCCGCGGACACGTCGAGGGAGCCCAGCCGCCTCACTTCCTCCCCGTGGTCCTGAGGCCCCCGTCATGTGCTGAGCGCCCCGGCCCGGCCAGACCCAACGGACCCGCCCGGACGCCCGGACCCGCCGCCACCTCGGGAGCCCCGCCGCCCCGGACGCGCCGCCACTCCGGGACCCCCGCCGCCCCGAGACCCGCCGCCGCTCAAGGTACGGCGCGCCTTGGGGGCCCCAGCGGGAGGCGGACCCCTTCCTCCCCCTGCTCCGCGCCGCCCGCCGCTGGACGATCCCGGGGCCCCTCGCTCCCAGCCCCGGCTCGGCCGCGGGAGGCGTCGTACGGCACTCGGTCGGCGTCGCCTGGCCCCTGCCGCCGCCCCAGCCCCCGGCAGCGGCGTCCGAGGCTCCGCCCGACGTGCGCCCGGGGACCCGCCGGCCACCCCACGCCCGCTCCGCACCTTCCCTTGCAGATGCCCGGCGGCTGCGTCCTCCTCGTCGCCTGGCTGCTCCTCGCCACGGCCCTTTCGGCCACCCCGGGGCTCGGGTCACCGGTGAGTGCGGGGCGCGTGTGCCCGACTAAGGGGGGCAGCCGCACAGACGTGGACCCGCGGAGGGTGCGCGCAAACCAGCTCCTGGCTATAAACCAGGAGAATCTGGAGGCTCCTGTACTTAGCTCTCTAGATGAGTTACCCCGGGCGGGAGCCCTGCTACCCACAGGTGCCCTCAACGACGTGTGTCCTCAACATGACTTAGCAGCAAGCAGATGCCCCATGTGTTTGAGGGTTGTGGCTCTAGAGTGAATTCTTTGGAAAAGCAAGCAGTCCTGTTTTCATGTCGAATATAGCTTATTTGGGGGCAAAGCTGGAATTTCTTGCAGCCCCAGAAGTGTATGCATTATTCAAATGCCCACGTCATGCCTGGAAAGCCTGGCAAGCTTCCTTTCCTGTCCATCTTGCTTTAAGGGTTTGCATCACATGGCTGTTATGGGACAGGGTAAAAAAAATAAAGTGCTTTTGTGATGTAAATTATGTGAGTATCTGAAGTGGGCTGCAGCTTCCCAGACCACCTTAGTGGGCTGTGCAAACAGAAGCTGCCTTTGAGGCGTCTTTGAGCCCCCGAGCCTGTACCCGGCATGACCCTTTTCTCCCATTTAAGGTGAAGGAAAAGAGAGGCTGGACCCTGAACAGTGCTGGCTACCTTCTTGGTCCACGTAAGTGACACGTCGGCCCCTCAGAGCAGACCCCGCTCTTGTAAGGCTGACTGGAGCATTTGTGTGAATCCTGCTCTTTCTGGCATTTGTGTGGCCAGTCCCTGTTCCAATACACGGATATTCCAGGTTTCGTCACATCAAGGGCAATGGGGGGCGCTTGAGGCAGGATGGGTTTCCACGGAGGTTAGGGATCAGTGGATTCAAATACTTGCCACATCGGTAGGTGGCGCCCTTTCCCGCGCCCTTTCTCCCTCACTTGCCGCAAATGGGCAAATTCCTGGGTCCCCTGACGCCCACCTGTCCCTCCTCCTCACCTCGCTCTTCCTTGCTCAGGCACCTGTGCGGCACAGAGCAGGACTTAGATTATTACCGAATGACCCAAATGCCTAGGGTAGGAAGGGCCTGCAGCACGTGGGCTGGTGGGGTCAGGTGACGAACCTGTGACGGTCTCATTGGGCATGACCGAGTCTGGGGCCGGGGCTGCAGGCAGGGACTTGCATCTGACCCCATGGAGCAGCAGGAGGTGCCCACAGCCCTCACCAGGAGCCTTATGCGGACACGGGTCAGTTGATCCGAGTCCTGGGATGTTTCCAGAAGGGGCCTGCGGCCCACAGTCGGCCTCATTACCACTTTCTCGGCTTCAGAAGTTCAAATCTGGGCGGCGTGGAATGGGAGGACACTTTTGCCGACTTGTAATAGTCCATCAGGGTTCCAGGCCACCCTGGGCCTTAACTCTGTGCCATGAATCTACCAGCTGGAACGTGTAGCCTGGTGGGGCCGGGGCGTGTGCGCTTGCGTGCAGAACCGGAGTGTGTGGTTTCACCTGTAGCCATCAAGTCCCAGACCTTGCAGCCTGTGGGTGGTCTAATACTTGGTGCCCTGTCCTTGATTTGACACTGTCTGGACACAGTGTGACTTTAGTGCTTTCATGATGCAGAGAACCCAGTGGACCCAGAGGTTCCCCGGGCTGGCAGTGGCAGGCAGACCAGCTGTGGAATTTTTAGTAGGGGCAGGAGGCAGCAGGAAATGGGGAGACGGTGTGCAGACAGGTTATGCCTCCAGGTGACCCAGGCCCTGAAGGGGACAGCTCTGGGACCCCGCAGACTGTGTGCGTGGATGCCTCCCCCTCGCCGCTCCTTGCCCGCACTCTGCTTCCTGCTCGTCCTCTGTCTGTCTTGGCATCTTCAGATTTTAATTATCCTAAAGGAGGGGACAAGGGGAGACCTTTTACTTTCCCCTCCAATCGCTTACACGCTCGTAGCTTTCAAATTTGCAGGCGTGGTTGGTTTGGGGACAGCCATCAACCTTAAAACAAAACAAAACCTCCCCTATTTATGTACTGCTTTCTGCACCAGGAAAGGAGGCAAACATGTAGGTCATATTCCATTCTCACCAGCGTAATCTGGGGGGAACGGTATTGTTCAGCCCAGGGACTATTCTTAATCCCACATTTGAGTACAGCCTTTTCTCCTGCTGCAGATGGTGGTCTATCTGATCACCTGGAGGGTGCTTTGAGAAACACAGGCAGAGAGAGAGATGACAAAGACAAGCCGGGGCCACAGGCAGGGCCTCTGGGTGCTCTGGTCTCAGGTCAAAGGCAAGGGCAGGCCCCCACACACTTCTGTCTGTCACTGGGAGTGGAGTGGTCTCGCCTGTCCCCAGGAGGGACAGATGGGCTCAAAGGGCACACGTTTTCCCGAGCCCTTTGTAACCCTGAGATCTATCACTCAGAAGGCATCTCATCTCTGTGCTTCTGGCCCAAAAGAAAGAAGGAACCCTTCAGCAAAGATACTTACTCATGTTACTTTGGAATAGTGAAGGTATATTCATCAAGAAGATAGGAATCTTGAGTCAGAAAACAAGCTCTTTTTTACTATCAGATTTCTGTCTCCGTCAAGCTGGATCTGCAGAGGCTGTCCATCTAGACGAGGTCGTCAGTGCGCTTTACCAGGCACCAGTGTTCGTCAGTGCGGGACACTGTCCAGCAGCCGCCGCGGACGGCGGGAGTGTGCCCGCACTCGAGCCGTGGGGCAAGGTTCTCGGGCCTTCTTGTCCTGAGTGCCGGGCCCCGAACTCCGGCTTGGGGAGAGGAGTCGGTGCTCTTTTGCCTAGCCTTGCAGATGCCGGCCCCCCACAGGCGAGCAGCCACAAGCCCTGAGCCACCCTGACCACGTCCTCGTGGCCAACACAGGCGTGAGCACACGCACACGCACACGCAGGTGCACACACAACCACTTAACGCCCCCCCCCGCCCCTCCTCCGCCTGCCTCCCTTCCCCTCCCCCTCTCTCCCGCTGTCTCCGTCTGTCTCTGGCTGGCTGGCTCCAGTCCGCCTCCCACAGCTGCCAGAGAGGTCTTTGAAAAATAGGTCTGAACTTCCACTCTTCGGCGGCCCCCTGTTTTCAGGGACATAGGACCCCAAGCTCCTGTGGTCTCCCCGTGAGGCACCCAGCTCAGACGCCAGCGCCTCTGCGACCCCCGTGACGCCCGTACTCCCCGGGGCCTGGCCAGCTCTGCCGAGCGCCGTGCTCCCCTTCGCTCCCCTCCTGACTGCGGGGGGGTTGGGGGTGCTCCTTCCTCTGGCAGAGTCCCAGCACCTGTGGGACTGGCCACTTCTCTGGCCCTGGCACGAGTCGTGGTTCCGCAGAGAATGTTCCCTACTGTGACTTGATTTTTACAGTCAGGTCGTGCGTGCTTTGATTAGCAGCAACCTGTGTGTCCTTCTTTGGGAGTGGGGAGGGTCTAACTATAGTAACAAGGCCGGTCAGGTGCTTTCCTCTCAATTCATTTGCAAACAGAAGCCATTGACAACCACAGATCATTTCAGGAGAAGCCTAGCCTCACGGGCAAGCGGGAACTCCCACCTGAAGACGAAGCAAGGCCAGGTGAGAGCACTGGCTCACTTCGCTGCCCACCACCTCCTGGGCACACGTGGCGGTGGGGTGTCAGGCTCCTGCCCCGCCCCCCAACCTGAGCCTGGCCTGGGCCCCTCTGCCATCTGCCAGAAGTACAAGCCCAAGACCCAGCGTCGGGGCCCAGGGTGGCCACGGAGGCAGAGTCACTCAAGGCCTCAGAAGAGTTTGGCCTTGACCAGACACTCCCCCACACCCCGCTGTGCTAAGCAAGGCCCTGGGGAGGGGTCACGGCCAGTCCACTGGCTTCCAGATGCCCAGCCCTCCACAGAGGGAGCTGTGAGATCCAGAGCCGCGCGGCAGGTGGTAGACGCCGATTCTGTTTTCTAGGGGGCTTTGCCAGGCCGCTGTCCGAGAAGGCTGCCCTGCGCATGATAATCGAGTTTCTGACTTTCTTGCATCTCAAAGGTACGTGAAATATTACCAATTTTAAATTCCACCTCTTTGAACTCTGCCCACATGAAAAGCCTGTCAAAAAGGATTCTGTAGAATTCTCCTGGGAAGTAACCAGCCATCCACTCCCATTCCTCAAGTCACCGCTGTTGGGTGGGAGAGCTGCCTAGGGGCCGGGGCTGCTGCTGGCCCCAACACTGGCCCTGGAAAGGGTCATCAGAGCCGCAGGGGAACCAGGGAGAGAGAGGGCCTCCGTCCCACTCCCTCGGCTTGGAGCCACACTTCCTGGCAGGGTAACAAGTGCCAGACATCCCAGGGCTACAGCTGCTCGTAGGCCGTCTTATGCCATGTCTTGTAAGCATGGTCAACTAACCCATATCTCAGATTCCAGTGTTTGCTTATGCAGCCTTCCTGCAGAGCAGGCTGCATGCCCGTCTCAACAGTCTCCATCCTAGAGCTGGTATCTTCCGTGGATACCAGAGAAGGTGAGGCCGCCCTGTGGGCCTGTTTCTGCCCAGCACCTCTGCTTGTCATCCGGGCAACAGAGGGCCATTTGGACAGAGGCCGCAGTGCCCTGGGAGCCAAGCACAGGGAGACCGGGACGGGCTGGGGGAGGGGGGGCGCTGCGGGGGAGGGGGTGCTTGGATTCTCCAGGAGACACATCTGTTTGTCAAGTTTTGCACTTTACAATTTTGTTGTGAGTTTGGCGGAGTTGAGACTAATTCTTGGGGTCTGTTTTGATCCATGCACTTTGCTGGCTGGACCCGCTGCCTTGGTTGAAGGGCTCAGGAGGGTGTGGGAGGGACGAGGTCAAAGGCCTGTGGTTCTTCCTTGGAGCCATCCATGGGACGGGAGACTGTGGGGGAGGGCTTAGAAATCTCAAAGCCCATAAGCAAGTTTGCTCTGTTGGAGCCCCGCCGAGTCTGCAGCGAGCTCTCTGCCGGGGGGAATCTTGCTGGCGACTTTTCCTGCAAGGAGCAGATCGACTCTCCCAGGGACTTCTTGGTTTTTAGTTTGCTCTGTTTCGAATTTTGTAAGATGGAACTTCTTTCCCTCGGAGATACCAATTTTTATTACTCAAACAGGAATTCTACTTGATAGTTTCAAACACATGGTAAGTGGGAGGCTTGAATCATCAAGAGGTGAGACATAGAAAGTGTTGCACTCGATTTCGGGGCCGATCCTGGGACCCCCCCCCCCCCGGAGGATGCGCTCCGACGCTCTAACCTGCATACTGGGCTGTCACTGTCCCTGGTACAGGCGTTAGGGCTCCGCTAAGTGCGCCTCTTCATTGCAGAGGCCGGGGCCCTGGAATACGTGCCTGAGCTGCTGGCCGCGGTCTCCGCAGAGGACCAGGAGCAAGCCTGACCACGCTCTTGGGCTTGCTCCTCGGTGCCGTGTCGCCTCCGGTCAAACTTGGACCCGATGGAAAATCTTGTGCCAACTTACGTAGAGTGACTAGTCCTGCCCCCTCGGCTCTCATGCTGTGTCGTTAGGGTTTTGTTGTTAAGACTTTTCCCCCCTTTTGTCATTCTTTTGAGCAGCAAAATAAAAAATAGCAATGGCTTTCGGTTGTCCTTTCCTTTTGTGTGTCTGTCTGTCACCACCACCCCCCCCCCCCACCGTGCGTGGTAACAGATAAAGACTGATTATAATCGTGTGCAGCAGACGAAAGTTTTAAAGCCACGTCCCACCCTGCAGAGCAGGTCTGAGACGCCGTCTGCGGTCGGTAACTCAGTCGTCAGTGAGTCAAACGCAACCACGCCGGGGAGTCCGTTACCGTTCCTGACACAAGCAAAACGGGATGGAGAGAAGCCCCGTGTGCAGGGGGCTGGTACTTGAGAGGGATGAAAGCAGAAACCCTCAAGCAGCTCTCAACACAGTAGCCGGGGGAGCTAAGGGAGCTACGAGGTGCTTGTGAAGGTGAGAAGCGAGGGGGAAGGACCCAGCGGGCGGGCAGGCCCAGGGCCACGTGGGGGTTGACAGAGGCAGCGGTACAACCCGTGTGGCCGGGCGGAGAGCCGAGTGTCCCAGAATCTCAGCGATCCTGTAGGCCAGGAGAGGTGTGCTAAGTGGGTGCTGCCCGGGGGGATGGCACCACTGACTCGGCAGAGCAGAAACAAGATCACACCCGAAGATCCAGAGAGCAAACCGGCCAAGAGGCCAAGCCCTCCTGTTGCATCGAATGGAACTCGGGGCTTTTCAGCCTTTGCTGGAGCAGGTCCGAGGTGGAGGAGGGGCACCTTCCGGAGGCTGGCCCGCCAGCAGTGGTTCTGACCCCTGGTCCACATCAGCACCCCTGGGGGGCGGGGGGCGGCCCGGTGGCCCGCAGACCGCGGCACGCAGAGTCTGGAGGCCCACCGTGTCCTTCCCGCTGCCCCGGGTGACTGCCCCAGGGTGCCGCCGAGCGGGAGAAGTGCCACGGAATGACGTGCTGCCCGGCCAGTTATCCAAGCCCCGATGGCAGGGACCAGAGCCCTGGCGGCCCTCCCCACTCTGTGTGAAGCCGGCCATTCCCCAGACGTGAAGCCATGCAGCCGGGCTCCGAGGCTCCTGCAGCTTCCATTTGGTTCCACGAGTCCATCGGCTCCTCCCTCCCCGCCCACGCCCTTCTCAGACTCAGGTTACCGTCTCCCAGCTCAGGGCGGGAGCGCAGCACCACGCCGGACCCCCGGGCCCTCACCAGCCTCCTTTTCCCTCCTTCACACTGAATCCCCTTTAATTCTCTCCGACTTGGGCGGGCCTCGTCAGAACACGGCTCCCCAGCCCCTCTTCAGGGTGTCTGGTTCGGGAGAGCTGGGTGCCCAGGACTCGCGCTCCCAACAAGGGCCCACTGCGGCAGCTGGTCAGGGACCACACCTCGGCTCTTCCCCAGAGAAGGGACATGAGGGACTGAGAGAGGTCGTGGTGCCCTTGGTCGCCCAACATCCTGCTGGATGGACTGATGGTCCTCAGGGGGCCTCTAGGGAGGACACTTACTCCCTGGGGAGAAGGCGGTTGGAACTGGCTACAGCCATGCTGGGTCAATCAGTTGCCGACAAGGGCAGTATTTTCAAGAGAGAAAGTTGGCCAGCCACAAGGGGAAGTGAAGAACTTACAGACAGTCCTGACAAACACCCAGATGACCAGCTGAGGCGTAGAGGAAGGAGAATGTCGAGGTTATTTCCCTCCTTGAGGAGGCAGCTGTCTCCATGCCATGAATGCGTGGGCACAAAAGCTGACAGACATCAAAACCCTCCTTCTACAATCTCGGGCCGAGGACGGGGAGCCCCCCCCCACCCACCGTGTCTGCCCAGAATCTAAGGGGGACAGAGTCTTGCTCTTGAGGCCCCTGGAGGAGGAAGGGGAGAGTTGTGGGGGGGCTAAGGAAGTCCTAGTGCAGGGGCAGTCTCAGAAAGACGCGAAGGATCGAAGCTGATTACTCTAACGTGCAGCCTATGAACTTTTGTTTTTAATTCACTGCAAAACAAGTGATTCTGTGCTCCATTTTTCTGGATTTTACCCTATTTTATCCATGAAACAAACTGAGATGGCTCTAGAAAGCAGAGAGCTTGACCACCTCTGATCCAACTTTTAAAGAAAAGGTTGCTGATTTCTGCTTTCAGGAAGACAGTGGATGTAATTCTCCCTGATCCTCGTGCTAAGTACAACCCTGGACATTTTGTATAAAGCAAGCGTAAGACTCTGAAAGGTCAAGAAGAGGGCAGACCTCGGGACCCAAGGATGATACAGTGGTGAGTTCTGGGTTTTCTTTTTGTCTTCTCAACAGAGTAAGGAGGCTGACTCTCTCCAACTCTGTATACGGATTAATGCAGTTCTTACCCAGGAAGAGGAAGAGGAAGAAAAGACAAGCTAAGCACTGGGAGAAAACTGCAAATCACATGTCCCATCAAGGGATATCCCACCAAGGATATGTTTCTCTGAAGCATATAAAGGACTCTCAAAACTCAACAGTCACTATCACTATCCGTCTCTCTCTCAAATAAATAAGTTAAAAAAAATTTTTAAAGATTTTATTTATTTATGTGACAGAGAGAGACACAGCAAGAGAGGGAACACAAGCAGGGGGAGTGATCATATCAGTAGATATAGAAAAAGCATTTGGCAAAATCTAACACCTATTTATGATAATTTTCAGCAAACTAGGAATAGAGGGGAGCTTCCTCAGCTTGACATAGAACATCTACCAAAAAACCCTACAGCTAACATCATACTTAATAATAAGAAACCAAAAGCTTTCCTGCTAAGACCAGGAACAAAGCAAGGATGTCCCCTCTCATTGTTGGGGACATTTTATTTGAAGTCCTAGCGAATGCAAGAAGACAAGGAACTAAAAAGGCATACAGATTGGGAAGGAAGAAATAAAAATCTTTGTTTGCAGATGACATGACTGTCTATGTAGGAAGCCAGAAAATCAACAATAATAACCCCTGGAACTAAAAAGCAATCATAGCAAGGTTGCAGGATACAAGGTTAATAAACAAAAATTAATTGGTTTTACAGGTGCCTGCGTGGTTCAGTCGGTTGGGTGATCGACTCTTGGTTTCAGTTCAGGTCATGACCTCAAGGTCGTGAGAGCAAGCCCCAAGTCGGGCTCCACACTCAGTGGGGAGTCTGCTTGAGATTCTCTCTCTCCCTTGGCTCCTCCCCCCTGCTCTCTCTCTAATAATAAATCTTAAAAAAAGAAGTTAATTGCTTCCTGTATAACACCAATGAACTGAAGTTTGAAATTAAAAATATACCATTTATGGTAGCACCCCAAAAATGAAATACATAGGTACAAATCTAACAAAATCTGTACAAGATCTATATGGGGAAAACTACAAACTCCGATGACAGAAATCAAAGAAGAGCTAAGTAATTGGAGAAATCTTCCATGTTCATGGATAAGAAGACTCAATATTTTCAAGATGTCCATTTTCAAGATGTCCAAACTTGATCTATAGAATCAATTCAATTCCAATTAAAATCTCTTAAAGTTATTTTGTGGGCATCCAAAAACAGATTCCAAAGTTTATACGGAGAGGCAAAAGACCTAGAATATCCAACACAACATTGAAGAAAAAGAACAAAGTTGAAGGACTGACAACTATCTGATTTTAAGACTTAGCACAAAGCTATCATCAGGACAGTGTGGTATTGGCAAAAGAACAGACAAATAGGTCAGTGGAATGGAACAGAGAGCCCAGAAATAGACTCACATTAATACTATTATAACTGATCTTTGACAAAGGAGCAAAGACAACACACTGGAGCAAAAATAGTTTTTTCAAGAAATGCTGCTGAACAGCTGGACATACACATGCAAAAAAAAAAAAAAAGAGGAATCCAGACACAGAGCTTACACACTTCACAAAAATCAACTCAAAGTAGACCATCTACACAAATATAAAATGCAACACTATAAAGCTCCTATAAGATAACATAGAAAATCTAGGTGACTTTGAACATGGCAGTGACTTTTTAGATAAAACACCAAAATCATGATCCATAAAAGAACAACTGAATGAGCTGGACTTCATTAAAATTTAAGACTTCTGCTCTGCAAAAGCCACTATTGAGAGAATGAGAAGACAAGCCACTTGTAGAGAAAGTATTTGCAAAATACATATCTGATAAAGGACTGTTATCCAAAATATACAAAGGACTCTTAAAACTCAGCAGTAGGAAAATGAACAACCCAATTAAAAGATGGGCAAAAGACCTGGACAGACACTTCACCAAAAAAGATACACAGAAGGCAAGCAAGCACATGAAAAGATGCTCCACATCATAGGTTATCAGGGAAGGGCCAAACTCCAGAACACCAACAGCACGATGCTGGTGTCCCACTTCACCTCTGCCCACCTGCGCCCAGGGCCTTTGTAGGGAGAGCTCCCTTCCCCTCCGGTGGTTCTTCTTTTCCCCAAAGTGATTCCCTGGGCACCATCTTTATAAGAAACTTCCATCTTCCATTTGCTAAACCAGTGTTCTAGCCTAGCTCATACAGTAACTCGTCTATTGTGGTTTTACGCTGCATCCCTACTGGAATTCGGTAGAACTTCAGGTAATTAATGTAGGGTTTTGTAAAGGGATGAAGAGCTTCTGAGCCAAGAGAAGGACTACAGACAGGTTCCTGCTGATGTTTTCCAGGCAACAGAAGGTTCTCTCTTCAGGATGTTTCATAGGTTCCCATGTTTTCTGTATTGTGTACAAGCTCATGGTTAACTGAGAAAATTTCAGCATGTGTAACCTAGAAATATGTATTTGGTCTGTGCACTTGTTCCTGACAGAGCTCCTAAAACCCTTGTAATTTCTTGGCTGGAGTGTCGTTTGTTCTAATGAGGTGACTCTGGGTGGGCTCCTGGTTGGGGGCTGGTCACCAGGAAGACCCAGCCACATGATCCAGGGAGCGGAGAGGGGCTGGAGATTGAGTTGATACTTGATTATGCCTATGACAGGACACCTCCATACAAATCCCAACAATACAGGGTTCGGAGTCTCTGGGTTGGTGACTGCCCCCTGCCAGGACGGTGGGGGCCCCCAGCTTCCCAGGGACAGAGTGCGCTCCCGAACCTTGCCCTGTGCACTTCTTCATCCGGCTGTTCCTATTATCCTTTAATATCCTTTATAATAAATTGGTAATAGTAAGTTAAGTGTTTCCCTGAGTTCTGTGAGCAGTTATAGCAAATTCTCAGACCCGAAGTGGGGGTCCTGGGAACCTCCAGTTGCAGCCAAGTCAGACAGAAGTGTGTGGGTTCACCTGGGGACCCAGTACTTGCAACTGGCCTCTGAGGTCGGGGGCAGTCTGGTGGGGACTGAGCCCTTCACCTGGATAATCCGACACTAACTCCAGGCAGTTAGTGTCAGAATTGAATGGAGTACTAACAGGACACCCAGTTGTTGTCCAGAGAAATGGAGAATTGATTGGTGGAGGGGAAATGCCACATGTGTGGTGTCAAAGTGTTCGGAGGGGAGAAACAGCTTTCTTTCAGCATGTCATTTGCTATGACTTTTTCTCAGATTCTTGAAAAGGCAAGGTTTAAGCTAAGCTGCATTTGGGGAAAAACAAAACCAACCCCGCCACCGAAAACCCAACAGATAGTCTCGCAGTAAAGACATGCCATGTTTATTTTTATATAGTTTTAAAATGGCACTGGTTCTTTACCAGCAACAAAAGAGACAATTCTATATCTTTTTCGTCATCCTAGGTAGCTGTCACCTCTGGGCATTACACTGGCTTGATACACAGCTCTACTTTGCTTTCACTTCTCACACTGAATTTTCTAAAAGCCTAAATTTTCTAAAAGTATGGGCTTACTAAATTCTCCCTGGCGAGAAACTCTCCAGGGGTCGTGCCCTTTCCCTAATGTTCAGGTTTCAGCTCGGTATCCCTGGCTGCAGCCCAAGTCTCTTGGCCCCACACCATAGGTCCCTTGCCCCACATGAACCTGGGCTCCAGGCAGCTCCTGGGTCAGGCCGGGTCCCCGACCCCAGGGCAGGTGCTCACCTTCCTCCTTCGCCAGGCCATTCTCCAGGCTCTGCAGGTGGGTCACACTGGTTTCAGGGCCTTTCGGGGCAGCTCCTGGCTCAGAATAGTTCTGGAGAACAGAGTTCCCTTTGCTCCCCCTCCACACCTGTGCCCTGTGGCTCCTGAGCCCCTGCAACATGCCTGGTGTGCGTATGTGAGTGTAAAACGCACGCTGGATTCCAAAGATTTGGTACATACAAAAGAATGCGAAATATCTCATTTTTATTTTGATTACATGTTGAAATCACAGTAGATAAAGGATAATTAAAATAAATTTCACCTACTCCTTTCGCTTTTTTTTTTTAAAGATTTTATTTAGTTATTCATGAGAGACAGAGGGAGAGAGAGAGAAGCAGAGGGAGAAGCAGGCTCCCAAGGAGCAGGGAGCCCGATGCGGGACTCGATCCCAGGACCCTGGGATCATGACCTGAGCCGAAGGCAGACGCTTAACCATCTGAGCCACCCAGGCGCCCTCCTTTCGCTTTTTTTAAAATGTGGCTCCTAGAAAATTTTAAGTTACCTGTGTGGTCTGCAGACCATTGGCAGCACTCAGGAGAGACGCAGAGGGAAGGCCGCCCCCCAGGAAGGGGTCATGAAGCCCTATTTCAGGACCCTCCCAGCCCCAAGGGTGATGTGGACGGGGCTCCTCCAGCAGGTGCACATGGGACTGGAAGCGCCCCGGCAACGGGGCACCCAGCCTGGGCAGAGCCCCACCACCGCCCAGTGCTGGTCTCTGCCTCCGGCTTGCCACCCCGTATCTCTATCCGAAGGAGCCAAGGGGGGATTAAAATGGTGAAGAATTATTTTTCTCCCCCTCCATGGTTCCCCATCAGAACTTGCTGTTCCAAATACAGCTCTTGAGAAATGCCCGCGGCCTCTGGGCTCCATGCTGCTGTGCTCGCAAGTGAGCTTTCTACACGGTCTCTAAAGGGCCAAGGCTATTCGTAAACACAGAAACATGACGAATATGTTTTCAGTTACTAAGTTAATTACAACAATGGAAGACATTTAAAATTTTTAATCCTCTTTGCTTTTCCAGTAGAACCAAAAGAGAGTCAACTTAACAACTAATCTTACCTGCTGGTTTCTGCAAACTAGTTATTTTAACAAACAATAAAAATATTAGAACAATAATTAGGGAGAATTTAATTGGACAATAGAGCTTTTCCACATTCAAATGAAAACACATAAGAAACTAGATCATTTTCAGTCATAACCACGAGCTGGCTGCCTGTGTATCCCAGTGGCCCTAGGGGAGACGGAGAATTTGTGTGACTCTGGGAAAACGTTTACACTTGGGAATTCCTCCAGGTATTTGGTACTTCTCTGGAGATTTTAAGTTGTATGTTAGCAGCCATCTGGAGAATTTCTTTTAAAATCATTTTAGTGAAAAATCATTATGGCTTTTTAGGCAGAGGAGCCTCCAGAGGAAAATTTCCAAGACAGGGTGAAGTCAGTGGGGAGGGACTGTTATTCCTCCAGAGCCCGCTCACACCCTCCATCACTGTGCGTGTGTGCAGACGGTTCTCCCAGGGTCACAGGGCTCAACGCTCTCTCCCCAGGGCCAGACAGCAATGGTTAGTTGTGCCCTGCACTTCCTCAAAAAGGGGGGTTGTGATCGCCAAGACCCTCACCCGCTCTGAGTAAATCCCCCGGCACCCTGATGCAGAGGGAAAGCCCGACCTTAGGGACACCGCCGGTGACGCAGACCCGGCCTTGTGTTCCTCAAACAACCTTTCTAAACTACAGATTTCTTTCCCTCAGAATACTGAAACAAAATCTATGTGCATTCTGACTTCACTACACGGTAACTCTACTCAATTTTCAACCCTTTGGATTTAAACTCAATACGGAGAATCTGTGACAGGCACCTCCCGAATTCCTCCAAGATCACCTGCTCCGCCAAGCACTCCGAGCAGCGCTCCTTCTCGGCCTGTTCGCCCCGAGCCAGCAGGCAGGCGCATGTGGCCTCCACCACCTCCCAGGAGATGCATGAGGAAGAGCGCCTGGCAGAAACAGAGCAGTTACAGGCCACCGTCCTTGGCACCACATTTTAAATACCTTATAGATTTGAGGGGACGTCCTCATCAGGGTATTTTGAAGAATGTCCCCAGTAAAATCTAACTGTTATCTTCCTAATATTGGAAACCCTGACAATATGCAGCATTGCTTTTAGAGGCAACCCATCTGCTTCTTGACTCCCCTCTCATGGCAGATTCTAAAGAGTCTCCGAAGTAGATCCACCGTAACATTCAGAGGCACCGGGGCGACAGCGTCCAGCCCGGGGGCTGGGCAGGGGTAGAGGCAGGGATCTCAGATAAGGCGAGGCCCTAGAGATGCGCCATGCAGCCTGCTCCCAGCTCTGTGCACAATGCGTGCGCTCAGGGAAGCCCCACGTCCCCCAGGGGCACCTGAAGCTCCAGGATGCCAACGGCTCTGAGGACTCGCCCCCTTGGAGGAGCACTATCGGCACGGCCTCCCCTCCGAATGCCCGTTGGAGCCCTGGACGAGGTTTTGAAAGTCAGCAGTACCCTATCGTACAAGACCGGCCATACCCCCCTGAGCTCGAGGGGCAAGCTTTGCTAGACGGCCGCCCACACAGTGCTCAAACTGCAGAAATTTAGGAAAACTTCCTAAAGTACTGACAAGTGCTGGATGATGAAAACAGACATAGGAATTGGGATTGGTTAAAATCTCTCTATGCAGACAACACACAATGACTTTTGTTGAAGATGAAGAAACAGGGCAGCCCTTAGGTCAGGAAGAGTCCTGACATTTTGAGGCCAGACTCCAACATGCAGAGCCTCCGTCACATTCGGTGGGACACACCGTGCCCCGGAGCCGGGAGAGAACATCTTTGCTCAGCTTTTCACGGGCCATGAAGCCGTGTTTGGTCAATTTTTACTGATAAAGACCTCGGCAGCTCACAGTGATGAGTACTTCTGATGTCTCTGACCAAATAAGCATGAACTTGGCTTTTCAAAAGTATGTGAATACATGATATCTGGTACTCTATCATGATATCACCCATGACATCGAATTGAAAGGCATTTTTTTTAAATGGATAAATCTAGTCCAATATAGAGTAAAATTATCCCTCAACCTTTGAGATTATAACATGGCCTCAACGTAGTTCAATGGGATGATATCCACCTAGTGGGAGATCCACCGCCCCTTTAAGAAGGAGCGCGCAGGGTAGGCGGGCTGCCACCTCGCATGGTAAGCAGTGGGTCAGGTACCCGCGGTCTAGAGATCATGCCCTCGCTGCCTGTCGGCGGTCCCTGTGGGGCCGTCTGCTTGTACACAACGCGGGTAACTCTGTCCGTGAGGACAGACTGGACAGAGCGGTCTCGGCAGTGGGGGCCCCACGGAAGCACAGGGTGGGATCTCGGGCTGGTCCAGCAGGAGAGCCGTCACCCCCTCCCCATCCCTCGCACCCCCTCATAGACGCACCCACTTTCTTTCCAGCGTATAGACTAACTCTCCTCAAATTAACCTGGTTCCCCTCTTCAGACGGCTGGTTCACAGTACCTACCTATCTTGTCTGAATTTTGGTAGTCCTGAGAATTTAGCTGGTGACAAATGATGGTTGCCTTCAAACTCTCCAATTTCCATATAGTTGGGCATGTTCATTAGGGTTTTCCGTTCTGGGCTTTCTTCATAATTTTTGCAACCAATGCATTTGCAAATAGAAGAACACATAATTTTGGCCTGGTAACATAAAATGCTTCAATAAAATTAGACTGCCCTATAATTCATCAAAAAACAACACATTCTATTTGGACCTTATATAACTCTTTGCACACGTGTGTGTGTGTGTGTGTGTGTGTGTGTGTGTGTGATCTGCAATTTTCACACAAACCCGGGGAGGGGTTTGGGAGACTGGCGTGTGAGTGCGGGCGTGAGTCCCGAGCAGAAAGAGGGGGTCGGAGCGCTGCCCCTGACTAGATCGCAGGTCCTAGAGCCCCAGCCCACAGCTCTCAGCTCACCCCCCCCCCAACTGCGCTTCGCAGATACTGCGTTTTCGCACATGGGGGGTTTGTGGCCACCCTGCGTCCAACAAGCCTGTCGACACAGGTTTTCCAATGGCCTTTGCTCACTTTGTGTCTCTGTGTCTCATTTTGGTAATACTCTCAATATTTCAAACTTTTCATGATCCTTATGTTTGCTCCGGTGAGCTGTGCCCCGTGATGGCGACTAAGAGCTCAGAGGAAGATCAGCATTTTTAACCAAGGTACGTGCGTTGTGTTTTAGACTTCACGCACTGCACCCCATCGTGCAGTGTAAGCATACCTGCACCGGACCGGCTTGAATGCGGTATTTGCTTTATGGGGGTGCTCTGGAACCGAGCCCGCAGCGCCTCCGAGGCCTGTGTCCTGCTGCCTCCACTGTTGCAGGGGACGTGCGGCTGTGGCGGGGGGGGGTCTGAAACCCGCCGAGGGCCAGCCTTGCGTGGCTGTCCCAGGGGAGGCCCTTGCCGCCTGCTTGTGCGCGGACTTGACCTCTTGGCACAAGGCAGCATGCCTGGCAAGCCGGGGCGCACCCCGTCGCACACGCCGGCCGCGGGGCTGTCTGGAAGCTGGCCCTGCTGACAGCCATGGCTCCCTCTTTGTCTCAACTGCTAGGGGTGCCCCTCCTTTCTCTTCAGCTCAGAGATGCGCATCAAAGGGTATCTATTGTGTTTTACGCCCCACTGGGTGTTTTGAGCAAGAGGCTTTTCAGGATTTCTAGTCTACTCTGGAGACTACAGAACATCTGCACCTCACGTGGGCGGCTGCCTGGCAGAGGCTCAGCCTCTGGAAAGTGGGTGAAGAGCAGGCAGAGATGCTGTGAGAAACCGCTCCACTGGGGGTGGCGGGGGAGGCACTCACTGCTTGAATTCTGTATCTCTGCACTAGTTTTGACCGCATTTTCAAAATCCTAGCTGGGGGATGGCTGGGCCTGCTTACTCAGAGCTTCCAGCGTGTGTCCCCGGAATCACAAGGACTCTTCTCAAGCCTGACCATGTGGGACAACCTTTTACAAATAAAATTCACAGGTACCCCCCAAAGACCGCAAGCAAACCAAAGGAGGGCCTTTCAAGTAAGGGTTTCCCCGGCTGCTTCACTGCTGGGGCCTGCGGGCTCTTTGCTCTCTCCCACCCTTTCCTGCAACACCAAGAGAGGAGCGGGAAGATGAAGGGAGAGAGCCAGAGCCCGAGCCCCTGCACTCGCTCCATGAGTCAGTCCGGGAGAAAGAGGCAGACACCGAGGCCCGGGACCTGCTGCGCCCCGCGGTGTGCTCTGCCCGGCAGCCAAGGCTCGCGGTCCGCTCTGGTCTCTGAGCACCAGCCTGGGGACAAGGCTCTGCACCCCTGGGAGCCCCTGACCTGCTGCCACAGAGAGGGCAGGGCCACGTGGCGGGAGCCTCTGCTGTGCGCTCACCGTGGGCTCACGGAGGACTCCCGAAGCGAAGGAGCCCCGGCTTCTCTCCCTGAGCCCAGGGCCCCGGGGGGATGGCTCACCTCGTAGCACTCACAGTAATTCTTGAGGCAGCCTGAGCGCCGGCAGTTACAGCCTTTGTTATGTCGAGGCTTCACATCTCCCAACTTTCCTTTCCCGATTTTTGGTTGGAAAGCTTCTGGGTTTCTCTCAAGACATGCCTAAGACAAAAAACACAAAACTCCATCAAAATGTACTTTATTATGTAAAAATAATGTTCTGTGAATGGTATCTCACTTGTGGGCCGTGTTAATCCATCTGTTACTTTAGGAAGAGCCACAGGACACAACGAAATATTACACAACCATCAAAAAGGATGACGTCTTACCATCTGCAACGACATGAATGGAACTAGAGGGTATTATGCTAAGAGAAATAAGTCAGTCAGAGAAAGACAATGATCATATGATCTCACTCATATGTGGATTTTAAGAAACAAAGCAGAGGATCATAGAGGAAGGGAGGGAAAGATAAAATGAAATCGGAGAGGGAGACAGGCCACAAGAGACTCTTCACTCTAGGAATCACCCTGAGGGCTGCTGGAGGGGGGCAAGTGGGGGGCTGGGGTAACTGGGTGACGGGCATTAAGGAGGGCAGGAGAGGCACTGAGCACTGGGTGTTACACGCAAGTGATGAATCACTGAATTGTACCTCTGAAACCAATAATAAATTATATGGTAATTAATTGAATTTAAATAATAAAAAAGGAAGAGCCACACGAGGCAGTGTGTCCTTCCATAGTTAAGAAAGTGAGTCCCCTTCCTGTTTCAGTTTAATTCATTTACACCCTTAAAGGTATTGCTCTTTTTTTTCTGAGTTTCAAAGTCACACGTATTTATTGTAAAATAACCGAATGTTAAAGATGCAAAGAAAATGATCGTGTCTGTGGGGCCCTATTTCCTTTCCAGCATTTCTGTGTGCTCTTTCCTGGGACAGCTGAGGTTGTGGTGCTCTGCTAACAGCTGGCGTGTGTTAAACACTGACCGTGCCCCACATGTGATCTAGGTGCACTCTCTCCCTCAAGCCTCACAGCAGCCTTGGGGGGTGAATACCATTGTTGTTTCTGTCTCACAGATGAAGAAACCGAGGCCAAGAGGTGAAGTAATAAATGGCCAGTGACGGATAGGACCCCCGGTCCCCATGCTCACGCCCAGCCCAGAGGCTCAAGCACCAGGCCATGTCTTGCTCACACAACACGCTCAGCTTTTTATCCTGGCTTGTTTAACTCTGTTTGCCTATCTTTCTACTATCTATCTAGAAAGACAGATGCGTATATATTTTTATTAACAAAGTGATTCGATGCAATTTGAGTGACATGAAAGTGACCGGAGCACCTGCGCTCTGCTCTCTCCACACAGGGAAACAGCTAGGGTCTGTGCCCAACGCCACGACAACTCCCATCGCTGCAGAAGGTCCTTCGGACAGCAGCGGCCTGGAGCGAGCCTGCCCTGTTTGCATGTTCTTATTCTCATGGAGGGTGAGGGACAGGGAGGGCACCACCCACAGGGGGAGCGTGATGAATGGAGCATGTGTGTGCCCTGGGGGGGATTACACCCCCGTCAGGTTGGAGGGTAGTCCAGCCCCCAGAGGCTCCCCAGGACCCCTCCCCACCAACACACCCCAGTGGGAACCACCGTGCTGACTTGACTGCTCCCACTGTTCTGGGCCCCTGCAGCATGCCCTGTGATGCCCGCTGCCTTCACCAGCACGGCGCCCGCAAGACTCAGCCGTGAGGAGCGCTTGGTGGCCATGCTTTCTTCTTCACCGGTGCGTAGTATTCCACCGTTATGACAGACCTCTACCCCTGACAGGCACAGGGTTCCTTCCAGGCTGGGGCCGCTGTGTGCGTCTGCAGTGGACACGTACACTCATTTCTGTTGTTTCTGTTTTTAGGAATGAAACTGCTGGGTCACAGCACCTACAAAGGTTCAGCTTTAGAAACTATTGCCAGGGATGCCTGGCATCCCTGGTGGCTCAGTCAGTTAAGCGTCTGCCTTTGGCTCAGGTCATGATATCAGGGTCCTGGGATTGAGTCCCACATCGGGCTCCCTGCTCAGCGAGGAGCCTGCTTCTCCCTCTGCCTGCCACTCCCCCTGCTTGTGCTTTCTCTCTCTCCCTAAAAATAAATTAAAAAAAAAACTATTGCCAAACAATTTTCCCAAGTAGTTATACCAACTTATGTTCCTACCAGCAATGCTTGAAAATTCCAACACTTTTAAATGAAAACTTTATATGCTTGTAATTGTAGGAAATACCCTTTAATCCTAAAGAAAATCCCACACTACTAATGTTTAGAGGCATTAAAATTTTCTTTCGTCCCATGGCTCTGGCTGTATCAAAATGGGTAACATATTTTCAAGTGATTTATCTATAATTCAAGAGGGGAATTAAATTACTGTAGAAACAAAACAGACCAACCCATGACACAGCCTGACAGTCTCAAGTTTATACATGTGAAGGCCCTTGGTTTCCTTTCGTAACCTGGGGGCACCAAGTATGCCCCCAGAGCAGGCTAGCAGCCCCACACCTACCTGTCCTCCCTCCTCTGATGATGTTTCGCGCCTACAGGTAGGGGTGAAAAGTGCAAGCTCCTGCATGTAGCCTTTAGCAGGTACGGGGCTGCCCGAGCTGCCGCTGGCCCCTTGAGGAAAGTCCAGGTTCTCCCCTCACCCGGAGGTTAGACACATGTCATGGCTCAGCGCCTCCGCCCCGTCCTCTGACCAGAGGACTTTCTACACCTCTCAGACGACACTCTACAAGCTCAGGATTATCTGCTACACGATGAGACCCAAATCTCTAAACCCCATGTCAAGACAAAGTGGATATTTGTACGTTCTTAAATCAGAACCTTCCAACAGAGCTGCACCGCTGAAGCCATCCCACGCGGCGGAGAATAAAGATCTTTCTCTGGCTGCCACACTCCTGACAGCTCTGGTCAAGGGTCAACACTCCACCTTCAGGAACAGAGTCCTATTCATCGTACTCCTCAACACTTTGCGTTTTCCCAATATTGAAATTGGTTGGGAGTCTCTGGAGATAGTTTTGTGAATATCTGAAGTGTTTTGTTTTTTTTTAAAGATTTATTTATTTTTAGAGAGAGAGAGAGAAATGGGAATGCAAGCTGGTGCAGCCATTCTGGAAAACAGTACAGAGTTTCCTCAAAAAGTTGAAAATAGAGCTACCCTACGACCCAGCAATTGCACTACTGGGTATTTACCCCAAAGATACAAATGTAGGGATCCGAAGGGGCATTTGCACCCCAATGTTATCAGCAGCAATGTCCACAATAGCCAAACTGTGGAAAGAGCCCAGATGTCCACCGACAGATGACTGGATAAAGAAGATGTGGTATATACGTACAATGGAATATGACTCAGCCATCAGAAAGGATGAAATCTTGCCATGTGCAATGATGTGGATGGAACTAGAGGGTATTACGCTAAGCGAAATAAATCAATCAGAGAAAGACAATTATCATATGATCTCACTGATACGTGGAATTTGAGAAACAAGACAGAGGGTCATAGGGGAAGAGAGGAAAAAATGAAACAAAATGAAACCAGAGAGGGAGACAAACCATAAGAAACTCTTAATCTTAGGAAACAAACTGAGGGTTGCTGGAGGGGAGGCGGGTGGGGAGATGGGGTGGCTGGGTGATGGACAGTGGGGAGGCTCTGTGTTGTGGTGAGCGCTGGGTGTGGTGTAAGACTGATGAATCACAGACCTGTACCCCTGAAACAAATAATTCATTATACGTTAATTTAAAAAAAATAGAGGGAAAGCAAAAGAGAGAGCGAGAGAAAGCGTGAGCAGGGGGAGGGGCAGAGGGAGAGGGAGAACCTCAAGCAGACTCCCCGCTGCGTGCAGAGCCTGACACGGGGCTCAATCTCACGACCCTGAGATCGTGAACTGAGCCGAAACCAAGAGTCAGATGCTTACCCGACTGAGCCCCCCAGGCGCCCCGTATCTCAAGCACTTTTAAACACTCTTAGAATGCATGTACTTAGTGAAAGAATCGTTACCTTAATGGCCTTGAACCGTTGGACTGCGTGATGTAGATTGTTACAACAATTATTACAATTGCAGTTGTTGCAAAAGTCCCCACTGGCAAAGCAATCGCAGTACCTGTGAAGCATAACACAGCGTGTCAAAGGTGCGGGCGGCACAGTGAGCCGGCGACGGGAGCACACGCGCAGGAAGAGAGCCGGCCCGCATGCTGCAGTTCGGCACAACTTTTATTTAGATGATTCTGACTCCTTTTTTACGAAAACTAGAACACCTGGGATGATGCTTTCCAGTGACTAACAGAGGAGAAAGAGAAACCAGTTAAAATACTGTCCATTGCTCTCCATCACCTCCTGCCCCTCTGTGCCCACTGACACCCCCCCAGGAGCACCCCCAGTTGGCAGGCAGAAGCCATCCGCCATCACCGGTCCCAATCCACCCACACGACTGAAGCGGAGTTCTCTTCCTGGCCAGACCTTGACTACGAGTGAAAACGGATGGGGCCTGGAGGCTGAACTTGGTCTGGGTTTGCTCTTACTTCCACTCCCTGTCGACGTGTGGAGGAAGAGACGAATGGGGGAAGAAACACACGTACGAAATGACTGCTATCATACTCTCTTATAATAAAAGGGTTGTTTGTGAATTCGGATTCTACAGAACAGCTTTTAGCAGAATCTCTCCCCGAACGTGTCCACTGTGCCCTGGGATTCTGGAGGCCACAAAGGTATTACCTGGTGACAGAATGGGTTTTCCTTGAAGAACCGTCAGTGCTTATGGCTGTTAAGACACCTGCTCTTGGGCTGTACAGCAGAGGCATTTAGAGGCCTGTGGCTTACGTGCTTTCAGCATGGGCAGGGATAAGACACTGTCCTCAACTCACGTAAAAATTCAGTATTGAGGCGAGGACTCCCAATATCTTCCCTATAACCTGCACCCCAGAGAGGTTTTGGGAGTTCATCAGCCACTCCACAGCTCCCATTTGGGACTGGAGAAGATGCTGTTCCCTCCTGAGAGCATGAGTCATTGAAGAGAGCTTCAAATCCAGGTTTGTGATATCAGCTCAGCCACCAGGCCCCCGGGCTACCTGATAGAGGTCATGTGTCAGTCAGCGTCTTAAGCTATAAAAAGGAAGTCGTGGCATCTAACCTACCAGTCACAAGGGGTTGCCCAGCGGAGCTAGGGACATCACATGGATATGTCTCCTACACAGTGCTGCGTGATGCCAGGAGGGCCCATGTCAGGCAACGTGGTAGACTGGATGTTTGCAGAAACCTTACTGTTAGAGAATTCCTAAACATTATTCTTTTTAGTATTTATTGTTTTAATTCTTTTAAATAATATTATAAAATGCATGTCGAGCCAAGAGGAAAGTAGAAGAGATTATCAGAGGTGAAATAAAGAAGAAACTGTGAACCCAGAGGGGAGAGTTCTGTAGCTGCCAAATGTCATCCTGGGGCATCTGCTGGTCCCCAGTGACCCCGAGCCTGCTCATGCAGGAGACAAAGTCTGGGCTACCAAAGGTGGGAGTTGCACCAGAGACATCGCCCTTCCGCCTACATAGAGTATGGATCCTTGAAAGGCAACCTCCCCACAAATCTACTTCATAGAAGAAGTGGAGATACATCCCTCTCTGAAGCCCAGGGGAAATATGAGCGTGTCTCCTAAGGCTTCCTGACCACTGGGGTGGACAGAAGTGGGAAGAGGTGACAGAGGTTCAGAGGCTGGAAAGCAGAGGGGAGAGAGTTCTGGATAGCAGACTGAAGAACCCTGAACCCTGGGCCGCAGAGAGCAAGGAAGCGGCCCTGAAGACTCGGACTCAGCGGTCCCAGGCTGCTCCGGAGTGGAGGGCAGCAGGGTGGGATGAGAAGAGAGTTGGCTGAAATGCTAATTAGGAGGGAGTGGGCCCCCAGGCTCCTCCCCTTTCCAGCACCTCCTCTCCACCGACCACTGTGGCAAGAGCCTGAAATCACTCTCTGGGGCAAAGCAGTCGAGGGCGGGCTTATCACAATGAACCAAAGAAGGAAAGGTGATTGTTGAGACCCACAGGTTTCTTCTACTTGGCCCCTAGAATCCTAGCACCACATTGGAAAAGCCTTCTCTGGGGACGCCGACCAGCTCAAGGGAGAATACGGAGGTAAAGAGTCCCACAGTGAGGCTTCCCAGTAGATGGTTCGGTCATCACCACCAAGTCCCCAGGCAGCTTATGCCTCATTCTTAAATGTGAGTGGAGAGACAGCCAGAGATCCGCAGACAGTTCAGGAAACCTTCTGACATGAAAGAGGCCTAAAGAAACCGACTGTCCAGGGTAAGGAAACTGGTGGCAGTAGGGGCACCAACAGCCTTGGACAGATTAAGAAACAAGAAAATGATACTTAAAAAAACACAGTATAAAAATGATGTTCTGGAAAATAAAAAAGTAATCACAGAGAGGATTCTCTTAACAGAAGATGTGAAAACTAGGACCCCTTGCCCCCCCCCAAAAAGGGAAAGAAAAACAATAGGGGAAAGAAAAACAGGATTCATTTTCTAAGTCCAAAATTTACATAATTAGAGGTCTAGAAAGATAGAATTTTGAGAACGAAGGACAGAAGATAATTTAAGAACATTTCTCAGAACTAATGGGCACTTGTTTGCAGAGTTAAAGGGCTGCCAAGAGGTGAGAGAGTCCCAAAGCAAGACTACACTGTCCAGTTTCTGAGCCCAGGGAACAAAGAGAGGATCCTATGAGGCTCCAGAAATAATAAAACAGGTTTCACACACGGAGCAAGAGCAAGAATAACGTCAAAATTTCGATAGCAGCACTGGACACCAGAAGAAAATGCAGAAAACCTTCACAATTCTGAAGAAAAATTCAACATTTGAAGTTGAACTGAGATTGGAAATCCAACTATCTGATCCAAAATAATCGTCTAGGTGTGAGGACAGACTCTGGCAGGTTTAGACCTGGGGGTTCTGGGAAGAAGACCTCCATGCACCCTCTCTCAGGACGCTCCTGGAGGATGTGCTGTACCAAATGATGCAGTGAGTCAGATGAAGGAGACAAGCGGGATCCAGGAAGCAGGGAATCAAACTTGAGAAGGAAGCAAAGGAAGCCCTTGGTGTGGTCGCAGAGGGAGAGTCCAAGGTCAGAGAGGTCCATGGGCCTGGAAGCCACACGGTCCAGAGCGGGGCCGGCGAATGGCTGTGAGAAAGCCTTCCTCCAACCACACAGCCGAGTATGTAACAGGTCTGAGCATGATGGGAAGAGAGCTATACACCCAGAGGGCAGTTTAGGGTTAAATTATTGTCCTGTACGTAGAAAGCTAAGTACCGACTATTAACTCAAGGGAAAAGATGAAGACGTGCAGGAAAGGAAATTAATCAAGGTCCAGCAGTGAGTAGTGTTTTCCTAGTTGTGAAATATAAACACTACTGATCTAACCACATATATCTGATGTCTGGGTGTGGGAAATATGTGTGTGTGTTTTGTGTGTGTGTGTGTGGAAACAGAGCCAAATCCACATCTTCCATGGTACAAAAACAAGAGATTATGCCAAACTGAAAGCCAAGAAGTTCGCAAAACAGACATTTTTCCATATGTGGAGACAAATATTAAAAGTTTCTGTTTAAAGAGCTGAAAATTCCTGGAGATCAGAAAATAAGGGACAATTGTCAGGGAACTACCATTCTTTGTCACAAGTCTTATATAATTCCTTGGCTTTTAAAACTGTGTGTGTCGAGGTGCCTGGCTGGCTCAGTTGGTGGTGCATGTGACTCTTGACCTTGGGATTGTAAATTCGAGCCCCATGTTGGGTGTAGAGATTACTTAAAAATAAAATTAAAAAACTCTGTGTATTATCTGGCTAAGAATAAGTTAAAAGTGAGAAAGGATAAACTGAAAGATAAAGAAATTAGATCAAGGCACATCATAAAAAGACAAAGAGATTAAAAACACAGAAAAGAGGTTAAGAGGAACAGTGGGTAGTTAGAGGGGGTAGCACATGGCAGATCAGCATTACGGGACAGAAGAGAAAAAGCGAAGAGGCTGTGGAATGAGGACACCTGTGAGTGTTCCAGAACTGCTGAAAGTTGTGGATCCTCTGACTTCAGAAATTTAAGCACCTCCCAAAAAGATAAATACAAAGAAAAAAGAAAGAAGGAAATCTTAAAAGCCCCAGAGAGAAAAGACAGGTTATCGAGACTGACAGCTTACTTCTTGTTAGAAATGATGGGAAATAGTAAAAATTATATCTTCAAAGCTCTGAGAGGAAAACTGACAATCTAGAATTTTATACCCAAACTATGCTTATTCACTGAGGTCCAGGCCGGGCACATTTCTTCTCTCGTTCCACATACTTTGCTGATCGGTTTGATTGATTCACTCTTGCCCCTCTGCTTTTTTAAATTTTATGTTGAAGATTTTTAAATCTCTGTCACCAAACCTACTCTGTCTCCTACCCTAAAATGCTCATTTGCTTCTTCCACCAACATCATGGAAGGATTATCCACATCTGCTGCTTATCCTTCCTCGTCACCCATTTGCCCTCTATCCTACTGCACTCCAACCTTCCTCTCTGCCCCACTGGCTCTCAAAGGCAGTCAACAACCTCCTTACTGGAGATGCAAGGACCTCTTCACTGCACGTTTGTCTCAGCAGCTGTGACACTCTTATGTTCCAGAACCACATTTCCAGCTTCCGGTCGGACATTTCTACCTCCACCTCAGTGTGTCCGGCCTTAACCTGTGATCTCCTCCCACTCCTCTCTGCATCCGCGGTGCCCCACCACTAACATAATCCCAAGTCCCTTTTGACAGTTACCTTTCTCTCTTTCCCCACGCCCAAGGAGTTTTCAAAGCTACTGAGTCTGGCTCGAAATGTCTTTTTTTTTTTTTGTAATTTTATCTTTATACAAGTAAATCACATTTGTTGAAGAAAAGTTTTTAGAGGTAAATAAGCAAAAAGGAAAAAATTACAATCACTCAGAATTTCACTCCCTAGAAATGTTCATTTGGTGAACATATTTCAGATTTATTTCTCTAAAACTGTACATACTGAAATAAACATATGTTGTTTGATTACATATTATATACAAACAAAAACAAGATCATATTCTAAACATTGTTTCAGTCTGTTTTTATTACTTATCAGTATCAGTAATCACTCTAACAACTTGTTTTTATTATCAATATTATGTTTCCCACATACATAGATTTATATACCATTTCAGTGACTGCAAGGTGTCCCCTTCTATAGCAGCAACATAATTCAGTTAATAATTCTCTTCACGTTGAACATTTAGATTATTTTCTATATTTTGGAATGTAAACAGTATTTCACCAGTGGCACTGACCTCCTTTCTGTTCCTAGAACCCTGACCTTCCCTCTCTTGCCACAGGGCCTTTTCATGTGCTGTTTCCTCTGCCTAGAACATTCTTAGCCACCCACTTTCAATCCACCTCCACCTGATTAACTCTCCTCATCCAAACACCCCTCCTTAGGGAAGCCTTCCCTGGCTTTCACACTTGGTCAACCCCCCCCACACACACACACCCACTACAACTCTTTTGCCACATTTTCCACATTTCCACTCTGACCTTTATGTATATGGTTATTTTACTCATGTCCATCTCCCCCTTAGACCGTGAGTGCCAAGAAGGCAGCAACCATGACTATCTTGTTCATCTCAGTCTTTCTCATTCCTGAAATCACAGAAATTTAAAAATATTTGTGGAATGAATGAGTCAATGTATATGTCTGAAATATCTCTTAAGTCTCTGTTTTGTTCTTAATGGCCACCATCCCTGCCTTAGTTCAGGTCTTTCTCACCTCTTGTGATAGCCTCCTAACTAATCTCACTTTCAACTTCCTCCACTTTGCCATCGGTGCTAATTTCCTAAAACATGTATCAGGCAAAAAGAAGCAAAGAAAAAAACTATAATCAGAAAACACAAAATAAAGTGGCATTGTGCATTCCTGGTGAGAATGTAAAACGGTATTGCCACTGTGGAAAACGGTATGGCAGTTCCTCAAAAAGTTAAAACACAGACTTACTACATGATCCAGCAATTCCACTTCTGGGCATATCTACCCAAAAGAATCGAAAGCAGGGACTCGAAGAGATGCTTGTACACCAGTGTTCGTAGCAACATTATTCACAGGAGCCAAAAGGTGGAAACAACCCATATGTCCATTGCCAGATGAAGGGCTAAACAAAATGTGGTCCACATGTACAGTGGCATATTACTTGGCCTTAAAAAGGGAGGCAGTTTTGATACATGCTACGGCACAGATAAACCACGGACGCTGGGTGAAAGACGCCAGACACGAAAGGACACATACTGTATGGTTTTACTTATATTAGGTCCCTAGAGTAGGCAAATTCAGAGATAGAAAGTAGGGCAGAGGTTGCCAGGGATTGGGGAGAGGGGCTAATAGTTACTGACGGGCTACGGAGTTTCTACCTGGGATGATGACAGAGTTCTGGAAATGCATGGTGGTGATGGGTGCACAGCCCGGTGGATGCAGTTAATGTCACCGAATTGTACATTTAAAAATGGTTACAATGGGGGGCACCTGGGTGGCTCCGTCATTGAGCATCTACCTCCGGCTCAGGTCATGATCCCAGGGTCCAGGGATCGAGTCCCGAATCAGGTTCCCTGCTCGGCGGGAAGCCTGCTTCTCCCTCTCCCACTCCCTCTGCTTGTGTTCCCTCTCTCGCTGTCTCTCTCTCTCTGTCAAATAAATAAATAAAATGTTTTTAAAAATTTGGTTACAATGGTAAGTTTTTTGTTATGCATATTTTACCACAAAAAAAACCAAACAACAAAAACAAGCTGTACAAAGTATGTACGGAATGCTGCCATTTGACTGGGAAAAAAGGAACTTAAATTTTAAAACCTCAAAAAAATAAGGTGGTACAAATAAGTCCACATATATCAGTAATGACAAAAAGAATGCAAATGGATGAAAGAAGCCTATTAAAAGATGTGGATTATTAGATTTGCTTTTTTTAAAATCCAATTCTAGTCAGATTACAGAGGACACACCTAAAATAAAACCACCACATAGAACGTGTGTGCAGAAAGGGAAGAGAGGGTGCAGGCCTGCTAACACCAACCAGAGAAACCATGGGGTCAACGTGAACTTAAAAAACATGGGGGCAAGGAAAGAACTTAAGGCAAAAAGCAACAGGATACACAGGTATATTTAACAGTTGATGGAAGCATTCACCAAAAAGATACAACAACCGTGGATTTGAATGCCCTTTACTACAGACCCAATACATATCAACCAAAATGGAATTATAGGGAGAAAGTAGGCAAATCCACCAAGTGAGAGGTCTTAACATACTTTTATCGAAAACAGATAACTCACACAACATCTAATGAACATTTAGCAGATTTAAGCAACAAAATTAACAAGCCTGACCTAATGCATAGTAAATACATCCAACACATAGAGAATATACGTGTTTAAGTGAATATATTTTAATAAATCAATTGAACATTAAGTCATAAAGGAAGTCTTAATTTCAAAGCATCGATACCAGGTAGACCACATTATCTAACACCACAGTGTAATCAAAGTAAAAAATTAACAATTAAAATGTAGTTTTAAACATATATCTACATACATATCTGGATACCGTCAAGTGTGTACCTGAACAACTCACGAGTGAAGAGAACATTACAATGGCAATTTAAAAATATTTCAAGTGAATGACAACAAAAGCACCTCCTACCAACTCTTGTAGTTGCATTAAAAGCATTGCAGGGGGCTACTCTAAAGTTTTAAGGGCATTTCCTAAAAAATAAAAAAGAAGCACTAGCAGAAAAAGCTAGCAATACAAGAGAGTAAAACAAAACAGGTGTGCAGGAGAAATAGTAAAGAGCAAAACTTAATGTACCTCTGAAATAGGAGCCAGAAATCTAAGGAAGAAAATCCAGAAAATCAAAAGTCGATGCCCTGAAAAGACTGAGAAAAATAGACAAACTTCCCGTGGGAAAGATCGAGAAAAAGAAAAGGGACAAGCAACAACAGCAGAAACTTAAAAAATGTAAAAGGCTGTAACTACAGAGACAGGGACAATTTTTAAAACAACTAAGAATATATAAACAGGAATATACAAGTTGATTTAAAAACTTAGAGAATTCAACGATTTTCAAGAAAAATGCAAAACATCAACATGGAGTCCAGAATAAATAAAAACTCAGAAAAAGCTATAGCAATGAGAGAAAGTGACCGGGTAGCCCGTCCCCTTCTCCTACGCCAGCCCACGAAGACGCCCGGCCCTGATGGTTGTATGGGCAGAGGGTGATCACTCTTCAAAGAACAAACAAGGGCCGCCCTACACAGACCTTCTCAGAGGCTTCACAGAAGAGGCTGGGGAGAGGGGAGGGAAGCCTGATAGTGCACTGTATTAGGCAATACAAAACACTGGTTTTGATACCACAACCAAATTTTAGACGTGTGAGAAAGGGAAACTGTAGATCTACCCCACTCCAGAAAAGATGCAAAGTCCTAGGCAGAATATCAGAAAACCAGAACCAGATCTTGCAGTGTTTACAACAAGGTAAAATCCTGGTCAATTTGGGTTCAATCCCTAGCGTACAAGGGCGGATTAACATTAGAAAATTTATTGTAACAGATCATAGTATAAGATTAAGAGAAGAAAACAGTGATCATTTCCATAAGTGCAGGAAACAGACTTTGATAGAATTCACCATCATTTATAAGAAGAATAAAACAGAATGCCAGTTTAGGAGTGGAAGGAAATGGAAGCAGAAGCAGCCCTTCGGCAGTAGCCACCTTCCCCCGACTCTACAGCAGGAGCAATTCCAGCTGAGCACGTGGGTGGCTCCACCTAGGACGCCATTCCCCAGCTTCCCACCTAGCTTGGTCTGAGCACAGGGCGAGGTTCTGGCCGGCGGAGCGTGAGTGGCGGTGATTTGGGCAATTTCTGGTTATGCCTCAAAAGGTGAGAAGAGTGCCCGCACCCTCTGTTCTCTCCCTCGGTGGCTGGAATGAAGATGAGGGTGGGATCGGGGAGGCGGCCCCCCCCCCCACCCCCGGGGATGGCAGAGCTGCTGACAGGGAGGCTGACTCACTGAAGCTGAAGCCGAAGCCACCGCACAAGCCCTGGGATGACTGTAGTTCACGGTCTCTCTTCTACAGCATCTAAGCACAGAGTAGCTCTCAAAAACCTACAGCAAATATCTTATTTAGGGCAGGGCAAGGGAATGTTAGAAGTATCGCTAGGAAACCAGGAGCAAAAGAGCTGGTGGCGCACATGGTAGAGGCTGTGGAAGAGACCCTCATAACACGATCAGGCAAGAAAAAGGAAAAGAGAATAAAGATGGGCAAAGATATCCATGGTCCTTATTCGCAGACAGGTTGTTTAAGTACAAAAGTGAAGGAAGTCCGCAGACGAATCACTGTAACTGAGAAGTGGAATCCGTGCATGGGGCGGGATCGAGAGCCCAGAACGAGACCCACACACAGACATCAAACTCGGACAGCCGACTGGAAAGGCACTGCCCATCAGTGGGACTATATTCGTGTTTTGCAATAAACGGTGCCAGACAATTAGTTGTACATACGGGGGGAAAAAATGAAATTAGATCCCTACCTAATGCTAGTCATAAAAATCAATTCCAGGTGCATTAAGGCTGCCAAGGAGAAAAGCAAACTTTAAAACTTTAGAACAGACTCTAACAGCACAACTGTCTGGACTTGGGATTTGGCTGGATTTCTTGAACAAAGACAAGGGACAATTTTGACTACATTAAATTTAAAACTTCTGTCCACCAGAAGTCACTGCTCACTGTAAGCCGTGTGTGCTGAGCGCCCAGCAGATACCAGGTCTTGTGCACAGTCATCTTCGCCAGGATCACAACCGTCGTGCCCTTTGCTTGCGGTCAGAGTGCTGTCTGGGTTGAAAACGCATGTGTTGGGTCAGGACATACACGCTGGTCCCCCAGCGAACTCCCACTCCCTTTCTTACCACTTATGTGGACTTTCCCCTCTCTGCAAAATTGCTTTCCTCTCCGAAAAGGCCCAAACGGCTCTGTTCAAGGTGGCAGCTGCAAGAGAGCTCGCAAAGCACTGTCCTCTGTGGTCTCGGGCTCCTCCACTCGACAGACTCGGTGGAGACAGACCTCAGGGATCCAAGTCTCGAATGGCAGAAAGTCGGACTTGCCGGCTGGCTGATGAATCAATGTGGATGGTGATCGCTGAGAATACACTCCAAGTCCATGCTTTGTTACCACCACTGTACACAGTCCGTGTGTTCTTGCTCTAGGCATGTGTACTGTCCCCTTCCATTGTCTACTCCTACTGTTGCCTAGGAAACCACAGCCACCACGTGAGGTCTGGTGGCCTCTCTTTTGTCTGTGAAACACCCGAAGGAGCGTCACTCTGTTAAAGGTGCTGGCCTCGAGGTAGAGATTGCTTCAGTGCTGGCAACATCTCAACACTTTTGGGTAATCCTACTTTGCGACTTGACAAGAAGGTGAACGTCCTGTCCAAGAATATACTCTGGACACAGACACGCTGTATCCTAGAATTTTTAGAGTCTTAATGTGTTTGAAAAGACCGATGATGACATGTATTCTAAACTTATTAATTCACTGGCCATCCTGACAAATTCTTTAAAACACTTTAAAACATTGGTTTTAATTATTTAAAACCTTTTTAGATGCATATATGGGCCTGTAAAATATTTAAGGAAACCCCTCCAAGGCCAGCCAAAAAATAAAAGAGAAACAAAAATTCAAAGGAGTGAGCTAAAGCTGAAGCCCGCAGCTGTCTTCAGGCATCTGCTGATCCCATCAACCAGGGGCTTTGGTTTTAGCTGTTGCACGGAGGAGGCAGCGGGGCTGGGGGGCGGGGGGCGGCATAGGGATGGCAAACACATTTAAGAACATGTAGAGTAAGCCAGCCATTGCTCTAAGTGCTTACATATATCAACCCAAAGCCTAGGACATGCCCAGGCAGGGGGTCAGCTCCAGGAGCTATGCTTCAGGCTGAACAGTGGAACGTCTACACCCGATGAATGAGCGCTCTTGGAAAACACGTCCTGCAGAAGAAAAGGCAAGAAAATGCATCCACCTGGGCACTGGCTTGGGAGGAGGGGGCTCATTTGGGTTTGACATATGAACTCATACTGTGTGTCCTAAAAAAATACCTTAGGAAAGCTTTTAAGTTGTCCAAATTGGAAGTGCCACCAAGGCCAAGCAGAAGCAAACACATCCTTTCTCTGTAGGAATGCACCCTCAGGTCAACCTCAGAATTCCCATATATAAAGTCCCAGCGATTATAATAAAAAATACATGAGATAACAAACCATAATGCGTGAAAAATCAAGAGAAGAAAACACCAGAATCAGACAAGCAAAGACTTTAAATATTAGAATTATGAGCTATTGAATATGAATTAAGTATTTGATATTTTTATTTTATTTTTTTTAAGATTTTTTTATTTATTTGCGAGAGAGAGAATGAGAGACAGAGAGCATGAGAGGGAGGAGGGTCAGAGGGAGAAGCAGACTCCCCACCGAGCAGGGAGCCGGATGCGGGACTCAATCCCGGGACGCCGGGATCATGACCTGAGCCGAAGGCAGTCGCCCAACCAACTGAGCCACCCAGGTGCCCAAGTATTTAATATTTTTAAACATAAAAGAAGGAATCTAAGGTACAAGTAAGAAACAAGAGACTATACAAAATGATCAGCCAGATTTGATCTTCTAGCCACAGGATTCTGCTTAATTAATTGTAATTAATTAACCTGTCGAATCAGAGACAAAAGGCCATTTGAAAAACCAGTATTAGAGACTGCCCAATCTGTGATTAAAATCTTGATTTAGATTTGATTAGGGTAAAAACAATGTGGATAATATAACTGCTCCCAACAAGTCCCACCCAGTACCTCAGCAAAAACTGAACTGGAATGGATATTTAAAAAACTTTGCTTGGATTTGCTGACAAACATATTTCAGAACTAATTAAAACCATCCCGGAAAACATCCACACTCGTAAAGCTGGTTCTTCCTCTAGGGAGTATGCTCATGACACAGGAAGAGACCTCTTTCCACTCCCTGAGAACACTCCTCCCTCCTCACTCTGCGAAGTTACTGCCCCGAGGTCTGGAATACCACACCTTATGTCACGGCCTACATAAAAAGAAATCCTGTTACAAAAGTGGCTTTCACAATCAGTGTTTTTATGAACTAATCTTTTGAAGCAAATCATTGCTCACTGTATAAAAAAATGTTAAGAGAGTCCTACATAGCAGCAGTGGAAAGATAGAAGGGAACTACTTGAAAAATCTTAGAAACTTTTTAAATACTAAATTTTCAATAAAAAAATTACAAAACACTTATCTACCTTTTTATTAATTTACATCAATACCATTTTAATTATACAGACGAATATTATCATTTAAAAATAACTCCCAGCCTTCGCTGGCTAATGAAACCACAAGAAAAGGTTGAAGTCCACTACCTAAAGTTTCAAGGGTAACTGGGACAGGAATGAGCAAGGGTGGGGGAGCTGTGTCTGGAGGAGGGAGGGAGGGACACAGGTGCAGTGTGAAAGCTCTCTCTACCACAGCTACAAGGCGGTGGATAATCCCCCCCCCCCCCGAAAGCCTGAAAACCGAAGTCAATACAACAGTTGCTTCTGGGGAGGAATCCAGAGGATGGGAAGAGATGGAGCAAGGTGTTATGACTTCCCATTGTAATCTGCTATAGTCATTGATTTTTACGCATGTGCATGTATCACTGTGATTTTCAAAAAAATACAAGAATGCGTTCCTCTCTTTGTTGATGGCCAATTAATAGTAGTCCCTCTTGACCTTTATCCTATCAATACTCTCAATACAGCAGGACAAATGTGCCCTAAGAAAACTATTACATCGCTTTAAGAGCACGACTTAGTTGTGGGGAGAAAGAGTAAGGACTACTGAAGGCTCTCCCTGGGGGTCAGGGCACGTGCTCACGGGAGCAAGCGATGGACAGTCCACGGCACCCGCTCCCGCCGAGGCTCCCCAGCACAAGCCCCTGCGGCCCAGGCAGGGACACCAGCACAGTCTGCCACTGAGAGACCTCGCGGCTGGCTCTGCATGGGTGGGTGACTTTACCCACCCCTTAGCCTTTCCGAAAACAATCTTCCCAGAGATCACTGGTTTCTCAGTGATTGACTGATGCCAACAAACCACGAGAGACTGATCGGGATGCCGCCTGTGAACTTCTGGCGGAAATCACATTCTCTTCCAGTGCTCACAATGCTCCAGGCCCCAGCTTCCCAGCGCGGAGCTACCGAGGAAGCTAGATCGCTGGCCAGACGGCAACGTGCGGAGCATGAATCGGAGGTGCGGGGTCCTGAAGCATGACGTGATGGGGGAAGCCTCTTGTACACAGCACACAACGCTTCTCTTGAGAAGGCGGTGCCCGTGTCCCTCAGAGACAGTGCCTCCTTTCTCGGGACAGCACGGGACACACTCTGCACCTCCTTTTCCTTTGTTCCAGTGCTGACCGAGCCCACCTGGGCAGCCAATTCTTTCTCTAGTGCGTCAGTCGCCCATTGATCTGGAAAGCTGTTCTAGGCAGGAAGCTATTTCTTTGGCCTTCCACTGTGGGGTCATCAATAAGTGAAACCAAACCCTTCTTGGCGCCCCAGCTTACTTCCGCGTCCTTAGGGGTTACCTCCCTCCATCCCCAGAGATTGTCTACCCCTCGTTCTAGGCTTCCCGGGCCATTTGGTCTCCCCAGTCCCCAAACAAGACTGCAGCTTGGCAGCCCCACTGGACAGGACCTGCTCCCCTCCTGGCTCTGTCCACTCTACACACCACCACCTTGTCCTCCACCGCATCGGACGTCTCCATCTGGGCGGGTCACATGGTCCAGGCTTTTCCCTCTGTTCTCCTTCCTCCTCACCCAGAGCCGTGGGTTAGTGGTCTCGTGGTGTGTCCAGCGTCCAGAGAGGTGTATGGCTCGCATTCACAGACTAAACCAGTGACAGCTCAAGTGTTTATACACAGTCAACCCTAGATTTCAGCATTGCTTTTTTAAAAAAAATGGATTTGTCTTTTCAGTGAACCAAGTTTCTTGGACTTCTGGATTTGGACCCACTCGTGCACCCCCAAGTCCCTGTCCCTTCAGTGGGGCTCTCAGTGATTCAGCAGGAGCTCTGCAATGGAAAAACCATGTGAAGACAGTGTTAGCCATCAGGACGAGATGTGTGCCCCCTCCAGCGTGTCACTTTAAAGCCAGGCAGGCCTTCGGGGCAGACACTGGGCAAAGCTGAGAGCCGGGCAGACGACACGAATAATGTCCACGTGCGGCAGGGTGGGAGGGGACGCCAGGGCCACCTCCTGTGCCAGCCACGCTGTGTACCCCCGCCACCCCCCGACCGAGCCTCCTGTGAGCTGGCATCCCTGGGGGAGAATTTTTCTGAGAAAATTCACTATTGAGTGAACCAGTCCGCCAAACTTGTAAAAACTAGGATGTGGAAATGTCACAGTTAACACTCCGCAAGGGTGCCGCGCTTAGCACCCGTCCGAGGGGCGGAGATGCAAACCCAAACCCAAGAAAGTCACACCACGTGAGGTGCAGGCGGGGTCCTTTACTAAGCTAGTCGGTCAAGAGAATCCCAAGAGACGCGAACCAGGCTTGTGCAGAGGGCACGGCGTCTCGCTGCTCTGGCTGGCGGGGAGCCCGGACGCGGGTGGCAGGTCTCAGCTGCAGCCTGCGCGCGGCTAGCCGCTGACACTTGTCTGGACTGCGCCACTTACTTACTGACTTCTAAACAACCTTATTTCTATTTAATAATGAAGGATTTGTGATTACTTACAATTTCAGACACTGGGATTTGGTACAGTTACATGGCTTTTTAGACTTTGTGTCCCATGAACTAAGAGTTACTCTATAAAGATTAAAAAAGAAAATATTCAGATCGTTACTCTTTAAAAGGAGAATTAGCTAAGCATCTGGTGTTTCTGAACAAATACTGAAAATCTCAGCACCAGGTAGTTATAGGTATTATTTACCGGTGCCTGATCATGAAAGGGAAGTGGCGTGCCTATTACAATATGATGGAACGAGCCTGGGCCAGTCCCAGCCTGTGTGCCCGCAGATCCCGCAGGGGGTGCAGAGCAGGACCCGGTGGCTGTCCCCTCCCCAGGAAGCCTTCTGGACGTTCTTCCCTTGATCCGTTTAAACCCCTGTTGTGTGGGGACCCTCACACCAAATAGCTCCTTTATTTCAACTTTTTTGTATTTTCCCAAATCTGAACACTAACGGATAGTATAACTTAAAAAATAGGCAAGTCATCATTTCATATTGTTAGAGCCATCCACACTGCAGAGCTACCAGCAATATAAAGCAAGTTTCCAGTGGAGACCTTCCTCCTGACTGCTCTTGGGGATTAGCCCAGAGCCATTGTGAGGGGCATCAGAGGAAGAGAGGCCAACGAGTCGTGGATGCTAAACATGAGGGGCAGCTGTGGATTAAAACTCGGGGAAAGATCCCGAGCACTGCTTTCCAATGCTGCTCACGGAGGGAACCCCGAGCCCTGGTTCTGTGAGACGTTTACTACGCTACTGAAAGGAGGGGCAGGTGCACAAAGACCGCGCCGGTGGCAGGGCTCTGGTGGGTCGCAGGGACACCGCTTGGTCTGGGGCTTCCTACGGAAACCGCAGGGTACTTGGCCCACAGGTAAACTTGGCCAACAGTCTCCTGTCGCCACCCAGAGTGCGGAAGCACTCCGGCCACTCGTCCCATGGTTCTAACAGATACAAATGCCCTGAAGACCCTAGGCGAGCCCCTTGCCTGTACTCTGCGCACTCACACACTCAGCTACCTGGAGTCCGGACTGGGGGCATCGTAAGTCCTAGCTCAGCCCCTCGTTCTCTGTGCCCTGCCGTGGGTTCCTCCTGCGTGGGCAAGCTAGCCTCACCGTCTAGGCTTCTGTTTAGCGACACCCCTCCCCGCACACACACATACTCGGTACCCGACTCACGGACGAGCTGCTAACTCTTAACTTCTGGAGATTCTCCCGTTTTTAAGACAATGTCCTCCAACTATGTCACTGAATGCTGTATTCGTTTATGATTCATCTAGTTTACTTTTCTCCTTTGAACCTAGCGGAGTGACAGCTTTCTGTCCCCACGGGTGCCCAGAGGTGGCAGATCTGGCCCGTGCACCTTGGAGCAGACATGGGCTTTCAGAGGAGTGCATGTGGACACCTACTTCACTGCTCTTGTTCTCAGACTCTCAGACCTCCCCCCACAATGGGGCACAGGGTGGCCTGGCACTGACTGTCCAGAGGAACCAAAAACCTTTCCTTTAAAAAATGGGGTGGGGGCCCATGGAGACATTCCAGGGGTGACCTGCCACGATTGTGGGAGGACAGGGTACAGTTCGATGAAGGCCCTGTATCAGGAAGATACCAAGAGGCATTTCCTGAGAGATCATCCAGTGGTCAGGACTGTGATAAGAGCTTCAGGGGAAAACCAAAAAATATATGTGTAAAAATCTATAGTGCCAGTCCTGGAGGAATCCAGCAAATAATTTGGGACATGAGATATATGTATATATATGATGGAAAAATTGGAGGATAGAAGATATTGTATAATCACAGCTGTCAAATTATTTGATACTGACTGGCAATGATATAAAATTCGGAAACGGTAGTCGAATATAGATGGAAGAAGTTCAACTACTTTCGAAGGAGCTATAACCCGACACCACCTGTTAGGGCTGCTGAGACTTGCTATCCGCCACAACGGGGTTTCAGTTGAGGTAGCGGCAGGAGCAAAAGTGCCGTAGGGGCAGGACCTAAACCTGCGAAAATCCCACAGCTCTGAGGACACCTGTCCGCCCTCATGCCAATCTGAAAATTAAGGAGTCAGGAGAGAGCCACACAATTCCGCCTCAGAAAAGCATGAGAAATAAACTGCACCACACGAGATATGGCCTCATCTTTATGAAAAAAATTTTCAGAGAAGCAGACTCTTGAATGTTGTTTATTATAACGTTCATTATGTCACCAAAAGTAATAGGATCAACGATATATCAGAATTCACATTAACGCCTGACTGACGACAAGATGACGAAAGCCATGCAGAGTGACAGGACATTAATTTTTACTAAAAGGGCATTTTTATTAATATAATAAGCTAGTTAATAAGTTAGCCGGTTCACCACCCAACTGTGAAGAACGATGATGGGGTGAACGCACCCCTGAAGACTGCTGACCAGGAGGTCCCAGCTGACCTGCTTCTACGTCACACGCTAGGTTAGAAACGTTCGAGCCATAACAGGCCGACAGAGCTTCCTTTCTGATGTCTTTGGACCTAATCTGACCTTGTTATCTTGTGGAAGTCAAAAAGAAGCCTAATGAGGCATCTAAAGAGGTGAGGAGGTATAGCAAACTAGTCGCAGTTGGGAGCTCATACAGGATGAAGCAACAGCAAACGGGTTTCTGCATGCTCCCTTACCACGAATCCTAAATTGGTAGAGATTCCCGTCTACCATTAGTACTGTGGATGTTGAGATAAAAATCATCAGGGCTGATTCAGAGGAGTGACATCAAATCAAGCAATTCTTTGCAGCAAAAAACCACAAACACAAAGCTCCCATTGTTCCTGGCACATCATTTATAAGAGAAAAATATTTTATGACCTGCACAGTTACATCAAAATAAAGAAAAATATGTGACTGAGAAAACCAAGTAGAGTCTGGGGACAAGCCGGGAAGCTCCCTCCTGCTGTCCCCCGCCCCGAGAACGTGGATCAGCCATGCCACAAAGAAGCCTCAGGCTGCACCGTGACTAGATCTAGAAGTGGCTTATGTGGCTTCTGTTCTGTCGAGAAGTGGCAAGAGCCATGATGATAGGACTGAGTATAGTACCCAGTGACCACACACCCTCCCTGATCCATCCCCAAGAGAGTGAAGCAAGGAGGATGGCTTCACACAACCCGATCCCACTAAATGAACTGAAAGTGCCTGCCGAGGCACCGGGCAACAACCACCGACAGACAAATCACAGCACCAGAGAACCACGCAAGCCACTGACACGCTCCGATGGCAATGCAGAGAGGAAGGCATCGATCTCTGCCAAGGGGTTCGCTTGGCCTTTCTTGCGGCCCCCAGACAGCCCTCCCTCCCGCTCACCAACGCCACAACCAGCACTGCAGGGGCCCGGAGAGCACCAGAGCTCACAGTGGACAGTTCACAAACTGCCTGACCTGATGGGGATGTCTGACCACATTAGACTGTGTGCCCCACACTTACAGAGGCAGAAACGGACTGATCTCCGTAACCAACTCAAGGGCTCCACGAGCGGAAAGGGCTGCCCCGTCCACTGTTAGCACATGAATGTTAACTCAACGAGGAGTTCCAACCAGCTTGGTTAGTTTAATTAGTTACAATCATAGACATGACTGTCAAATGGCAAGACAAGGCCCCCGCTAAGTGCAGCCCATGTCCACGCGGAGACCGTGAGCCTTGGCACCTGCCTCCAACCACGGGCTGACCCAGCAGGGGTGCTGAGGCAGGCAGAGGCGGCCCAGAAAGGCACACTAAGACCGTCGTCAATGTTAAGTGCCCGCCGCACTGTTACTTATGTTGGTGACCACGAGAAAGAGATAGAGCATCTCAGTTTATCTCAGTTTAAACTGATGTGAGACCAAGACAGAGCTCGGGATGGCAGTGGGCCCCTGAAACACCGACACGGGACAGCAGACGAGGAAGCCTTTCCAGCAACAAACCAGACATGCACAGTGACACGGTGGCTGCCACTGCTTAATGTAAAATATAGCTTTTAGAGGTCATGAAGGTCTACAGGTAAAGCTGATTTTATAACTTAGCATAAAACCACCAAAGTATCCCCAAAGCCTCTTAAATGCTTCTATTAAAGTAAGTGACAACTGATTGCTTCCAATCCTTACCCAGCCAAAGTTATTTTTGGTGGTCCTGGAAGAGCGGATCCCGAAGGGAAAGCAGACCCGTTGACTAGGGATGGGAAGGCTCCACTTTCAAGCTGTAGAAAGTCAAAGACAAGCATATTTTGAATTAGAACATGTTCCAAAAGTTCCATCCAGTCAACCCTTAGGTCCAGAAAAAAAATGACTGGTTTTCTTCTGGAGGTTTAGGTCACAATGGCTTTACGTCAGGCCCCGCCACCATGACGGGTCTCCTCACCCTGGAGTGGGCTCCGGCCCAGGCTTCTCCGCAGCAGTGGGGGGGCTCAGCCCATTGTGTCCCAGACCCGCACGGCCACGCGTGCCCAGGGGGGAGAAAGCCCTGCCTGTGTGGACTGGGCGCAGGAGGGTAAGGACGCAGGGCTCGGCCAGCCACACAGCTGTTGGGCGCTGGTCGCAGACCCTGGAACGGACAGCTTTTTCACTTTTATGACTACAAATTGTGAATTAAATTCATTCACAAACTTCTGTACTCTGAAACTGTTCTTTAATTATGATGACATTCTTGGTGTAAGAGCCCTGGACATCTGAAGTCTCGTCAACCATTAGTGTCTCATCTCATCAAAAAAAAAAAAAAAAAAAAAAAAAATCTGTAGTCAGTTTCAACAAATCCAAAAGCCATGTCACAATCTCTGCCCCCTCCGTGTCCTTTGCTTTCCTGGCTCTTATTTATCTTTCTTTCTATTACTCGGTAGCATGGTTCACAGACGATATTCCCAGGAAAAGGAAAGGGTAGCAAAGTCAGCAATGACCTTATTTTCTCCTTATGCGAAACTTGGAGAAATGTAAAGTATTGCATAAATTTAGGTTTTGAGATGATTTGTATATACCACGCTTCAATACCCTATCCTTGCCCCTTCCTCCCCTGAACACTTGAAATTTAAAAGTAAGCTTTATATAGAAAGTACAGTCTTGGGGGATGCCTGGCCTGCTCAGTCGGAAGAGCATGTGACTCTTAATCTCAGGGTTGTGAGTTTGAGCCCCAGGTTGGGTGTAGAGATTTCTTAAACAAGTAAAACTTTTTTTTAAAAAAAGTACAGTCTTGGAAAAACAAACATTTTATTCATTCTATTCATTTTCTCTCTTCTGCCTCTTATTAAATTGTGTGTCATCACTGCCTGTGGGGCTTGAAGACCCTAAGAAGCCACCCTGGGCCCACGTCCTTGAGCACAAAGCCCTGTCCTTCCAGGGAGCCTCACCCCAGGAGCCCCGCTCTTCCGTCTGGGGCTCTGCCCTCCTCACTCAATTTACAGGAGGGAAGTGTTCACAAGTTACTGAAACCGTCTCTTTCCTGTCACCCAGACACCTGTCAGGCCCATGTCCTCAGTGGTGGTCCAAAGTTTGACATTCTTTTGGAGAAAGGATTTCACAGTTCTCAGAATTGAGGCAATCCTTCGCATAAACCGGGGTACAATTTCTCCTTTCCCCTTTGCTTATTTAGCCCCAAAGTGAAGAGAGAAAAAGAGATGGCTTCAGTACGGCATAGGTAGTTAATCTAGAGCCACTTTATGCTGGAACCCATGACCTTCTTCAGCAAAGGCTGACCACATAGGAGCAAAGATGTAAACTCTCAGGCAGTCTTCTCAGTCACATCACCTGGGATCTTGCTAAAACGCAGACTCTGGATCAGTGAGTCTGGGGCAGGGCCTGAGGTCCTGCATTTCTGTCAAGTTCCCAGATGACGCCCAGGCTCCTAGTCCATGCACCACACTGTGAGTAGAAAAGTGCTTCAAAAATATACAGAATTTGGGGGCGCCTGGCTGGCTCAGCCAGTGGAGCATGCGACTCTTGATCTCAAGGTTGTGAGTTCAAGTCCACGTTGGGTGTAGAGAATACTTAAAATCTCCCCTTTAAAAATATTTATACAGAATTGGGAGTTTGGCAAGGAAGCAGCGAGTGCATGGCTGAAGGGATTGCCTCAAGGTCCACACGGGATAAGAAGTCAGGGGCAGCCAACCTGGGGATAAGATGAACACAGCCAAGAAAAAGTGGGGAGGAGGCAGAGAGAAAGGAGGTGGTGGTCCAAAGGGGCACTTCTAGGGCACAGCCTTAGCAGTAGGAGAGCAAGTCCAACGTGTGCCTTCCCGGCTGGGGCTGACCCAGTGGGGAAAGGCCGGCCGGGGGAGCGGAGGCAGCCAGGAGGCCGGAGGCTTGTGTGCAGGATCCATGAGACCCGGCCTCAGGCGCTCCCAAGACCACCGCTCGGGATCTCCTGCGCGATCAGTAGTCTCTACACCTCCTGGCTAACAGATCATTTGAGAAATACTTATTTACTCACTCGACCAAACGTCTGTTTATACCCGCTGCCTCACCCATCTCCTCTGGTCTCAAGGCCTTAAATGCCGTCTACACCCTGGTGACTTCATCCTTCCAGCCCAGACCTTCCTCACAGCGACCTCTAGGCCCGCATACCCTCGTCACTCGGCTGTCTCAAACGACTAGCGAACTATCTCCTGGTCTCCCTCACAAAATGTGCACCACCCCAGCTCTCTTGAGGGAAACGCCATCTTTCCACTTGCTCTGGCCGAAAACCTTGGGGCATCCCACATGCAGCCTGTCGTAAGCCATGTCGTCAGCCTGCAGGGGATCCGGACAAGCCGTTTCTGCCCCACCCGCCCCCCACGAGCCCTGCCTGGTCTGAGCCGCCATCTCTCCCCTGGCGCTATGGGTAGGTTCCCCAGCGCCCACCTGGCCCCCTCCTTCCCCAGCCCTGTGCTTCCTCATCTTGCATTTCCTTCTGCTACCTTCCGCTCGCTCACTCCGTCCCCTCCCTGCTGGCCTCCTTGCTGTCTCGAAGGCAGGCTGACCCTGTGTTGTGCTGTTCTGCTTGCCTGGAATGTTCTTCCATGTGATAGTCACACAGCTCACCCTCTCAAGATTTGCCTAACTGTCACCTCCTCAATGGAGCCAACTGTGACTGGCATCCTGCCTTCCTCCCCACGGAACCTCTGTACCCTGTGCCCATCCTCTGCTCTCCTAGCATACAATATAGTTTATCTACTAGACTTGCCTGTATTGTCTGTCTCCCACACTAAAATGCAAGCTGCAGGAGACAGAGTCGCATGTTTCCTTCTGCTTTTGTTCGGAGGCATCACCGATGTGGTCCCAGTGCTCAGACCAGCGCCGGCCCTCCTGAATGAAAGTCACTCTGCGTGACTGTCCTATATGTGCCAGGCTTCATTCCAGGTCTCAGTTTACAGAGACAAACTAGACCCACAAGATCTCTACTCCTGTGGACCTGGCATACCTGTGGGTAGACGCAGACAAACGAACAAACCAAAAGACGCAAGACCATGACAGTACTGGGCAGAGAGTCAGACAGGTGCCGTGACAGTGACTGTCAACCCCAGGGAGTCACAAAAGGCTCTTCCGGGGCAGTAACATTTTATATCAAGACTTAGGGAAAAAAACACATTTGTCTTATATTTAGTATATGCATATTATGGTGCAATCATAACAGCATTTTAAACTCTAAAAAAGCATTTCCATTCCACCGAGGAAGGTGAGGAATGTTCTACACCAAATGAGTGGTGTGTCCTGGTGGATGGACAGCAGGGCCACAAAGGACAAGTTCAGCAAATGGGGCAGAAGGAGGGTCCGGAGGCTGTAGGAGAGGGCAAGCAAGACAGCCCCACAGGGCTGGCCCAGAACTGTGTCTTGAACCTATGCCATTCCCTCCCAAGCCCCAGTGTCTGACACAGCGGTGGAGGTACTGAATACTTATAAAGGTTTCACTGTTGATTTGAAAAAAAAAAAAAAAAAAGAGGATAAATTATGTTTCCTGAGTAATCCCAACTTCAACAATTGAAATTTTAAGAGAAAATAGTGCCCAATTGCATTTTTCTTTATTAAAACAATGACTCACTTGTTGTGTAATGAGATTTAATTTTGCTGGTACTGGCAAAAATCTTCCTACTAAAGTAGTCATTGGTTTAGGGACATCTGTAAGGAAGACAATTAAAATTAATTGATAACATATATTGTTCCTTTTCTACTTGCACGTGGGCAAAGTACAAAAATGATCATGTATCATGGATTTATCATGTGCCAAATCATTTAAACTTATCTTGATCCTATTTGCTTTTTTATTCTGTAAAACCTTTTGAGTCAATGTATTGTTACTATTTTTTAATTATTATGCCCTTTTTCTTGGTCCTAAATCTGCCTAACTTAAGCTTCCAGGGATAGTCTACTATACTGTAAACAAAACAAAATGAAACAAAACTGTTGCTAGTGCCCAGGTTCCCAAGCTGTGGCTCTGTGCCAAGGTGCCTTCAGGCGCCACAGCAAACTCACCAGGGAGTCTCTGGATATGTCGCACGTTCGAGGAAAGCACAGCGACATCTGTTGGACACCACATGAACTACTTTCAATTTATCTGTATTCTTTTTTCCAAATAGTTACTAACTTGCTAGGATTCAAATACTTATTAGGCTGTTTGGACCAAACTATTTAACTACTGGAATTGATCGGTATTTCTTTGGTCGAAGGATGCTGTGGAAAACATTCCTGAGACACCAGAGGCCCTGCAAACCTCAGTGATCATAAGTAAAGGCAGAGGGAGAAATGTGTCTTAGTGTCTTGAATCTCCGACCAGCTAAACACATTCCCTGCCCCGGGTTTACGCATCCTTTGAGTGATGTTACCTTGAGTCTTTGGTAACAGGATGCATTCTCTTATGCTGGTATTTCACATGTACATGGTGAGGGGGTTATGAATATATGACAAGGAAGTAGATTTGGAGAACATTATATAAACCCTTTCCTTTCGTGGACCTAAAGGCATTAGGATTTTGTCATGTTCCAGAAGGAAGGGAATTAGGAAAGAAGCCCTCTTTCCTAATTCCTAATGCTTGTGCAGAGGATCAGATACCGCTCTGACTTACAGGAAATGGAGCCAGGTGATCCGTGGTGGGTATGCACAAAGGGCTTCTGGAAGACAGAACTCCAGCCCCAATTCCGTATCACAGAAAAGCAAATGTCTTAAAGGCATTTTATCTGTTCCTAAATAAAGAAACTATCAGGATGGATACAATATTTACGATATTTCTTTTAGCCCTGAACTCTGAAGTACCACTGAAATGACATCTGTATTTAATACTGATTTAAATTATTGGCAATAATAATATTGTATCAACTTTGTGTAGCAACAGATGGTTAACTAGACTTACTATGTTGATCAGTTCCCAATGTATACAAACCTCAAATCACTGCTGTACAAATGAAACTAATATAATGTGGTAGATTAATTATACTTCAACAACAAAAAATAAAACAAAAATAAATCAATCATTGGCAAGTTCAGCAAAACATGATAATTAAAATATTCTGATTAACTCAAGATTCAGAATAACATGATTATGTATATAATCCACATAGAGATGTCTAGTTTTTAAGAATTAGGGTCTAGGGCGCCTGGGTGGCTCAGTTGGTTAAGCGACTGCCTTCGGCTCAGGTCATGATCCTGGAGTCCCGGGATCGAGTCCCGCATCGGGCTCCCTGCTCGGCGGGGAGTCGGCTTCTCCTCTGACCCTCTCCCCTCTCATGCTCTCTCTCTCTCTCTCTCTCATTCTCTTTCTCAAATAAATAAATAAAATCTTTAAAAAAAAAAGAATTAGGGTCTAACTTTTGTAAACTCAATCCTAAAACTATGTCATTATTCTATCTTTAATCATTTGTAAGTAATTTGAGGATAATTAAGGACTTATAGGTCATTTATTATTATTATGCCAGTCTAAAGATGTTTCTGAGAGAATGGAAGAGAAAAATCAGCATTTGATATATTTCAAAACTCATGCTGAGTAAAGCATAGTCATGGTTCTCACTGATTACATGAAAATGCTTCCGTTAAAATGTCTATAGTCTAAACCACACCTGAACCGCCAACCCCCTACCCAATCCGGGAAAGGCTGATGTTTCAACCCAGCCCCCTCTCGGCACACCCACTTGCTGGTTAACAGCAATGGCCTGTTCGGATCACAAGCTCTCTGCAGCTAGCCCAAGTAGAGGATAAATATCCAAAAATACAATGTACGTAAGTTAGTCTATAAAGATTTTTGTTTCTATTCTTAGTTCACTCATAAGGGCTAAGAGGCTTGTCAAATTGCCTATTCAATAACCTAACTCTACATACAAAGCCAAACATATTCACTTACCAACTTACATATATGACATAATTTTTTTTATTATTGTACTCTGTACCTGACTGTAGATAATTATTTTGGTCTTGATACTGAGGAACCAAATGAAGTGCTTTTAGTTCTCTTGTGCCAGAATTGTCTATACACAGCATTTGTGTACCCCCTTTCAACTGACATATCACCTAAAATGAAAAATAATGATCAGGTTTCATTTTTAAAAGATATCCAGTAATATGAACCTAAATCAACTTAAATCTGAGAAAGTAACTTTAATCCAGAATTTAAGTTTTAATGGAAAATGGCAAGCTAAACATCTGTTCTTGATTTCTTACGCTACAATAACATGCTCTCTGGAGGTACCACAGGGCAAAAATCCCTCAGTGTTTTGTGAGACATGTTCAGTGTGTGCATGTGAGTTCCTGCTCACGCCTCCCTCTACAGTGTCTGCCCATGGAGGTTTAGGGTAAGGATCGGGTGACTAGGCACCGCGCTTCCTTCCCCACCCTCATACGCCACTGTCTGCATGAATGAAGAGTGCGGTGATCTGCCCAACCCCAGCCCCATTAGATCCAGGTAACTGTAAGGAAGACTTCATCCCCGACTTCATCTCTGGAGCTGATCACATACTTAGAATAATCTTATATTTTATGAGTTATCCTATCCTGCTACACACACATACTATTATTTTACATGTGGGCTTTTTTTTTAAATGTCCATTTATTTTATTTCCTACAAGTACAGTTCAGAAAGGTTAATCCAAGAACTAGAAGGTTCTAAGAAGCCATGTCAGTCTCCTTGGGCCTGACTGGCAATCTCCGATCACCTTGTTCATTCTGACCATAAATGAGTCCTCAGTGAGCCAGGTGAGTCTGTCGGTCAAAGACACAAGTCAGGCAAGGCACAGATGGACGGAGCCCCTCGCTGGCTGCTGTCCCATCCAAGGCAGTGCAGCGTGAATATAAAGGCAAGAAAAATCATGGTTTCTGCCCACACGTAGCTTTTAATTCCGATGGTAAAACCACAGATACCCAAAGAAGCTGTGGTTTCTGACTTTAGGTTGCCTTTGGGTTTCCCAGACAGGAAACCCCAAACAAGCACAAAGGATCGATGTTAGCAGAGTAACACCTGTAGAGCCTATGTTAACAAAGTGCTGATCACTGGATCAAACCTTTACATCAGCCCGACACTGGATAAGAGGCCAGTATTCATGTTTGGTTGGAATTTTATTTGTATTCAGAGGACAAAGTTATAGCCACACACACACACACACACACACACACACACACACACACACACACACACACACACGTGCACAAAATGGATAAAGAGTGGGTTCTCCTGGGCTCTGCCGTGCCTCCCCCAGCCCCCACCAGGACCTCGTGTATGCTACTCAGTAGTCTGGTGTAACTAGAAGAGTTCCTACCCTGCTCACCTGGTCCAGGCATCCTGGACAAGCTCTGCTCTCAGAACCCACACCCCTGAGCAGAACCACAGACAGACAGGCAGGTACTGATATATGCCATAGCTAAGCCAGAGTTCGTGATGAGCTCATTTTCAAGTTATTTCCTAGTTAAAGTATGTGCCTTAGAGCTTAGGCCACCTTTCTTGGAATAAAGAGCTGCCAGGGAAAAGGCAGTCTCTGGTTCTTTGGACTATTTGCTGGAAGAACAGATGGGGCCCGATGATTCTCTGGCTCTTCTCCTTCCCAGTCCTCACCACACTCAGACCTGGAGTCCCAGATGCACAACTTACAAGCAGACCATGTAACATCTCTCTTTTCTCATGCATGAAATGTAGATAAAAATATGTCTAGCCTACAGCATTGACAGGAGGATTAAATGAAAGTACGAACATGTCAAATTATCACAAGAACCACACATGTTACGGACTATGTCATGCAAGTGTCACTTGGTATTATTAGGAATTTGGAAGTATTAGGTATTTGAATTTGGTATTATTAGGAAAGGGAAAGAGCCAGAGAAGCAGAGCTCCCTCTACCCGCCCCACCTGCCAAACCACACAGCTCTGCAGGCTGCCCCAGCCCTGGGCCCACCTTGGGTCTGCGCTGCCCAAGGGGACTTGTGCTCACCCTCCTCAGCAAGGACAGCAATGTCCTAATCTTTGTTTGGTTTGCTAAGCCCCAGGAAATGGTAATCTCAGAGCGTTAGAGAGGTTCTCACCACGTCCCTCTTTTGACAGACGAGGCAACCAAAAATGTGGATTCAACAAGTAAGAAGAGTGGGGCGCCTGCGTGGCTCAGTCGTTAAGCGTCTGCCTTCAGCTCAGGTCATGATCCCAGGGTCCTGGGATCGAGCCCCGCAATGGGCTCCCTGCTCACGGGGAAGCCTGCTTCTCCCTCTCCCACTCCCCCTGCTTCTGTTCCCTCTCTCGCTGTGTCTCTCTCTCTGTCAAATAAATAAAATCTTTAAAAAAAACAAGAATGAAAAACAGTGACTGAAATCAACGATTCCTATCGAATTAGCAATGATCAGAATCAAACATTTAAGATAATGTCAGACACATTTCCTTTGGCATCATTACCATTGGGTTAGAGTCTTTTTTGTGAGAGTGGTCAGCGTCCTCTGCTTCTTGTGATGAGGGGAACTTGCAACAGGATTCTGGACCAAGAGGGTTCTGAAAAGTTGCTTCCTCCGGATTGTTACTTGTAATTGTACCACCTGCCTCCTTTATTTCCACCTAAAAAAAGCAATTGTTATTTTAGAAACCACACTGTGGACACTGGGTTTCACAGTTGCATTCTATAGAAAATTCTCTGTAGAAGTTATGTTTTAAGTAAAGAGCACCCTTACCTTTACTTCTCTCCCACACTATCATTTTCCCTATGGGGGGCAACAAGGAGGGGTGATAAGTCCTCTGATCAGCCTCGCTGGGGAGGAAGGACCCCGAGGACCAAAACCATCTGCCCACAAAGTATGGAGGTGTGATTTCAATGTGGTGCTCATGCTGTTTCAAACACACAGCATAAGGAACTAAGAAGATGCTCCACTGGCCCGGTGCCCCTCGAGGGGCTCAACAGCACCCCCCCACTCTACAGGGGCTGGCAGCCTTGGGGGGGGCCTTCCTTAAAATGGCCTCAGATACTGACCCTTTCTCACCGTTCTTAGAGCATGCTCATTAAGTTGTATGAAATATTCCAGTTGATTTCGATGTTTCTCAAGAAGGCTCCAATCCTTGCTGACGTATCAGATGTAATATTGACCATGTATTTACGACAAAATTCATAATTACATAATAGCACTCTCCTGACTGCGCGGCAGGACGGTAAGTGAGGGCACAGGGAGTGGCCAGTGTCATCTCTAAGCCATCTTCTGCAACATCTGCCATCTCAGGGACACATAGCAAGATCACCAGAGACAGGGCGAAATGCCAACGGTACTACTGAAAACCAACGGAATTTAAAAACTAAAAAGACTCAATGGTTAAAAAAATTACCATCAGATTCAAGAGTTCCAAAATCGTGAGGATCCTTTCCAAAATTTGCTAATGTGAGGAGGATTGGGATGGCATCGGCCGCGCCCTCCTGAACTCTCACCTGTCCACAGTGCCCATTGCAGAGTACAGGGGAGCCTCCCCAAAGGCCAGGAGGTAGGTCCTAGAGTCTTTCCAAGAAGACGGTGATTCTAGGGTAACATTCTGAAGACCTCATATAAAATCGCAGCACAGATAACAATCTTTCTAGGTGTGGCTGTGGATGCAAACTTGGAGATGTCGAATGGTGAAATCAGTGACCCACACAGATAAAAATTACTGGCAGGTTCCTTAGCACAGCAGACTGGCATAAAGGTATAAATCTTTAAAAAGAGGAAGGTTTAGCTGTATTTCAAGTTATGGCTTTATTTCGATAATTCACATTTTAGAGAAAGAGAAAATTTTAAATTTTCTTCTGCTTTCTGCTTTGAGGAACTTGCCAGGCAGGTGCCATCAGAGTTTAGATTTAATTTACCACCTTGTAATTAACAAGTGCTTTATACAGTGAATGTATCAACTCCTCAGCCGCATGCAACTATGATCTGAACTACTTATACTCAGTAAAGTCCCATTTTTACAGAAGAGATATAAACAAAGGTCAATGTGGGAATGAATTTCTAGAAAAGGGAAATTAGCAATTCATCCTCAATATTTACTAAAAAATAATCCCATTCTGTTTAAATGATAAACATGTTCATGCTGTATCTTTTTCATTTTACTAGTTAACTAGGAAATAGGCAATAAATTTTTTTTTAAAAAGCAAAGAAATATCATCCAAATAGCCTCTCCTTTATTTTGTCAAACCTACATTTTGTTAAAATTGGATTACATTAAAAGGGAATTTATGATTTTGACATGAGCTAGTTCCATTCCTGTTCTGATGAATTCTCACTGAGTCCACTTTGTACAGGAAGGTAGCCGGACTAGAGGCCTCACAGGCAAAAGGTGCCAGGAACCCAAGTTTGGTCTGGAAGCAAAATGGAGTGGCTGACATTTCAAGCCATCTGAAAAAGATTCAAGGAAGACCTCTACCGTGGGTGAAGGCTTGTAGGACTTGGGTGAGCTCTAGGGTTCCTCTATGTAAGCTGAGAGGGTGGTGGAGGCCCAGCCTCTCCTCCCCATCTTTCCTTAACACTAAGGAGCCGTGACTGCACTGAAGGAAAACCAGAAAGGCAGAAATCCAAGCCCCTGCAGCTATGGCTCAGGATACATGCAGTCAGGCTACAGCCATCCCAACACCAACTCCCGAGTGCTCCACAGAGGCTTCCCTTGTAACTTACTACAGTGATTTAATGGCTGAGGAATCTAGTTTTTCCAAACTAGATGCTCTTAGGGGGCCAGTACCCATTTCTTCAGGATCCTTTGTTTCCTTTAAAAATTGATTTGTTTCGTTTTGGCAAGAACAAAGCAGAAAATCACCAGTGGTGACAGCAAAAGAGGGTAGTTAGCAGAGAATTAGCAGGAATTAATGTAGACTGATTTATACTTCATATGCTTGAGGAACGATCCCTAACAATTAGCAGAGAGAAGCTCTCACATCTTGATTCCATGATTACATGAAAACAATCACGCTGCATTTTCTCCCCAGAGGCTAGTGCCTCTAACTTAAAGGGGCTTCTTTCCTAAAGCCAGTGAGTGATAGCAAGAGGGGCCGCACCCCTCCCCACTCTTTCCCTCTTCTGCTGTAAGCTCTCTGCAGCCTTAGGCCACTTTGAACCAGCCCCCAGGGGGCTTACAGAGGGAGATGCTCGGTTGGACCCAGTGAATCCAACCGGGGATGCTACTGACCCCGGGGAAATGCTTGTGGGGAAAGCCTTGGCCCGGGCCAGTGGTCCCACTTATTTCCGAGGGGGGTGGCGGAGGTCCCGCGCCCGTTCCCCACTTGGATCTTACTGGAATCACCCGGACACCGGGGTGGGCGGCTCCTTCCCTGGCCCAGGCGCCCAGGTGCACGACAGCAGGACTCCTGTGCGGGGCCAGCAGGGAGGACAGGAAGTGCACGTTGTAGGCCTGCGGCTGCGGGGCCACGGACAGCGCGGCGTCCTCCAGGGGGCTGAGCTCGGGGAGACTCGGGTACTCCGGGAGCATCTCCTCATCGTCGTTGTGGTCCACCACGAGCTCCACTTTGACTTGACTCTCACAGTCCACGTGAAGCGGGGGGCTGAACGCGTGCAGGAGGGGCTCCTTGGGGTCCGCGGAGCTCAGATACGCGTCTTTAAACACGTGGAACTCGTCCTCCTCGTGCTTCACCACCACCGGGGCTTTCAGGGTAAGGTTTTCAGAAACAAACGGACTCTCTGCACTGAAAAGGTCTGTCACGATCTCCTCCTCGGGACTGGACAACCCGCCAAGCAGAGGGACCTCTTCCATAGCCACTGAGGGGACCTCGGGCCGGGCATCGCCACGCACCCCTCGCTACTCGGATTCCGGCCGGGAGCGCACCTGCAATGACGTGGCCAGGTGAGGCGGGCACGGCCCCGCCCCGCCCGGGCTCCCCAGCGGGGCCTCCGCGCCAGAGGGGCCGACCGGGGCGGGGGTCCCTCCGCGCCCGGGGGGATGACCGGGGCGGGGGGGGGGGTCCCTCCGCTCCCGAGGGGATGACCCCGTCTGGGGTCCCGCCCCCCCGAGGGGCCGACCGGGGGACCCACGGTCCCCCTCCCCGCCTGCAGACCCCTAGGCCGGGCCGAGGGACCGCGGGCAGACCCGACGGCGGCCGGAGGGGCGCGGGGTCAGGCCTCCTCCGGGGGACACACCTGGGGCCGCCGCGGCTGCCGCTGCCGGAGCGCCGAGCGAGGATGTCGGGCTGGGCGAGCCGGCCCCTCACGTGCCGGCGGCCGTTGGCGTTTAGGGGCGGAGCTCACGTGGGCGGGGCACCGATGGGCGGGGCCGAGCTGGGGGAGGGGGGCGGGGGCGGGGCTCGCGGAGAGAAAGGTGGCCCGGGAGGGGGCGGGGAGCGGGCTGTTGAGGGGAGGAAGGTCAGAAAGGACGCTCTCAGGGTCCTCAGCTCCAGGCTCACATGGGGAAACTGAGGCCCCCAGACCAGTCTGACTTCTCTGATCAAAACTAGGATAGATTCTTTTCTTTCATTGGATAATAAACCCTATACTGAAATACTTAAACATTACAGATAGAGCCGAAGTTCCCTTAAGGACCGTGCCATCCCCAGTCGAGCTGCCTGCCAAAGGGGACATTTAAGTCAGCTGTGTGTCCTTCCAGCCCTTTCCAGGGCCTCACATACAGATGCATATGCGTAGATGGGCTTACTCTGAGTTTATGGCTGAAACAATCACATCACAGTTGAAGTCAGTTGAGTTCAGGGCAGGGCTGAGAATGCAGTTGATATAAACTGAAGAGCCCTCATTAAAAAAAAATCTGGGGCGCCTGGGTGGCTCAGTTGGTTAAGCGACTGCCTTCGGCTCAGGTCATGATCCTGGAGTCCCGGGATCGAGTCCCCGCATCGGGCTCCCTGCTCAGCGGGGAGTCTGCTTCTCCCTCTGACCCTCCCCCCTCTCATGTGTGCTCTCTCTCTCTCTCTCTCTCTCTCATTCTGGCTCTCTCAAATCAATAAATAAATAAAAATTTAAAAAAATAAATAAAATCTGACTAGCTTGAGTAGCCTGAGCAAGCACACCAACCCGCAAGACCGTACCACTCACACCTTTTTACAGAGCTGCTCCCATGCATCAGATGTGCACAGCCACCTGAGTGATTCACAAAACGAGCCAGACTCGAAGGCCCAGGACCTCTGCAACACTCCTAGATGCTCTCCCAGCCCTGCTGGATCAGCCAAAGCCAGCTGCCTCTGCCCTGTGACTCAGGCCTCCTCTCAAATCGGCCCCCTTTCTCAGCCAGCTACCTCTGCCCACACGTGATCCTCTCCTCTGCCTTGGACACTTGAGGGTCCTTCGAATGGTTGTCCTGGCTCTGTCCTCCCCCCACTGGATTTGATCTCCACCACCACCAGAGCCTGATGCTGTCCCCGCTGTACCAAGCAGAGCTTAGCACACAGTAGGTGCTCAATAGAGACTGAGAAAACTGAATTCATGCATTTGCTTAACAGAGACTTCATTCGTACCTACTCTGTGTCAGACACTGTTCCAGGCACAGGAGCAGGGAGAGAATGCATAAACATAGAGTGGAAACCCATAGCCCAACTCAGCAGCTGCCCTTCTCAGCCAGGTTGGTGAATCTTGTCCATGTCTACTCTGTCCAGGCCGGGCCATCTGTGCAAGCCTCCTGCAGTCTCTCTCCTTTGTCTCCAGAGCCTGGGCTTCATCCCTGACTTCTAACCTCCTTATTCATATAACAAAAGAGTCAAAAACAAAGGCTGGGATTAATGTTTTATTAATGATAACATTCATACTACAGTTCCCAGATTTACATCCAAAAGAGCATCTTGTATTTACATGCAATGGACAGCCCAAGATAACAAATTCAAACCACAGCTCTTTTAAGACTATGGCTTATTCCAAATTAAATTAAATACATAATACTCTTCCCTCCTCCTTTCAACATGTACAATAAAAACCCACTCTTCCTTCTTTTAGGAAACATAAAATTGCATTGATAACTGCACTGGTTAACAATTAATTACATTTGAAGTATTTAAACCTGAGAGACGAGCCCAAACGTGTTTGAGTGCTACACGAGTGCGACATTGGAATTCACATGGGAACGCTAAGGTCAGTGGTCGAGACAGTGCAGGGTTGGGGTGGCTCTGATAGTGACTGATGCCTGCTCTGACTGGAAGCCACGCCAGCCCGGGACAGAGTGGGCCATTTCCCCCACACCTCCTTGACTATGAACCACGGATGAATGGGGGGCGGGGGTTGTTACTGTACTTGTTGGTTTACCTTTTAGGTTTTTTTTTTTTTTTTTGTCTGTTTTCATCTCTTGCTTTTAAGAGAAAAAAAAATCTTTGGCCCGTTTAGGTGGGATTTTTACATTATCACATATACATACATAAAATATGCAGGTGTGCTGCAGCAAGTGCCCATCTCCTCCAACAGCCCGGTCTGGTTATTGCTGGAGTGCACAACTCTTACAGAGGCAAGCCCCACCAGAACAAAGTGGTCAGAAAAATAAATACACAGTTTTTAAAAATGGACAGCTAAGCTGGTCATTATGGCCCAGAGGCAGTGGGTCTTTCTCGATCCGTGATCCTTTATTTTTACATTAAATACTGAAGACGATTCAGTGCATAATTGCTTTTTGGTCGGTCAGACGCTTTCAGATAAAGGCACACCCATCTGAAGGGCAGGCTGTGTTAAACCTAGCACCTGTCACCTGCGACATTTTCATCCGTCACCAAGATGACGTGGCCTGCCGTTTCCATCTCCCTCCATCTCCTCTGGAAAGGAGAGTGGTTCTCTCTCGCCAGGAGGGACTCGAAAGCACTCTTGGAGCTGACTGGCGCTGCACTCTCCTGACCATTTTGAGGCTATTCTTCCTGTTTCTCAAGCTTTATTCGTCAGCGGTAAATGTCATGCCCTCCCTTGCTGTCAGCTTGGGTAAGTGGTGCTCCGGAGCCACGGCTTATACTTTCTTCTTCAGTGACTGCTCCAGACACCTCACACTTGACCATGACATCCCTTGCTCCCCATTCCTCTCTCACACACACACACACCCTTTCTTTTGTTGCTTAATGACACCAGGAAAGCAGTCTGATGAGGCGGGAATCCAGCCCAGCTGCCCTCAGGAGGGAACTTTCTAGGGGCAGGGAAACCACAGGAAACACTTATTTAAGGGTTACCCATTCGGTAAATTGAGAAGGGGAGTAAGACACAATTCCACCTGAAGACCTGACACAGGAAATCTTTCCCACGGTCTCCCTTTCGCTTAGGGCCTTCCGCTTTTAAGGCACTGGGTTTCGAAGACTTGCACGGTCAGTAAAACTAAAGATGGGGTGGACTACACGCTTCCAACATGGGGAGGCGAATACAGGCTACCAAACCGGCTGATGACACAGTTTCCCACAGTGACAAAAACTGTTTCCAGAAGCACAGTGTCTCCGTTAGTGTGTTACACATGCATCAGCTACGAACAGTTAACCTCTCCAAAACTCGACCGCTTTCCTCTCTGAACAAAACAAGCTCTGGTAAAAGGAAATGCCCCTAAGTACCAGGTCTTGGGTCACTCCCCGAGGAAACGTGCCACTTGCGTTTCCAACGTGTGAAGTCACAACCCCACTAATCCCTTCAAGAGCTCAAGGATATTCTCGTCCCTCAGTCAACACAGGCAGATGCAAAAACTTTCGGGGCGGGGGGAGCGCTTTATCAAAACATTCCCAAAGTCAGGACCTGCCAGGAAGTAGTTACACTTCTCGTGGTGGAGACCTGCTGTTCTATAAAAAGAAAAACACCAAACCCTCGATGGAAGGAAAACTTCTGAGTTTTGTAGAGCAAATTTGCATCCTGAACTACAATCAGGATCGACAGCTAATTTTCATTTGGTTTTTCATTGGAAGAGCTCGTTTTCCTTCATGGCGGCTCTAGTGGAATTACTTTCTGGAGTTGGCGCTGGACCCAAACAAGCTGATGATGTCAGTCATTGCTTGTTTCAGGTACTTCCCAAAGCGATGCGAGTCCTTTCGTGTGAAGACAAAAAACAAAAACACACGTTACGACATGGAAACCCCCACGCCTCAAGCCTTTACACTTGGAACGTGACTCAAAGAACAAAAGTTCCTTTTTTGCCGGTTCTCTGGGCTCTGGCTGAATGGCTTAATCACTAAGTTACCCGTTCTGGAGAAACGCTGTGGGTTCAAAGAAATAACAGTTTCTAAGTTCATGTGGCTGTGGTCTTGATGCAAGGCTTCCCCTAACATCAACGCATTACATAAAGCACAGTGAATAAGTGAATTCCAATCCTCTCTGCTAACGGTGAACTTGGCCATGCTTTCAGGGGACCCACAACGTGGAAAGGCAGAATAGAAACAAGGATTCAGGGTGCCATGCTAGGAAGGAAGTCACGTCTTCCACTGCCACAGAACACTGCAGGCCCTGCATCATCTTACATGCGTTCTTCTTAGCATGTGCGTGCTGACCTCCGTCCACCCTCCAATATCAGAATCTGAGAATTACACAAGCGCTCCTATGTGAAGATTTAAGACCATCGCCAAAGGCAAAGACAAACGTTTGCAACCAAATAAGATCATTTCTTTAAAATTAGGTTAAAGAGGGGCGCCTAGGTGGCTCAGTCGGTTAAGCATCTATCTTCGGCTCAGGTCATGATCTTAGGGTCCTGGGATCGAGTCCCATGTTGGGCTCCCTGCTCCGCGGGGAGTCTGCTTCTCCCTCTGCCCCTCTCTGTCCCTCTGTTCATGCTCGCTTTCTCTCTCTCAAATAATAAAATCTTAAAAAAAAAAAATGAGGTGAAAGAATTTAAAAACTCATTTGTCTGAAAATGTCCAGACTGAGTAAAAGCATATAGTTGAACTTCTATTTTCTATCAAATTAAGAAAGAACAAGTCTGTCAAATGAAACAGAAAACAGTAAAAATACTCTGTCTTTAGGAAAGGGGGCTTCATTTTGTACTTACGGTCTCAGGGCTGGAGAACTTGGAAGATATATGGAAACTGATGAGGTTCTCTCCCACGAGGATGTACGACACGCCATAACCATCGTCGGCGACCTAGAGAACCAGGTAAGATTAAGCTTAACGTCGGGGAACGAGATGATGTGGACAGGGGACTCTCTCACATTTTACAGACAAGACAGCGTAAACACCTGCATTAATCATCTGCAGAATTCCTCGGAGTAGGTGGGGGTTAACCAACAAGGTAACGAGGGCTGCTCAGAGCCTAGGAAGCCCCGCAGTGGAGGCGGACGGGCACGTCCGGTCCCCAGATATGCAGCTCCGTGTATATCTACACTCAGACACTTACTGGCCCGAAGCCCCCTCCGCTGGACACATATTCCGGATTCCTCTCCAAATCAAACAGCTCCACCTGCTGCTGAGGAGTCTGGCTGGTCGATAATCTCCATGGCTCAGATAAAACCTATTGAGGAGAACAAGGAGATTCTCTGATGACACTTTTCCCACCGCTGTCCTCTTCTGTAAAGGCTCGCTGGGTCTCTGGGCTGTCTCAGACGCCGGAGGTCTGGGTCCCCGAAGGCCTCGCTGGCTCGGGGCCAGTACTTGCACAGAGAGGGCACCTGGACCGGAGGGGCCAACACCAGCAGAAAAAAGGGGGCAGATACACGAACTAAGATTCAGAAAGGGGGCCGTGCTCCGCTGGAGCTAATTTTTAGGAATTTTTCAAGCGGCTTATTCAACACAGCATTATTTAAAGTTAAATTCCATACCTTAAAATTATTAAGAACAAGAGTGATAAACACTTAAGGGCTCATCACTTCCTAATTACTCGAGTACACCTTACTATGATCCAAGCTTGAGGTCATTTGCGTCGAGGAGGTCAGGAGGGGGAACTGAAGGCACACAGCACTAAAAGCACAGCTCAGATTTGATACCGTGATGACAGCGGAGCCCAAAAACCCACTTCCCACTGGCGAGGCTGCCCTGACTTACTCTCAGCTTAACCAACAAACCTGGGTGAGCTGCTGCTCTAGCAGCGGGGACTTACTTCCTTCAGGAAAGGGGAATCCACGGCCAGGTACTTGGACACCACATAAAGACAGAAGAGATGGCGGTCGATCCCAGAGCCAGTCATTGCGAGGCGGTACAGATGCTGATGCTTCTCGGATGCGATCTTGAACAACTTGAGCCTCTGCTCAACCTGAGTAACAAAGGGTGGGAGAGTCATGTCGTGCGGGATGGACCACATAGGCCTTCCCTGCAGTGGCCCGACGGCACCATTGAAGCAGGCGACTGGGCGGGGGGGGTCTCCGGGAGAGCGGGAGAGACATGCCAGAGCGGAAGCCCCACCGAGCAGCTGCCCCCTCCCTAGATCACGCTGCCGACGGGGCAACCCGAGGGAAAACCCGAGCCCCGAGCCTGTGGGGGGAGCTTGGGTGTGGGCAGCGGGCTCTGCTGACCCCGAGTAGAAGGTTCCATGGCATGGTTCCAGGCTCCTCACCCACACACCAACGCTCATGCCTTCCCATGCCATGTGAGATTCGAGTGTAGACTCCTAGGGAGTCCAAGCTGAATCGTAGACATTACAGAACTGACACAAGCGTTAACCTCTCTGTGTGTGTCCCGACCACGTTTAGCTCCCTTGAAAAGAGACGGGGAGAGAAGCTGAATTCGGCGCCCCTGGAGGAGGTGTGCACGGGACCTCCTCAGCCTGGCACCACCTTACCGTCTGGGTGGGGTCCACCATGGCGAGCACAAAGTTGCACGACTCAGTGGTACAGGAACGCACGGTCTCCGTTCTCCCCTCTCGGAAGAGCCGGGTCATAGAGGCCTCGTACGTGAGGCAAAATTTGCCCATGTCCTGGGAGAGGAAAAGTATTTTAATACAAGGCAGGGCCCACTGATGGACTCTAACGCACAAGAAGGGATGGGTCATGGTCAGCTTTAGTTTTAGTCCTCATCAGTCTTCACACGGGGTTGTGCAGCAGGCAGACGGAGACGTCATTAGCTTTGGAAAGGCCTGGGGGTGGCGGGGAGGGGTCAGTTTCTGGGTAGCCCAGGTCCTATTTCCAGATGCAACTGATGCCATGGCACAATTTCCTGAGCTTCACACACCTACCCGAGTGCAGACACACTTATGGAAGGGACACATGACAAGATGGGCATGCAACAGTTGGAAATTATTCAAAGACAAAAGGTGTTGGCAGGAAATAGTCCATCATGTTTGGATGACAATGCGGATGACCCAGGAGAGAAGGGACAGGTGAGGAGCAATGTCCCCCAGCAGGAAGGCAGGTGGCCAGCAGGAGGGGAAACGAAGCAGAGGGGGCGGCCATGGGGAAGGGTGGGGGGGCGGTCAGGAGGTCTCTTTGGAACACTCTCGTTTTCTCTGTGAACCAAGAAGAAGGCTTGGCCTGCTGAGGCTGGGGAAGCAGGGAGGGGCCGGGAGTCAGAGCGAAGGCGTGGGGAATCGGCACGGAGGGGCATAGAGGGGGCTGCCCGGGGGCCCGCCAGAGTCAGCACTCAGTAACTGGAAGTGGAAGAGGCAGCCCCTTGGGGTTTGTCTCTAGACATGCCAGCCTCTTGGGTGCAGGGCCGAGAAGCCCATGCCCAGTGTGGGGGAAAGGGGAGGGCAAGACGGGCGGAGTGCCCGTTCCGGGGACTGGCAGGGGGACAGGCTGATGGAAGAGGCAGCACCTGAGGCTGAGCCCCTGGAGTTGACAGGAGGACAGCTCAGCAGGGGCTCCAGGGAGAAGCAGCAGGTGGTGCGGAGGACAGGGTCCGAGGAGCACACAGCGTCCCGCCACATGTGCTATGGGAGGAAATCACCTGCCAACTGACCCCGGCCGCCGGGCCAGCTCCAAGACGCCCAGGTTCCCAGCCTGGACGGGAAAGTGGCCCACAGCAGTTTGTGGACCCCAATTCTTCCTGACCGGACAACGCCTCTTGGTGTCCAGGCCCTGATGACCCCAAGGGCACAGAGGACACCCTGCCACCAGCTGACACGGTGACGCCAAACCCAGTGCCAGGGTCAAGGCTGAAGTTCCCGGCGAGCGGGCCATGCCTGGGAGTGGCCTTCGGGGCTCTGTCCCTCCCCCAGTCCTGCCTGTGAAGTGACGAGGCGAGCAGGCCACGGGGTGAGGAACACAGGCCCGGAGGTCTGTGACGAGCCGCCGCTGACTGCCATCCACGCGCGGCACACCCCCCGCCCGCCACGGAAACCTTCCACGCTGCCCCGACGCCCGGCACAAGGAGCCACCAACTCACCACACTTCTTCCACACACCAGTCATTACTTTTCCCTTGGGTGGGCTCCAAGAGGGGCTCTAACTCCTCATTCTATTCTATGTAGAGTGAGAATAAGAATAGAACAGGTAAGCAGGGGGGTCCAGGTTATTCGTCAAATATGCCTTTCAGAGAACTTCCTACCAGCTGTCGCCGGCAGGCAGGTTCAAAGGGGTGCATGACAAGGCAGTGGGGAGGGAGGGGGGGCGGGAAGAGAAGGAGCTATAAGAGAAAAGTAGAAATCTGGCATTTTAGGCATTCAATAAACGTTAGCTTGGGATATATAATGCACTGATTTATGCGAGGTCCACTTTCCAACACCAAACTTTAATTGTGTCAGTGGTCAGCATAGTCATGCATTGATACCCACAATTTTGCAAATGATCGTCTAAAAACCTCTCGGCTAATGCACTGCGTGTTAGTGTGCTCAGCCCCGCCCCGCCCCTCCCCCCCCCCCCCCCCCCCGAGAGCCAAGCCGGGTTACACCTGCAGTCCCACTTCACCTGCCGCAACCAGCCGCCATCGGGAAAACACCTCCGGTTTCTAACGAGCCAGATCAAAAGACATGGTTGATGGAGATACGGACAGGAAAAGGTGTGAGAATATAAACCAGTCACACCCTGGGATTGCGGCCCCGGGGCTCAGGGTTCAAGGGGGTGGCACGTGGGGGAATTTTTCACCTCTAGTTCCTAAATGAAAAGTAAACATGGCCCCAAAGCTGGAAGCGAATAGCTGTAGACTAAAATTATGACCGCCGCCAAGTGTCTTCATTCAATCAGTCACGACTTATTTACAGATGCCTATTCCTCTGTGGCTAGCATGTTCCTGGCACTGGGGACCGATCACGTCCCTGCCCCTTGTTCTAATGGGAGAAATGGGGTTATAGAATATTACACAGTGACAGGTGCACCGAACAGAAACAAGGCAAGGTGACAGAAGAGTGAGGGGGTGGGAGCAATTTTAAATAGGAGACAGGGGCACTTGAGCAGAGACCTGAGCAACCACACCTCAATCTGGGAAACAGCAACCACCAATGGAGAGCAAGTGCAAAGGCCCTGAGGAAGGAATGAGCCTGACATATTTGAGCACAGCAAAAAGGCCAGCGTGGCAAAAGCTGAGTGAATGAGACCGGATATGTTATGAGAGAAGGTTGGAAGGGCAGACAGGGATCAGACCAATGGTCACTAACCTTTGGAACATGTTAACTTGGAAGGGAAAAATAGACATATTTTAATGTCTACTAACCTCAAGCTCAAATACAGCATTTAGAGGCACAGTCAACAAACCACAGTTACTGCCAACAGTGCAGTGACTCTGAAGAGAAAATCATAGCTATTTGCACAACAAATTATGGTTGTTGCAGATGTCCCAAAATACCATCTACGCTTATCATGACTTCACAATTACAGTAGTTATTAGCTCTGCCACCCCAAATTTAGTACATAATTACACTCACTGTGCCACTCATTTACATTTAATATTTTGACGTGCATTTTTACTAACTGATTACCTCTGTAATACCTATGTATTTCCTTTAATGCTTTACAAATGTTATTCTGAGATGGGCTCCCCGAGATTTTCCCAAACTGCCTATAGGGTCCAGGGCACAGAGAAGGGTCAGAAGCCTGGAACAGGCCCCCAGGACATGCAGGACATCTGGATTTATGCAGAGCCAAGGGGAGGTCCTGCAGCTCTGAGCTGAGCAGAGAAGGGTCGAAGCCACAATTCCACAAAGAGCCACGTCCCTAACGCAGCTGGTGCTCAACCGAGCCTGCACGCAAGAACTTCTGACTGGAAAGATCTGCCTCACATTTTTAATAATAGGTCATCTGAATACACTGACCCTTAATAGGTTGAGTGCTCCGTGAACTGACATGGATGGGAGGAGGAAGCAGGGTGGAGAATAAAATTCTGATTATTTCCAGCCTGAGGGTAAAAGAACAGCTGTAAGTACTGAAATAAATGATCTTTAACTTTGAAAAAGCAACTTAGTTTCTTAAAAAGCAATCGTAATGCACGCTTGTGCAAAAAATGTGAACAAAGAACAGTGTAGGGGTGCCTGGGTGGCTCAGTTGTTAGGCATCTGCCTTTGGCTCAGGTCATGATCCCAGGGTCCTGGGATCGAGCCCCGCATCGGGCTCCCTGCTCCGCGGGAAGCCTGCTTCTCCCTCTCCCTCCACCTGCTTGTGTTCCCTCTCTCGCTGTGTCTCTGTCAAATAAATGGATAAAATCTTAAAAAAAAAAAAAAAAAAAACAGTGTAAGAAAATAAAGATCAACCTCCACAGCCCCTTGCTGTATTCTCCATCCACTCCTTCTAGATTTTGCACAGGATAAAGCAAGAAGCTAGGATACGTGTTCCATAACATAACAGGCAGGTAGCAAATATTACAGTTTTGCGGGCCAGGTAGGGCGGTCTCCATGGCACCTGCTCAGTCCACTCAAAACACCTGTGGACAGGCCATCCACACCGAGTGTGACTGAATGCTAACAACACGTCCCCTGTGAATGCTGAACTTACATTTGATATTCACACGTCACAAAATAGCATTCTTCTTTTTTTGTTTTTTTTTCCAATATTAAAAACGCAATTACCATTCTAAGCTCAAGGGCCATGTGAAAACAGGTGAAGGGCGAGATGTGGCCCGTGGACCAGTTTGTAGATCACCGTAGTAAAGACTCAAAACTTTCACATGGTGTCTGATGGCCAAGTGTTTTCACACTAGAGACACATTTAACCGTCACACACAGTCTGTTGTGCGAAAATACACTTTAACACGTTTCATGCTGATAACCTTTTCGACTGATTCAAACTTTTACCGAGAGGTATGTTTCAGCTCATCTTTGTGAACCTGTCCATAAAGGATAGAATTCTCAAGGAAGAATCTGCCTGGGAAATGGGTATACTTTCAGGACACACACTTCCCGCTGTATGAGCCCAGCGGCCGCACACACACTTCCCTAAGTTCCCCTGTACAAACACAGAATTGAAAGAAGACCTTTGCAAATCACAGAGGCAAAAATGCAGTCTTTCTTACATTGCATTTATCGGATTCCTAGCAAGATTAAATTTTCCACGTACATTTCCTGACAATTTGTAATTTTCTGCTCTCGTGAATCACCGTCTGCTCTGACTCCGTTTTCTTACTGGGCTGTTTATTTGCTTCCCAAAAGGAACCACTTAGCCAATTTTTCCAACCCCATTCACTAATCGACTCATCCCCTCCCACTAACGTTAAATCCTGCCTTTATCCCAGAGAACGGCCCAGTGCTGCACCCTGCTCATTAGTAGACTCTTCCAATTTCTACATTTTAGGCTTTGGAAGAACAAGTGCCCGCGTCGTTACTTTTATTTTTCAGAATGTTACTGGTTATTCTCAAACGCCACCTCTTGCAAATGAACTTGAGCATCAGTCGCTTGAGCTCCCTTCCCAAAATCATCTCCGGACCTCAGACTGTGTCCACACTGGACACGTGCACTGGGCACGTTCGCCTCTGTGGGGTCGAGACTTTCTACCCAAAACCAAAGCCTTGTCTCCCTGTTGGAGACCGTCTCTACCTCCCTCCCCAAAAGTCCCACCTGCTTTATAAACGTATGCCTGGATCCCAGGCTCCTGTCTCTGGTTCCCATTCCGCTTGCCCTACCGTACTTTCTACTTGGCCAAGTGCTGGACAAGGGAGATACTGGTCTTTGTAGAATTCTGCTCCGGGCTCCTTCCTGAGCAGCCTCCTTAATCATAAAAGCTTTTCTGCCATCTCCAGCTCCTGAGAAGACATACTGACCCTCCTTCTGCCCGGTTATCCCATCAGCTGATACATGATGCTATTTACCACGTCAAGGAAATAGCTCCTATTACCTACAGGTGTTATCGGGAATGCATGCCAAGTTTTTTAATGTCTTTCTAGTATCTGTCGAGATGACTCTCCTTTTTCTTCCTGACCTAATAATATAATTTCATCTGTTACCGGATCTACGAATACCAAACCATCCCCTTGTTGCTGGCACCACAAGCTGCTGCTGGTGATTACACGTTTCCTACACCGCCGGATTCTATTTGCTAATATTTTATTTAAGTTTTTTGCATGTACATTCATGAGCAAAACTGGTCTATGGCTCTTACGCACCACCCCTCCAATTAAGACACGGGTTCTAGAACCAGCCTGCCTAGATCCAAGCTGAGCCATGCCACTGTGAGTTGTGGGTCTCAGGCAAGGGAGCTCACCTCCTTGTGCGTGAGGCAGAGACGAAAAGGCCCCCTCGCTCATCCTCAGAGCTCCTGCAAGGCACTCCGTACCACCGGGGTGGCTCTATGCAGCTCCTGATCAAACCCAAAATGAAGCTGGCTCTGGGCGTCAACCGGGCAGCCCCTCACTTTCGGAAGCCTCTGGAACCCTACGCTCATCCAAGCAACGAAGCTGCTTCTAAGCAGGTTCATGTTGGCGGGCGCCGCTCTAACTTCTGACTTTCATCATGGGGATTGACCTCCTCCTGGCTTCTTACTCGTCTCGGGTCAGCTTTGCTAACTTCTGTCGCTGCAGAAAATAATCGTTTTGAGATCTGCAAACACGGAACCTGGTGTTCTTTTACGAAAATCTTCTCTGTATCTGAGATGGCACCTCCTTCTATTGGCCGAACACTGCGTATTTACGTGCCAAGTCTGCTCAGCAATTTTTAAACTCAAGCTTAGTAATTCTAAGACCCGGTTCCTCGATCTAGTTACTGTATTTGTCAGTCCCCTATCTCTGTCGGACAAAGAGCTCCTATGATGGCCGCTCTTCTGTCCAATGGCTCCGCGTGTGTGCACTCCAGTGAGTATGTTACATGAGAAAAGAAAGCTTCGTGATTTGATCATCTTTGTTAAGAACTACCGTAGAGGCACCTGGAAGTACGATTTGGGCCTACCCATCTCGGTTTCTCTGATTTTAACATCACCTCCTTTGCTGTCCTGCATCTGTGTCTTTTCTTGACTCGCCCCACCCCCGCCAAGAGGGGTTCTGCTCAGCACATGTCCCACCCCGCCTGTGGCAGAAGGCCTGGACCACGGCAGGACTGTGAGCAGGGCTATGAGCAGGCTGTGTCTCAGCCGCTGCCCGCCGGGACAGGCGTCCGGCCTTCCCCACCCCCGGGGCAAGTGGCTCCGGGCACATGCTCAGAACCCTGAGGGCTCGTGACAAAACCCCAGGCTCGTACCTGGTAATGTGCCAGCTGGAGAGCAAGCTGGACGAAGGCATCTGGGCTCGTCCGGCACTTCTTGATCAGCCCTTTACCAAAGGTGTGGAACGGGAAAGAGTAGAAATCCACGTCATTTGCCAGAATGTTGGCACTGTTCAGGGAAGTCTCTATCACCTCTTGACACTGGAGGAAAAAGGGAAAAGAGGTGTTACTGGCCGGTGACATACCCTGAAGAGGCGAGATTTTCGTGCCGCTGACAGAGCTGTTGCTTGGAAACACACACATCCCATCTTCTTCCCGGTTCTTCCCAGAGCCACAGTCCGGGAGCAACAGGGCCCCCCACTTGCCCAGGAGTGCTGGGGTGACCTGAGCAGGAGGAAGGCCTGGTCTGAGCGTGACCCCACAGGGCATTCCGCACAGTACGCTTTGTTTAGTATTGTGAAATCCACTGTGGCGACCCAGGACCCAATTTTAAAAAACAAACGGGCTGTGGTACGACCACGCCATGGAGAGGAGTTCCCAGGCCACGAGAGAACGTGGAGGAACCCTAAATGCATGCGACTAAGGGAAACAAGCCGGTCTGAAGAGGCCACGTTCAATAGGATTCCGAGAATGGGACATTCTGGACGAGGTAAACTGTGGCGACCGTGAGAAGATCCCTGGGTGCTGGGGCATGGGGGGCAGGGAGGGACAGGCAGCGCCCAGATCTGGGGCAGTGAAACTGTTCTGTGTGAGGCTGTACATGGATACAGGTCACCGTACATCCGTCCAAATGCCAAGAACGCGCAATGCTAACTAACGCCGAACCCCACGTCAGCGATGGGAACGTGTGTGTGCTGGGTGGGGGGAGGCGGGTAGGAGGGGTCTCTCTGGACTTCCTGCCCAATTGTGCTGGGCAACCACAACTGCTCGAAAAGTGAAATCTATAGAAAAATTTGGAATCCATGGTGACCGACTCGGTCAGGTACAGGGACCCTCAGCCCACGCGCCTTGGCAGTGGCAACACCTCTGAGCTGTGCACACTGGTCCCCTGGGGATGCAGGACAGAAGGCCTGGCTGACACGGTAGCCGCACGCGTGGCATTTTCTACTTCGAGAATCACTCCTCGGGCCTCAGGAGTGACTGCTTGGAGCAGATATGCAGGAATGTGGTATTTCCAACCCTAAACTTCCTTCCTCAAAACGCTTCCTTTTACTGAACAGCCTGTGTATGAAAATTGTTAAGAGAGACAGAAATGATAAGTTAGTGATCTCAGAGTATTTCCACTCTAAAGGAAGTGACTTTGTTTTTCCACTTTTTCACTGTGATGTCCAGCCAAATCTGAGCTGGAAATCTCGCCGACAATCTTCGCCAAAACTTGAGGCAGAACCATTTCCCGGGGCCCGAGACAGCAGGAACTGTAGCAAGCAGCTCCGCGGCCCCTGCGCGGACACAGGTCAGTGTCCGTGCCTCCCGCTGAGCTGGTGCACGCGCAGCAAGTACGCGGGGGCAATCGGGCTGTAACCGTTCACGCTCATCCCCCACGCAAGGTTGTTTGGACTCACTTCCTCCGGGATGTCCCATTGCAGCCGTGTGGGGTACGGAATATTCGGGTTGGGGTCGCCCTTGCAATGCCCATCCTCTGCGTAGCCCAGCTGAAATGAGTCCGTGGCCAGGACATACTGTCACAAACAAAAAGACACACGCGTCAGGTCAGAGAAGACGATGGTCAACAGTGCTACCTCAAGCATCTTTGAAACAACCTCCAGAGGAGACAGATCCTTGCTCCTCGCAGAGGTGTAATGAAGACTTAGCAGGAGCGACTCCCGGGGCCTGCTAGTAGTGTGCTTCTTCGCACCTGACACCCTCTGCACAGTCACCTAACGTGAAAGTTCTTATTTCCATTTTAGAGGGGAGAAAACCGGATGTGGGGAGGCTGCCCGGCTTGTGGGCTGGTGAGCAGCTCAGCCAAGACTCCAGCACATGCGGAGCCTGTTTCCAGGTCCTGGGTGCCCGCTGGGTGTCACCCGCCCCCCAAGTCTGGAAGGCAGGCCCCGTTATTCCCACTGTGTAAATGAGGGGGCCGAGCCGGGGGGGCGAAGCCGTGCCCCCAGTTCACACTCCCCGTGAGCCAGGCCCCGGGCACAGCTGTGACATTCTTTTGCCCCCCCCACGAGGACACCCACACCAACGTATTCAGCTGTATTTACTGAGCAGCTACTATGAGCCAGCACCCCTCTGAGCACCGGTGAGAGAACAGTGAACAAAGCAGACCAGAATTTCTGCCTTTCCTCAAGACGTTAAACATGGCCACCTGACCCACTCAGTCCGCTCCAGGGTACACACTCGCGAGAGATGAAAACATGCACTCGCATAAGACCTGTGCACGAATGCTTCCCAGGGGCAGTGTTTATGGTCGTCGGAATGTGGAACAAGCCATGCACTAGCCAGAACCCAGTCAGAGAGACAGAAAGTAGATGTGTGGTTGCCCCGGGGGTGTGGGGCGTATGAAAATGCCCTAAAATTAGATGCTGGTGATGGTGATATGACCGACCACCTTGTAAATACCCCAAACCCAGCAAATTGTATACTTTAAGATGAATTTTATGGTATGTCAATTATCAATTATATCTCTGTAAATAATAATAAAAAGCTTTTTTAAAAAAAAGGAATCCCTGCACTCAGGGAGCTTATATCCCAGTGGCGGAGGCCAAAAAAAAAAACCCCACAAAAAAACAAAACCACACCCAAGTCCGGGTGGTGGTCCTGCCTGATGGTAAGGGGTCGGGGGCTCCAGCGTGGGGGCGCGTGGAGGCGGCCACGTGTGCGCGTGTGGTCAGCGTCCATGAGATCTAAGCAAGCGAAGGAGCCAGCCTATTTGTGTCTGAGCCGCTCTGCATCAAAGCCCCCAGAGATCCAACACACTGAAGCTTCAGAAATACGTCAGCAGCAAACAGGATCCAGCTCTGACCAGATTTATTCCTGACTGGCTCGCCATGAACAGACCAGCTCCCGTTTTAATTTGGCCCGGGGCTCTGTGACAGAGAGCAGGTCAGTTCCCATCCCTGTGGGGAGCTCCTGGGCCCGCGTCCCTGGAGCCTCAGGCCATTCTGCCAGCTGCCAGGAACAGGAGTGATCACCTTGGGCTCACAACGCAATCCCTTCACCCTTATCTCCTCCAGCGCACTTAAAATAGAAGCCTGGCCTTGTCAATGTGCAGATTTCTCCACCTGGTAAGTCACCCTGTGTCGTCCCGACTGCCTGTGGCTCAGGTTCTGTCTCCTTCACCTAGAAAAGCTGTCACTCAGGACAACCTTGGAACAGGGGCAGCAAGCCTGGACGACTCCGCTGTGTAGACAGACCCCGTGTCTAGCTGCTCTGTCCAGGGGCCGAAGGTGGCTGGATCTTCACCGCATCAGCAGACGGGCGGTGGCGAAGACCCTTCTGAGACTTGACTGCTTTTATCATATGTTCGCATCTTGGGACCATACCGCTATCTTAAAGACTCTTAAGTAATGCTTTGTTTTCCCTGTTTATGCTTTTTCCCCACATTGAAGACCTCACTTGGCTGAAGGAACAGCAGGTTAGCTTTTGCCAAAGCCCCAACCAGGTTTAAGACGCTCAAGAGAAGTCTTGGAGTGGGTATCAGGCACTCCTAACCCAGGACTGGGAGAAGGCAGAGGAGGGGCCTGGAGGGAGTGTGGTCAAGCTGAGGCCTGACGGGGCCCGTGGCCAGGAAAACGGTGTTCTGGGCAGAGGAGGGGGTGTGTGCCACGGCCCTGCAAGAGACAGCAGGACATGCTCTAGGATTTGTGTGACTCTAGGACAAAAATGGATAGAATATTTTAAAAATAAACATTGAGATTCAAAGCCTTCACAGAAATTTAAAAAGAGAGAGAGAGAGCGAGAAAAGAAAAAAAACCAAGGTCATGCGTTAAGATGTCTTTACAAGTTCACTACGATTTCATCATTTCAGGTCCTCGACCGAGCTCCACACCCTGTGAAGGACAGTGGGGTCCTCAGCCTGCGGGCCCAGGGATGTGGCTCCCACAGATGCAACAAATTTAGGTCACGTTATTCACTCCATTTACTAGAGCAGCAGAAGACTGCAAAGTACAGGCTGAGCATTCAGGGTGAATTTCAAAGGGCCTTGTTGCTTTCACAGAAAGTTACCCTTGAGTTTCATCAAATCAAGATAATACAGAAATTTCTGGATCAGGTCCACTGTTGACAATCCCGGAGTTTAGAAATTTCTTCAAACAAGAACTGTGGCGGATGAGTTAAGAAAGCCCAACCTTCCTTCAATTGTTCGTGCCAAACACAAAGACAGTTCCAACAGTTCAGGGAGAAATGGATTTTTTAAAATTTAAAGAAGTGGCAGGGTCGATCCAACACTGCATTTTAACAAGCTGGGTAGAGGGACCGGATGATAGGGGTTTGGCGGTTTTTAAATAACTTGGTAATTTTGAGAATTAAATGATGTGGTTGCATTTTTATCAACCAGGATTTTAATACGCTTGCTTCTAGTGCCTAACACTTGGCATATGGGGAAAATCTCGAAAACACAGCAAAGAAGAAATGGTTTTGCTTTAGCTCTGCCCTGAGTCCTTGCACGAGAGCTCACTGCCATTCCATTACTTCGGTTCTACCTGGAGATGGCATTAAATGTGTTTCTATTTATGGAAACTATGTTGTAGGGCGCCTGGGTGGCTCAGCTGGTTAAGCGACTGCCTTCGGCTCAGGTCATGATCCCGGAGTCCCGGGATCGAGTCCCACATCGGGCTCCCTGCTCAGCAGGGAGTCTGCTTCTCCCTCTGACCCTCTTCCCTCTCGTGCTCTCTCTCATTCTCTCTCTCTCAAATAAATAAATAAAATCTTTAAAAAAAAAAAAAAGAAACTATGTTGTAGGAAATGAAGACACAAAGGCCTTTTGTTCAACTAATTAATGTTACATGAAGTGCCGACGTGCGGTAAGAAACCTTCTATAATCAGACGGGTATCACACAGTGAAACATAGTCTGGGGTCTGGATTTGCAACAGCAATTCCCACACTCACGTCAAAGCTGCCACCACTCACCTCCCACAGGTGTGCGACAATGGGCGCATCGGCCCAGGAGTGCTCAGCGTTCATGCCTATCTTCCCGTTTTTGAAGACAATGAACGTGAAAGACTTATCGAACCACCTACATGGAAAAGAAACGTTCACGAGACTTAAGTGTTTAAAAAGACCGAGTCAAACGAAAACCACGTACTTGTCTTACTCAGGATGGGCTCCTCTGTCCCCACTCCCCAAACAGCGGGCCGACACTCATAAATCTCCGCAGAGTGATAATAAGAGCACACAGAGAACTTAGATTAGTCACTTCTCTGTTATCAGACACAAAGATAAGCAGAACAGAGTGTGTTATTCTAACATGAAGGGACCCACAAGGCAAGCGCAGGGAGCCGGGAGGCCATGCGTCCACACACCCCCGCCCTGGGCCGAGCCTCACCCCCACCTGCCGGGCAGGCAGGACCGCTCCGCAGACCAGGGAAGGGAGGCTCCGGGTCAGTCACGAGCTCAGGGAGTAAGCCAGAGCCGATACCCAGCTCAGCCCCGTCCACCACCTTCTCCTGCCTGGATTCCAGGCGCCCGCTGCCACTCCTCTGACCAGCGCCTCCCATCGGAGGTGGTCGGGCACGGAGAGGGAAAAATCTCAAGTCTGCTGCTTGAGGGGTGTGTGTGCGCACGCGCGCAGAAAAGAGAACCAAAGTTATGTTTCTGTGTGAGCCTTATTCCTTCAGGGTAGAGACACAGCCGTGTTACCTGTCAAAACACCTGCCGTGTAGGAGAGACTTGGCATAGCTGTCCATGGATGCATCCGGGTCTTCCTTCCTGTACCCTTGCTCTGTTTCATCGAGCGTCACGAAGAATGCTGCCTTTTCCACGGCATCGAGGGACTGCTTGTTTTTCCCACGCCCAAAATAGGCTTGGCGACACTTGGCCCAGGGTACTCTGAAACAAGGTTAGAGTCAAACCTACAGGAATGTGGGGACATCTTATACATGATGTTCAAAATGATGACGCTTTTCACAGTTTTGTAGGAATTTAAGGGAAACTGCGTATTTAGGACTCTCTGTCTGCAGCGGGTCAGCACCATCCGTCGGCAGGCGCTCCAGAGCAGAGCACAGGGACGGCGTGTACCTCTGGTCGCTCAACGCTGGACGGGCCACAGGAATGCGCACTTTGAGCACAGCGACCTGGGGGCAGTGGCCCCGAGACAGGGCTCCCCACACCCGTGCCAGGGTCCATCCTGAAGATGTTCTGGCAAGTGCACGTGAGCACGTTCCCTCCTGCCCGGCTCTGCTCCAGCCCTTGTCCACGTGCCAGCTCACTGACCAACACTACCACTCCCGTCTTTCAGAGGGAGAAACTGAGGCACAGAGATGTGGTCACGGCTACTTTGTGGCAGGGAGAGCTTCAAACCCAAGCTGTCCCGACCAGGTCCACACTACTAATGACCACAGGACGTCCGGGAGATAAGGGGAAGCCCTGGGAGTCCAACTAAGCGGATTCTCTTCACCCCACCTTCCGTGGGATACAAGGAGCTGACGTGACACCCACTTCCTGAGAGCTGTCCCAGCCGTGGCTCCGGGACCCTGCACTCGGGCCCTCCTCTGGTCCTTCGCCCCACCCACCCTTCCAGATCAGGGTCATCTCGCCTGTCTCCTGTTCTCTTCTCTCCCTGAGCACTCTGCCGAGGCAGCCCGTGGTGCCAACGCCCCCGTCAACACCGCGGCCCCCACACACACACCTAGCCGGGACCTCTGTCTTCACTGTCTGCCAGGAGCCACAGGGACAAGGGTGGCTACTATGCAGCTGGTGCTGTGTGAGGGGACAGGAAGGTGACAGGCCAGCACATACACTCGGCATCTCCGAGAAGTGCTCGGAGCGGGGGGAGACGCCCATGTATACACTCGGCGTCTATGAGAATTGCTCAGGGAGGAGGGAGACGCCCATGTATACACTCGGCGTCTACGAGAAGTGCTCGGGGGGGTGAGACGCCCATGTATACACTTGGCGTCTATGAGAAGGGCTCCAGGCGGTGAGACAGGGGAGCATCAGGGCCAGGTGCCCAGAGCCCTGTGGGGCAGGTGGTCCCAGACAAGCTCACTCCTCCCCGGCACTTTGTGCCCACCCACCACTGATGCTCACGAGCACACGGGGAGGGAGCTCGTTCCCCAGGATGCATTGCCCTCCGCGGTTCCTTCCAGCCCCGGTGAAGCCCCAGCGATGGCCCAATATTCCTGGGCTTCTGGGACCGAGCCTCCCCTCCAGCTCACACTGCCCGTTCCAGCCCTCACTGCCTGAGAAGCCCCCGGAGCAGAATAATCTCATAAATCTGCTCGGGGCCTTCGGGTAGCCCCTTTAACGCCCGAATCAAGCCCCAACGTAGTCGGGCCCATGGGACCCTCTCTGCATTCTGGCGGCCCTGACCCACTCTGCCGTTCCCAGCCTGGAGTGTGCGGTCTGCTCCCCAGACGCCCCTGCCACCCTCTGTGGGCCCGGACCTTCTCCTCTTCTCTGAGAGGGCCCTCACCACCTTGCTCCTAAGCTGCCCTAACAGATGCCACACTGCGGTAACTCGGGTGCCGAACCGGGGACGATACTGCCCCCCCCGCGACAGTGGGCAACGTCTGGACAATTCTGTTGGTCACAACGGGGTGGCTGTCAACGGCGGCCAGGGATGCTGCTCAGCATCCTCCCGAGCCCCCGACAACACCTCGCCAGAACAAAGGTTTACGTGGCCCAGTGCACCCAGAGCCGAGGCGGAGAAGCCAGCTCTGGCCTTACCAGCTAATTCCTCAGGGAAACAAAAGCCTCTGAATGATCTTGAAACGTGGCAAGAAATTCATCCCTGACACAGAGGCCTTGGTTTCAACTTGTTCTGTGCCCTAAAGTAAATGGGCCCACAGCCCCGTGACAGAGCCTAACTCCCGTCTGTCATGAGCTCTGGTACCCAGCAGACACAGGCCTGCCTCGCACACAGCCAAGGTGGCCCACCAGTGGGGGCGGGGCTTAGACCCCAGGCTCCAGCCCTGCCCCCCAGCGCCGCTGCAACTCGCCCCCCCCCCCCACGCCCATCCTCCAGCTGGGTCCCTGGGTAGGGAAGAGAAGCACAGGCCCCCAGAGCCCCCGGGGCATGACCCATGTCACCGAGGAGCCGCACACCTTTCTCCCGCGGTGAGGGCCGCCAGCTTTGCCTCCCCAGGCTGAGGCTCCGACGGGTCGTCCAGAATCCTCTGCATCTGCTGCTCGATCTCCCGGGGCGTCAACAGCCTGCCATCGTGGTAGAGCCAGACCTTGAAGAAGCGCCCCTTGTGGAACACGGCGATGTGCTTGCTGTCCCGTATGTGCTGGATGGTGTCTGCGGCAGGACAAAGAATCCAGAGGCGGGACGTTAGGGGAGGCTGAGAACGTACCCCCTGGCCCAACCGTCCAGTGGTCCCAACCCCTCCCCCCGCGCCCCTCCACGCAGCTCATCCGTCCACTTCTCAAGAGTCTGTAGAGGACTCGGTACAGATCAGAGTTGAGAGGTTTGACTTTGTCTCAGCTCCACTCAGCCACTCACTGGACGCATCATCTTGAGCCAATGACTTAAGCCTGCTCAAGGGTTTCTACCAGAAAACTAGGCAAACGCGCCCTTCAAGCCTTCACTTCAAAGTCAGAAATAAGATGCACACTACAACCACTTCCGTTCCACGCCACACCAGGTCCTGGCCAGCTCGGTACACTAAGAAACAAGAATCGACAAGATACCGGGATTGGGAACACGGGCCTCTCACAGCCACGATTAACCCCAGAAAATCCAACCGACCCCACCAACCACCAGCTGTTTTACATTACTGAGAGCACAGCTGGGTAGACACTCAGGGTCTAAAATCATTTGCGTTCCTCTCCCCTTGAGTTCTGGGCCAAACTGAGCCCCTCCCACTCACATGCTGAGGACCTACCCTCAGATGTGACTATATTTGGAGGCAGGGCCTTTAAACAGGTAATTAGGTTAACACGTGGTGATTAAGATGGACCTCAATCCCACATGACAGGGGTACTTATAGGAAAAGATGAGGGCACAGACTCACACGGAGGGACGGCCCCATGAGGACCCAGGGAGAGAACGGCCGTCCACACATGAGGACAGAGGCTTCACAGGGACCCCGCCCTGCCCGCGCCTGCATCTCGGGCTTTGGCCTCCAGGACTGGGGACAGTGAGTGTCCGTTTCAGCCATGCAGGCTGTGGTGTTTTGTTACAATGGCCCTAGAAACTAATAAAGTCAGTAGCCAACAACTCAAAAATACACTTAAAACAACAAAAACAATAAAGGACTTAGGAATAACTCTAACAGATGATGCACAAGATCCCGGCAGAGAAAGTACAGCAGCCCCTGATCCCAGGGGGACGTGTTCCAAAACCCCCACGGATGCCCGAGGCCGTGGAGCGTACCAAACCCCAGACATACTAATGTTTTTTCTAGTCTACGTACCTACGATAGAGTTTAATTTATAAACTACGTATAGTAGAATAACGACAATAAAAAATAAGTAGAACAATTATAATAACGCATGCTAATAAAGGTTACGTGGACGTGGTTTCTCTTTCTCAAAATACCTCATCCTGGCCCTTCTTTTCGTGATGATGTGAGATGAGTCATGTAGGTGTGACACAGGGTGAGGCTGATGTTATGGGGGATCATCAGCTTCCACACCGTGGCTGGTTGTGGGTAACTGAGACCACGGAACGCAAAACCACAGATAAGAGAAACTGTATGACACTTTATTAAAATCACTTTTAAAAGCGCTATCACTGGGGCACCTGGGTGGCTCGATCATGTGAGCATCTGACTCTTGGTTTCGGCTCAGGTCATGATCTCAGGGTTGAGCCCCGTGTCGGGCTCCATGCTCAGCGGGGAGTCTGCTTCAGGTTTTCTCAGCCCCTCTGCTCCTCCCACCCTGCTCGCTCGCTCGCTCTCAAATAAATAAATAAATCTTTTACAAAATAAAAACAAAAATTTCAAGAATGCTATTACTGTCCCAACTGTCCCAAAACTGCTTTTTGCCAACTCATCCATTTTCACAAAAATCTGGCCACAGATCACTGGACTCCAGAGTGTAAGAGAGACAAAGGTTGGCTTTCAAGCCAGAAACACCCCACACGGTGGAAGTACCGAGTGCATTGCTGGAGTCTTCAGAAAGCCTCTAGGTCCCAGAACCGAAAAAGGCTTGAATCCGCTTACGGAAGCCCACCCAGAGGCCAGCTTTTGTGTCCGAGGACCCCCATGCCTACCACCACAGGACAAGTTCCTGCCCGGGGCTCATAGTCTAGAGGTACCCGGCTATAACGACACCCCCCAAAAGCCAGATCAGCTTGGGACTCTGTATACAATCAGCTTCGAAAGCAGCAGTGGGTTAAAACAAATAAACAAACAAACAAACCGGCAGTGGGTTCATTTTAACAGCCCACCATGAGGTCTCAGATGGGGTCCAGTTTCTCAGTTGCAAGTGGCCAGTATTTGCTACCTGCACGGCCATCCGGAGGCTCATGGGTGGCCCAGTCTGAGCCCTGGCTGGCCTGGGACAGTCCCAGGTGATGGCATGTCTCTCCCTTTCATTCTCGAGGGTGTCCTGGCTCCGATTACATGGCTGCCCGGCATTCTGCGAGGGTCGGGGCCGGGGATCAGCTGTCCCAGGTCAGGCTGCTCCAAGTGAGCTGCTAGATCACAAGCTCAGCCTCCTGAGCACAAGCCAGCATGCATTACACAGGAACCCTGCATGTGAGCCAGAGCAAAACTCCCTAGAAAGCCAGATGAAGAAAAGGAATATTCTTAACCAGACCTGGGAAAAACACCGTGGGAGACAGCCTTTGACCAAAGAGAAACTGAAGTCTGAAGATAAGTCACATGCCCTAAGAAAGACCAAGCAAATTTAACAGAAGGAATATTCCTGAGCCTAAAATCTCACACTCTCAGGAGGGGTCAGCATAAATCCGTGTGCTGCCCGTCCGCCACATCCATCCGCGGCGCGTAAGGAGCAAAAATGCTTCCCGAAGGAGCCCCACTCACCCGTCTCCTCTCCTGGGATCCGCGAAGTATTAAACATTCGCTCCCACTGAGCAGAGCAGAGCGGAACTGTGGATCCCAACAGAAAAATCTGCAACAAAAAAACGTTTCAAACAAAAAATTCCTCGGGGGGGGTGGGGAAGGGGTAAGGAGCAAACGAAACACTGGATTTGTTTTCTGTGCACACAGTGCTTGATTTCATCTCTTCCGAAATGTGGAGAGCAGCTCTTCCCTGGGCCGCCGACCTTACGGCAATACTCGCCGAGCCGGACCTGGGCTCAGCGCCCCGCACCCTTCCTGCCCAAGTAACGCCTTCTCATTGATCATTTCTCAATGGACATTTACACCACAGACCGTTTACAAACTGACACTTCAACCAAAGGGATATCTAAGAAAGAAATGTCTTGTTCTTCTTGAATAATTCACCAGCTCAACTGTTTTCCTTCAAAAGTAAACAAGAGCTTCTTCCGGCAGGGATTACGGGATGAAGTACAAGAGATGTATAACCCTTTAGAAGACACAGGGAGAATGAAATCTCAAAGTAATTATGCAGAGTGAAAGAAGCTAGACCAGAGAGAGAGAGAGAACCTACTGTATGATTTCATTTGCATAAAGCTTTGGAAAGTACAAGTGATCCAGAGGGACAGAAGGCACAAGCAAACTTCTGGGGGTGACAGATGTGTTCACTCCCTGGACTGCAGTGATGGTTTCAGGGGTATGTAATATAAATATCACAGGACCTATCAAACTGTGCCTCAGCCGTGTCCACTAAGCCAACGAAGCCATTTAAAAAGAACTGTTCACAGAGCAGTGTTCGTATACCGGCTTGATCTCCTCCCGGTCCAGCCTTCGTCTGTAGAGCAGGATGGCGTGGATAGCGTTGCCCGCTCTCGCTGCTTGGATCTGCGTCGGCAGGATGTACAGCAAGTCCTGAAAAGGTAAACACGTGTCGGCAGAGAGAACGTCCGTGGGAAAAGCCACGCGAACTGAAATACACGGGAGGGCATTGCCGCACGGTTAAAATACTTCCATCTGTGTTAAATCACACCTGCTCTGATAGAAAAGAAATTAAAACTGCATTTCCTACACTTGGGCAGCTTTGTGTTTTATGAGAAAATAAAAGTGAAGAACAGAAAGAAAATGGACAAAGAATGAGGCCGGCCATTTATTAAAGCTATTAAATACCAGTTACCAGAACCCAAACTGTGGGGTTTCTAACAAAACAACGGGAAGTGCCCTCCCAGGCCATCGATGCCTCGGAAGACAAGAACCACCTGGCGTCCTAGGGCAGCGGAGAGCTGCGCCCCTGGGCCCGGGGAGCCGCGGCCGCCTGTCGCCAAGCTCTGGGGGTGGCAGGGACACGGGCCCGCACGCCACCGTGGCATCACAACACAGTGCCCAGCTGTAACGACAGGGAGAGGGGCCCTGCAGCGAGGGGCCACCGACAGCCTCGAGAGTATTTCTGCGGTCCTAATTTCTCCAAGCGGCTCGCGGCAAACACAAAAGGACGGCCACGCAGCTTTCAGGCCTGGCAAGCAGGTCCTGGGCCCCGGCAGGGCGCCTGGGTCAGCGGGAGCAGGGGCAGGAGCTTCCCGGGCGGCCGGCGGACCCCTGGTGATGCCCGCTGAGCCCGCCCAGGGCACTCACCATGGCATAGTAGTTGCTGTTCACCATCAGCGGCCCTCGTCCTCGAAGGTAGATGTACTCCTCCCACCAGTCGCTCACCTGCAGGGTGCCAAAAGGACAGAGCGCTGGTGAGCTTAGCGGGAGCCACACGGGCTGGCGGGGCCTCAAGGGGAAGAGTGACTGCTCTGTGGCACGCGTGTGTAAGTGTCACACACGCCACGGCACGTGTGGGAGCCTAAGTGCTAGTGTGAGTTCAACACACCCGTGCAGCCGGCGCCTGATTTAAACACAACGCACCTGCCCGCCCCGCAACCACGCCCACTTCCAGCCCCATCTTCTGGTTCCGTCTGGTCACGCTGAATACCTCCCTCTTTCACACCCCACTTCGTTATCACCCGCCAAGTGGCTCCTCTCACCCCCCACACACGGGAAGGCCCGGCTGGTTGGTGGCACAGACTAGTATGTGCACGTGAATGCATTTCCGCCAAGACAGATGGTGAGTATGCATACTTACATAGTTAGTAGCCCACCAGGATTTTAACTTCAGATACCACTGCAATTTGGGTCCAAGGCTGACCGCAAAATCTTCTGCCAGAACCGTCATCCGTTTAAAGTCGGATTCCTTCATTAGAGGCTTCACCGATTCTAGATACTAGGGTTAACACAAAGCACACACGCCAAGTTAAAACACACAGGCCCCTCATCTGCGCCTTAGAAAAAATATAAACCTATTTAAAAGATTTAAAAATCTTCCCCAAGTAGGGATGCCTGGCCGGCTCAGTCTGAGGAGTGTGCAACTCTTGATCCTGGGGTCAAGAGTTCGAGCCCCACGTTGGGCAAGGAGATTACTTAAAAATAAAACCTTTTTTTAAAGGTTGATTTATTTATTTTAGAGAGAGAGGGCGAACAAGTCGGGGGGGGGGGTGAGGGAGACAGAGAATCCCAAGCAGGCTCCACACTCAGCAGAGAGCATGATGTGGGGCTTGATCTCACAACTCTGAGCCGAAACCAAGAGTCAGTCGCTTAACTGACTGAGCCACCCAGGCTCCCCTTAAAAATAAAATCTTAAAAAAAAAAAGAACAACTCCCCCAAGTTGGTTTTGCGGGTCCCCACACGAGTTAGCCGGATGGCTTTACATCAGCAACAATGACACCATCACACTCCTTCGTCCCTTTACTGGCCTTCTAGTTCTCCAGACAAGCATCACTACAAGATCACCGGAGCGACTTCCGGAGCGACAGGATCACGGTTCGGCCGACAAGGACATCTCACTAGTCTTTATCCATCATTGGGCCCTTAATGAAAGCCCTATTCCCACCCACTCGACAGTGACTCAGGACAGTGCCGGGAACATGCTGGGGACGAGGTCGGGACACTGGGTAGCAGGAAGGAGGAGCCAGAACGATGGGACGGGGAAGGCCAAGCCCAGTGTCAAGGCCAGGTCTCCAGGTACAGGGTTGTAGGGCCCCCTGACTTTGAGCAGCCCCACCCTGAAGTGAGAGCACCCAGGTGGCCGGTCACAGATGTGATGGGGTTTCGAGACCATCAGCAGCAGCTGTTGCTATATACATGAGCAAACTTCTAGAAAGTAAGGCCCTCGGTTTATTAGGAAACGTGTCCATCCGCCAAGTTCTGTCTGCCGTGAAAACAGCTTTGGGGCCCCAGGGAGATCTCTAGGACCCCTCCTTGAATGTTTACAGGGAGGGTGCCACTCCTGAAACCGAACAGCTGTTCAAGTTTTCAAGTTTACTCAAAGTGAGACGCGCATGAGTGGAACGTGACCACTCTGAAGCAGCTTGAGTCGGGCACCGGGCACCAGCAGGCGGGCCCCACTCACGGACCCAGAGCCGCAGGTGGCTTGGCCACGCTCCCGCGGGGCGGGGCTCCTGTCTGCCATGCCGCAGGTGAGGGAGGGCTCGAGAGAGCAGAGAGGGAACTTGAAAAGGCCAAGAGGGACGAAATAACTAGGCCGGGATTCAAAAGCCAAGGTTCTAAAATGGGTCCACGGGACAGGCAGAAACTGAAGCCCTCGTTGGCTTCGGTGGGAACGCCTGTGCTGTGGGATCCAGCCCAGCTGTTCCTCCACAGGTGAAGCAGAGGCCGGCCCCGCCAGCAGACGTGTGTGGGGTTTGGGTGATGGAAAGTTCTGGAACGAGACCGTGGTGGAGGCCGCGCAATAAGACCGTACTCAGTGCCACACAACTGCATGGCTTAAAGGTTAAAGTGGTCATTTTCATGTTATATACATATACACCGCAATTTAAAACAACCAGGCAAGTAACGTACCAAAGACGGTTGAATTGGACGCTTTGAGGGAACTGTATGGTATGTGAATTATATCACAACAAAGTTGTTTAAAAAGAATTTACAAAGCTATCAAACGTGATGCCTTTGAAAAAAACACCTCGTACGTACTGATAAGTTAGAAAGGAAGAGATCTTGGACAATAGCCGGACGAGCACACGGCTGAGACCTAATCCAGCCAACCGCCAGCCCTAACCCCCGGACGCCCGGCAGCTCAGAGGGGTTGTCCCAGGGAGCTCGAGGCCACACCTACCCTGTTCACGGTGTCCTTGACAGCTGGGACCGGCAGGCGTGGCAGTGATGTCTGGAAGCTGTACAACATGGGTTTTCGGCCCGAAAAGATCTTGACCACACTCTTAAAAAAAAAAAAAAAGGTGCGGTTTAAAACGGGGGACCATGTTAAAGACGTGAAGCCAGTTCTCGACCTGCCGACTCTTTACTGATTTTCTGGGCTTCGCATCGTCTCCGGTGTTTTCTGCCCCGATACCTCAGGCCTTTGCCAACAAACAGGTGACCCCAACCAAAAACCAGCCCAAGTCTGACGGATGCTTCAAGATGCCCCGGCCAAGGTGGGCACCCTGAGGTTGCCGGCTGACTGCGCATCTGCATGGGGGCCAAGATCCACTCGGCTACCTCTGCGAGGCTCTGGGCTTTGGGACGGGCTCCAAGCCCTGGCAAGGGGCAGGGCGGGGGCTGAACAGGGAAGCCTGGACCTGGAGCCAACCCCAGGACGCAGCAGCACCGCGGCCCCTCACGCCTGGCAGAGGGCACACGTTTGCCTCCTCTCAGCCCTTGCTTTCATCCGGAAGGATCCAAACTTGGTGTTAACAACGGGTCATCTCTTGCTGACCAGACCTCCGAGGAATTCCTCGGGCTCACGTGGGGCAGCTGGGACTCAGCCGGACGGGAGCCAGGAATATGCCATCCTAGGGAACACCGTTTAGCTTATTCCATACAGGGCAGGCGCCCCCTCGGAACTCTCTGCTGGGGGCTAGATTCTGCTTCTCTGGAAATCAGCCATCTTCCAGCCAGGTGAGCGCAGGAAGTCGGTCGGGGAGAAGTGAGGCCTGCGGGCGTCGGGGTGCCTCTCATGAGCAGCCCCCGGGGGACACTGGGGCAAGCCTCCACACACGTGGCAACCAAGGGACACCAGGCTGCAGCCGAGGAGAGCTAGCCGAATGGCCTGAAGCACGGGGCGACCCGGGGAGACCTGGTCGGACCAGTCGGCGAGGAAAACCACCGAGCGCCCGCCTTCGAGCTGGTCACAAAAGCTCCAAAGTGGACGGGCGTCAGTTTTCTTTGAAGGGGAAGCTGGATGGCAAACCCAGCAGACTCTAATATACCACGTTCAGAACTCTCCAACACCATTAAAGGAAAATACTCTTCAGCCCACACTTGTGAGTCACGGTGAATCAGCCCCTGCAGCTCCCAGGTCAACCAACCACGTGTGGAAGGGGAAAGGTCCCCGAGGAAACCCCTTTCAAGGTAAAAGCCACTCACGTGAGACCCTGTGAACGTAAGACGAGCCAGACGCGGAAGGGACGAATATTGTGGTGAGGGAGGTGGCGGCTGCGCGGGGCATGGGGCCCCTGACAGCGCCACCCCTGCACACCTAAGCCTTTGCTAAGAGGGCAGATCTTACTTACGTGCTCTTACCACGCAGGCAAAGTGGGGTGGAACATGAGGACGCTCTGGGGGGTGGGGAGCTAAGCTGGTGGCACCGATAATGACCACGGTTTCACAGGTGCACACTTACCTCTACGTGCACACTGCTAAACAGTGAGGGGGCCTGCTGCACGTCAAGCGCACCCCCAAATAAAGTGGTCAGAAAAAAATCCACACCAGTTCGGCACCAAGAGTGAAGTGGGGGTCATTACCATCCAGATCTTGGTGGCGCGGCTCATCTTGCCGTGCTGGGCGAACATCCAGCCGTGGTAGGATAGCAGCACCTTGAGGGAGTAGCGCATGGTGACGATGAGGGCCACCCACAGGCCCGTGCCGAAGAGGATGCCGCTGACCACGTTCTTCGTCTGGCTGGACATGCAGCTGCTAGGGAGAGGACACGAGCCGAGCACACGTTAGCGGGGATGCCACGCACTGCCAGCCGGAGCGGCCATCCCTCGACACAAGCCGTGAGGCGCCCCGAATCCAAGAGGGGACGCCAGGTTCCCTTAGCGCCAGCCCAACTCTCAAAGGCTCAGGCATCACTCTCCCGTCCTCAGGACAAACCAAGCCTCCTGTGTCCTCGGGGAAAACGCGCAACTTCCTCCAGGGTCTAGGAAAGGGGACGGGGGACGTGTGAGGTGGTGGCCTGCCCGCGACGAAACCCACGCCCTGGGTCCACCCGCACCTCCTCAGCTGGGTGCTCACAGCAAATCTGGGCTGTTCCCTCCCTGAACCTTCTTCTTCCTCAAACATCACTTTGGATTTCGCCATTACTCATGAGACGCTCAGATCATTTGGGAAAACTATTAAAGCTGTTTATATCAAAGGAGCTTGTTTTTGATCTAGGCAGGAATACTTGTGGAGAAACTCATGTTATAAAATCTTTTTTTTTTTTTTTAAAGATTTTGATTTACTTAGCGTGAGCAGGGGTTGGGGGAGAGGGAGAAAGAGAATCTCAAGCAGACTCTGCACTGAATGCAGAGCCCCCGATGGAGCTCGATCCCAGGACCCTGAGATCATGACCTGAGCCGAAATCAAGAGTTGGACACCCAACCGACTGAGCTACCCGAGTGCCCCAAAAAATGGTCATTTAAATGATAAACTTAAAGAGAGAAAATATTTTCATTTGCTAAGAAAAGAGATACATCGTATGGTAAAGATGGGACTGTAAAAAATCTTGGTGGTTTTGTTTTTAGTTCTAGCTGTTTTGGAAACCACAAGCTAGTTATAAAATAAAAAGGACTTAAATAACAAATGTTGGCAAAGACACAGAAAATACGGAACCTTCGGGCACTGTTGGTGCAGCCGCTGTGGAGAACAAGATGGAGCTTCCTCAAAAAAACTAAAAATAGAACTACCCTATGATCCAGCAATTCCACTTCTGAGTATTTATCGGAAGGACGTGAAATCCCTCTCTCGAAGAGATACCCGCACCCCCATGTACATTTCAGCATCATCCACAACAGCCGGGACATGAAAACCACCTACGTGCCCACCGACAGGTGAATGGATGAAGGTGTGCTACATAAATACCACAGGATGTTATTCAGCCATAAAAAGGAAGGAAATCCTGCCATTTGTGACAACCATGGACCTTGGGGGCATTATGCCAAGCGAAATACGTCAGACAGAGAAAGGCAGCTACTACTGTAGGATCTCACTTATACGTGGAATCTGAAACAAAAATCTTTAAATTCCTAGATACAAAGAGTGGACTGGTGGTTGCCCGAGGCAGGGGATGGGCAAAAGGAGGGACAGTGGTCCAAAGGTACCAACTCCCAGGGGCGCTTGGTGGGCTCAGTCGGTAGGGTGTGTGACTCTTGATCTCAGGGTTGTGAGTTCCAGCCCCAGGTTGGGTGTGGGATTTTACTTAAAAATAAAATCTTAAAAAAAAAATTAAAAAAGGTACAAACTTCCAGTTATAAGATAAAAAAGTCTTAGGGATCATGGTAACTACAGTTAACAATACCATATTGTATATTTAAAAATTGCTAGGAAAGTAGATCTTAAAAGTTCTCATCACAAGAAAAAAAGTTCTGTACCTATATGTGGAGATGAATGTTAGTTAACTAGACTTGTAATCAGTTTGAGCTACATACGTCTACCAAATCACTATGTTATACACCTAAAACTAATAAAACGTTATGTCAATTATGTCTCGTTTTTAAAATTATTTCAATGTGCTTCAAATTATTATTTTTAAGATTTTATTTATTTATTTGACAGAGAGAGACACAGCGAGAGAGGGAACACAAGCAGGGGGAGTGGGAGGGGGGGAAGCAGGCTTCCCTCCGAGCAGGGAGCCCCATGCGGGGCTCGATCCCAGGACCCGGGGATCATGACCTGAGCCGAAGGCAGACGCCCAACGACTGAGCCACCCAGGCGCCCCAGTGTGCTTCAAATTATTAAAACCACCAATGTACTCATAACCTAAAGATACCTCCAGTATTTAAAACCCACCAAGTTAACGCCTTCTGATATTTAAGCAACACTGAAACAAATTATCTTCAAGGTAAGATACTTTTGCTCCAAAACTTGTGTCCATATAACTTGTCAAATCTTGTGTTGTGATTTTTTTTTCTATAATATACACATGGGCGCTTCAATGAAAAGCATTAGCAAAAAAAAAAAAAGCTTTCTTTGAAAGAGCACTGTCCTTCCGAGGTGGCAGGAGCTGGATGGACACAGAGCAAACCCAGCCTAGTACGTCTGCGTTTGTGAAAATAGCCACCTCAGACAGTCGGAGGTGCTCTCCGGAAAGATGGTTCCAGAACGACCTTCGAGCCTGGGAAGACGCTGACCCTTAACCTGGTCTTTCTAAATTTGGGCCAAGGATGGCCCAGTTCACCGCAATTGGTTTAGAGGGACAAAGAAACAAATCGTATAAAGACCCAGATTATAAAGGGCTTTAAATAGCCAACACTTCTAAATATAATCCAGTGTTAAGAGCCCACAGTGGAGAGTACATTAAAACTCCACGTTAAACCCACAAGTCTGAAAAGTACGCAGAAACAGCATGACCCAGTGTGCAGAGGACCAGCTGTCTGCAGGGGTCGCAAGGACAGAGGAGCAAGGTTTCCCCGGAGTGTGGAGAGTGTCAGGGTCCCTGCCTCGGCGTCCCTGGGCACCAGGCAGAGCAGGGAATCTGGCAGGGGTCCAGCCCAGGCACGCTTCCCCTGAAATGATGGAATTTTTATTCGAAGTCTTGCAGACGCTTATAAAGACACGGGCCAGCATTCTTGAGGGAGCTTGGAGGCCATGAGCGACTCGGCTGGACTCTGGGCTTTGAACAGGAAGGAAGAGGGAGGAAGGGGCACCCACTCCAGGAGATACAAGTTCACGCCTTTAAGCGAAAACAGCTGTCTTACTTCTTTAGAGTAATCAGAATTGAATTCACTCATGAGCTGGGGGTTTCCACCTGAAGTCCTACCCTGCCAGTTTAGTCCTTCCTGAAGGGACAATATGAAAGCCATACAACCAGCAAGGCACTATTTTATCAAAAGGCCCGTAGTTCATCTGCTTAGCTTAGGCCAGCTGCCGACACCACAAACACAACCCGGGAAAGTCAGGGGGCCCTAGCCTCCCCATGCAACCCCCGGACCAAAACCAAAGCCCACCTATGGGCTGAGGACTTCGGGACCATGATTTCTGTAGTAAGAGACCAGGGTAAACAAGGAACTGAGAAACAGGATCGAAGGTCTGGCACGGAACCGCCACGGTGGTTTTGGAGGTACTGGGGGATCCTTTCCAATCAGAAAATAAAAACAAGTATTCTAGAGCAAGGGCCAAACACAGAGTAACGGAGACCCTCGTAAGCGAGGTCGCCGCCGTGCGGGGTCCGACCACCAGGGGACCCTGCACAGGTGTTAGGGCCATCCCTGGGACTGGAGGGAAGAAAGGACGTCAGAGGGGTTCCATAAATGCATTCGAGGGCATGCCCACATTCCACGTGGGACCCCAGGCACCACGTCCACCTTTCCAGGAAACTACCAGCCCAGAGGCTCCTCTAGGCCAAAAATCATGGTAGAAAGAGAGCCTATTTTCAAGCTCCTAGAAAAGCCAGAAACTCTCAAGAGTGCTGGGGTTCCCACCGGGGTTCTGAGCCACTCGGACAAGGAGCTAAGGGGCTGACTGCCCAGAGCAGTCAGTTCTCAGGGTCACAGACCCCAGTGCAAAGAGCTGACCGTGCCCAGGACCAGCTCCTGGAGCAGAAATTCCTTTTGAGGACCCTGCAGCCAGGCTAAGCACACTGACCACAACCTTGGGCCCTGACATGAAGTCCCAGCGCAACCCAGGACCAAGGCCGTCTTCAGAGAAAGGGCCATGAGGGACTCCAAACTCCCTGTGGACCTTAATACAGAAGAAAGCCTACAGGAGAATAGCCAAGCTTCAAATGGAATCAGAACAGTGATGGCCATTATATTTGAAAAGACATAAAAATGTCAGCAACAAAAGTCGCTAACTTCCGAGACAATTTGAGATTTGAAAAAGAGTACTTACGTCGTGTCCAGGGTCCGATTGATTTTTGCAATTATCCCCAGCGAGGGGTCGATCTTGGCATACATGGTTGACATCACACCCACCACCACGATGAGCCAACTGGACGGGCTCGCCGGGTACACACCAGTGATGATGCCATTCTAGAAACAGAACATGCACCATGAGTACTGTCCTGCCCACAAAGTCCACAGCTCCTGGTGATGGGGGCACTGGAATGACAGCAGGGGGAAGGAGGCCTTTGTAGTTCATGGTGGCTAAGTGACCACTATAGAAAATCTTCCCCAGAGCCTCCGGCCCCTTCTCTTCCTCTATTTCTGAGCCAAATCCCTCCCTGAAGCAGATACCCCGAGAGTGACCCCAGGACATTTGAATCACCCGAGGCATGAGTTTAACATTGATTCCCGAGCTCCACCCAGACTGACTCTCGACACCCTCGAGTTAAGGACGTCACTGAGCCAACCATGATGTCCTCTCCCCAGTCTGCTACACCTGGGATGCCCCAAGACCCCCAGCTCCAAAACCACCCCTCCTGCCACTCCTGAATCAAGAGGCTGCTCAATCCCCAAGTATTTTCAGGAGACCTGACTGCACGTTGAGAATTTGCTGTACGATCCCTCAGCCAAACCCCTGTACTTCCCCACCCTAAAAACCCCAAAAAAGTAGCAGGAGCAGAAGACAGATATGAAACAAAATTCTGGAACCCAGGTGAGCCTTGTGGCTCCTTATTCTTTTTATTTCTGTGTTTGTTTCAACATTTCTAATTAAAAAAATATATATATAACTTACTAAAGCCATCTTAACAAGAGATTGATTTGAGCAAGACATGGATTTAAGAAAACTCTCAAAGCTTATCTGAATTCTTTTAGGAGCTCTTTGCATCCCTACATGCCATTCCCACTGGGTTTCCGATTGTCTAGAAGCGTAAGAGAAAGAGATTTTATTTATTTATTTATTTATTTTTGAGAAAAAGATTTTAAACAAAGTGGGGGTTCTCCTGGTGTTCTCGGATAGATACGTACATGTACATTACATGACATTACAACGAAGGCAGGAAGGGCCCAGATTAAAAGGTCTCCCGCTCACCCCAGCCTCCCCCTGCAGCCCGTCCAGCTGCCAGCCACGCGGTCCTGTGTCACCTCTTGAAAACCAGAGAACATTTCCACTGGCTTGCAGTGACTGACGGCCCCAGCTCTGCACCCAAGCCTCTCTTTTCCCGGATCTGAGCACGCGGGGGGGGGGGGAGGGGGGGGGTAGCTGCTCCCGGCAAGGTCAGGTGACAACGTGCGCTTCCCCCTGTAGGTGGCGCCTCCTCCCCAGAGCCACACTCTGGACAGTGTGGTCAGTGTGCTTAGCCTGTCCTGCCAGGCCTGTTCCCAGGGGCCCGGCCCCCTTCTCTGACTCACTGCTTTCACCCTACTCTGGCTCCTGGGCCTTCTCAACTGCCCTTCTCTGAGCTACACCCTCAGAAAAGGAAATTGGAAAACAAATAGTTAGGAGTTTTTCCTCATTCCCCGGGCAGGTAACCTGATGAAAGGTCATCCCGTTTGAATTCTTTCCAAACACGCATCTTAACCCTTCCGTGATTTTCGAAATAAATTAAATTACGAATAAGTTAAAAGAACAAGACTCGTGCTTGATTAAAACCAGTGAATACATTTCCAGGCTTTCAGGTAAACAGAATTGAGAACATAGGAAGTTAACGCTGCTTGAATTTACACATGTATTTCAACATTGGACTATTTTATCAGGGAGGCATCTGTTAGATAAATTCACTGCCGTGCGCACAGCTGGGAAACAATCCTTTTTCTACAAGGTGTAAAGAGTGCTGGACTCAGAGACATGGGTTCTAGTCTTTCCTCTGCTTCTCTGAGCAGGTCACTCACCCTCTCTGAGCCCCCACGCCCCTGCCTAGAGGGAGCCACTGCCCCCGTCCGCCTCAGAGAAGTCAGTGAGCTGGTGTGTACACGCAAGCGTTTCCTAAGTACCGAGGGAGTATCGGGCATGCCGATCAGCACTCAAACACTCCCCGCCGCACCAGTGCCTACACATGTTCTCGGATGCTGAAGTGAACACTGTACAGATTTAAACAAGGATTGGCCAACCTTGAATCTGATGAACTTCTTTTTCCAGGAATGCAGTCCAGACAGATAGATTTGCTTGAGGGCTTCATGGCTCAGCCGCAGGTCGATCCCGTCCGGGGTGACCGTGAACTGGAAGGCCACGGCTTGGTGAGCTTCTGCCATCTTCGGCAATCTCCTAGGAGGATGTGGAGGAGGGCAGAGTGTGACGCAGCCAGCATGTCACTGGACATTAGAAAACCCCTCACCCATCATGCACAAACAATGAATCATGGAACACTACATTAAAAACTAATGATGTAATGTATGGTGATTAACATAACAATAAAAATTTTTAAAAAAACAAAAAAGAAAACCCCTCACCCAGACCTGGGATTCGTTCTGCATGAAGTCTTTCCCAGCCATCTCACAAACTTAATATTCCATTCACAGACCCCCCTCGCAGCGCCCGCTCCCCCGCCTGCGCAGCACTGCACAGCCCACTGTCGCCTCTGCTGGGAGGCCCGGGGTGGCCAGTGGAGTCCAGGAGTGGCACCCCCCACCACCACCTCCATCCCCGAGCCTCCAGTGTCCAGACCCACGGAAACCCCTACCCCCGGCCCCCGGCCCTGGCCATCCCACTGAACCATCCCTCCAGGCCAGCAGCCCAGGCCACACCCAGCTGACCCAGGAAGCTGGTGGCCATTTAACCACCTGCCAATCTCATCCCCACCCACCAGCTGCCTGGAGGCTGGCACAGAAGAAACCCAGAGGGTCCACAGATGAGTCCGTGATGGCCCTGAACCCCTTATCTCTGGACTCTGGGATGCAATGCGGCTGTTGGCTTGAGAGACCATCTCAGGCAGCACAAAAGACTCCATGAGAAGGAGGCGCACAGAATCCTCAGGAGTGGGTGTTTATGCGTGTCTACGGACGGAGCCAGGTCTCCTCCTCCTCCTCGGAGGCTGTGACTGGCTTGGGTCAACAACCCAAGGGGTGGAACATTAACTAGGGGGGAGTTCACCCTCCTGCAAGCAGGCTGGTTCTGGGCTACCTACCCTGCCCCAACGAATGAAAGCGTGTCTCCTTTCAACAGCTTCAGAGCCAGGTCTCTTCTGGTTCCCTTCCCCCTGGCTCCTGTCTTCTTCCTTGGGGACTATGGAGCACCTCCCGGCCTTCTTCCAGCAGAGCCGGCCCCTCTGCCACCTTCTGGAGCCGTGGGACCAAGCCATCTCTTCCTAAACTCTGCCAGAGCGCCCCACAATCGAAAGGAAACTAACGGGGGGCGGGGGGGAAGCTACCATGAACCGTAACAAAAATCCAAAATCATGTGTGTGTTTTCTTATCACCAACTATTTCTCCTGTTTTTACCTGCTGAAGCCCACCGAGTGTGGGTGGAGGACCAACCGAAATCAACAGGTATCCTGCTTTCAAAGATGCCCAGTTACAAAAGCCAAACTAGCTTCGTTTTCAGCTAATTGGAACAAGCGCCCCACGAGAGGCCCCGAGAGGCACGCAGCCTGCATTCACTGGCTCCTTCGGCAAGCGTGTGTTGATTGCCTCCCACATGCCAGCCACAGGGAGGATCGAGATGTTGGCAGAAAAGTCCTCCTGCCCTCCACCAGCTCAGACAGGGAGGCCAAAAGAAGAGGGGGTGTCAGAGGGGACCTCCCCGGTGACACGGAAGCCCAGAAGGATCGGCGGAGGGCAAACCTTTCAGGCCCAAAGGTAAAACAGGACTCTAGGTAGAGGTCAAGAGCAGGTCAAGGACAGGGTGGCTGGGGTCAACGGCAGGCAGCTAACTTTGGAGAGGAAGGCCCAGAGGCAGTCAGGGGAGGCAGTTGGGTTTTATGCGAAGGGTGAAGGAAAACCATCCAAGGGCCTTAAGTTACTATTTCTGTTCTCAAGAAGACCACTCTGGGGGCACCCAGGTGGTTCAGTCGGTGAAGCGTCCAACTCTTGGTTTCGGCTCAGGTCATGATCTCGGGGTCGTGAGATCAAGCTCCACGTGGGGCTCCACAGTCAGCAGGGAGTCTGCTTGAGATTCTCTCTCTCCCTTTCCCTCTGCCCCTCCTGCTCATGCTCGCTCGCTCTCAAATAAATGAATCTTTTAAAGAAGGAGGAGGAGGAGGGGAGGACCCACCACATGTGACGTCGTTGGGGGCAGAGGGAGAGGCCGGGGTGGGCATCCCCTGGGAAGTGTCCGCACATGAACCTACGACTCCACTTTGACTATGAAGGAAAAGAGCAAGTCGGAAAGACTGCAATCCCCTGGGAATAACCTTAGCTTAAAGTGATCTGCAAAGTGTTCACGATGATCTATGTGTTATTTAGCAGGCATGGAGCCAACCTCCCTAGCCTGGCCAATTTTGAAGGAAAAGATCCCACGTGTGAAAGCAGCAAGATCTCCAAGCAAATGCCTCCTGCAGATAATTCAGGATGTGGAAGAGGGTGTCCCAACAGCTCTGAATCCTTTTCTCAAAAAGCTATCCAAGTGGCTTGAGGATCCTGCCGGCGCCTCAAGGTTAACTCTTAACCCCTCTTCAAGAAGGCTTCAAACCCCCCATTCGGCGGGAGGTGGGTGTCACAGAAATAATTCTGCAGAGCCAGAAGCAGGGCAAACAAAGTTACAGACTGGCCACCCTTTCGATGATTTGTAAGATCTTTCAAGGGCTTTATAAGGACACGAGGGACTATTAATGGCAGTAGATGGAACCTAAACATAGCGTTTGTAGCCGATTCTATCCGAAGGTATGGGTCTGGTGTTCGCTCGGGGATCTAACCTCTGCCGAGGAGAGAGAGGGAGGCGAGACAGAGGACCTGCGGTCTCCCTGCCAGGAGTCAATGGCCTTGTCAGAACCCTGACTTTAAGGATTTGCTCATTCGGATTGGTTCAAACTAAAAACCAAAGATAAGAGTCCTAAATGAGCAATCTTTTTCTAGTTTTGCAGTAGGCAAGGCGCTGCCCTGGGCTGACCTCCCACTCCGAGCCACCGCAGTAATTAGTGAACGGGCAGGCAAAGGTCTGGAACACTCCCTGTGCAAATCTAGTAAAGGGAAAATCCCACCCTCTATCCTGGCATCCGCAGCCTCACGTTTAAAAATACTGACAATTACAGGGGCACCCGGGTGGCTCAGTCGGTTAAGCGTCCGACTCTTGATCTCAGCTCAGGTCTCGATCTCAGGGTCGTGAGTTTAAGCCCCACGCCAGGCTCCATGCTGGGCACGGAGCCTCCTTTAAAAAAAAAAAAAAGAAGAAGAAGAAACAATTTACACTTATAATGCCACCTCCTGTAGACGTCGGGGAAACGCAAATCAAAACCGAGGCCAAATGCCATGGCCCGCCCACCAGGACGGCTAGAACCTGCAAGATCAAGGGTGACAGGTACCGGCAGGGCCACAGAGAATCCAGAAGCCCCACGCGCTGTGAGTGGGGACGCGCGATGGGGCGGCCACGCTGGAGATCAGTCTGGCGGTTTCTCAAAAGGTTAAACATGGCCTGAGCACACGGCCCCGAGCTTCCACTCCCAGCTGCCTGCCCAGGAGGACTGAACACGAGTCCACTCAAAATCCTGCACGCACAGGTTTGTAAAACACCATTAGGCACAATAACCAAAAAACGAAAGCAGCACCAATGTCCTTCCCCTGATGAGCGGGTAGATAAAATGGGGTCTAGCCATCCAACAGAGCGTTCTTTGTTAAAAAGGAACAGAGCACTGTCACACTGATGAACCTCAAGAACCTCCTACTACAGGAAAGCAGCAGACACAAAAGGCCACGCACTGCACACTTCCATGTACGCAAAGTGTCCAGAATAGCGGGGGCTGGGGTACACGGCAAGGGGACGGAGAGGGGTAGATGGCTGAGGGGAGGGATGGTTTCTGTCTGGGGTGAGGAAAACATTCGAAATCTGGACTGTGGTGCTGGGTGCACCTGTCTGCGAAGGGACTCACAACCACAGAAGCGTGCACTTTGGATGGGCGTAGGGGACAGTGCGCTAAGTCACACCTCAATAAAGCGGTTATTTAAAAAAAGCCGCCTCATGAAACTGAAGTGTCGTCTATTCAACATTAATGCACCTAAACCTTCTCTCCTCAAATCTGTAACGCAGGTGGGCGGGGCCGCCAGTGTCCCACTCACTCCTCCAAGCAACGGTCAGCTCACTGCATCGAGGAATTAACAGTTAAATATTTTTAGGGGGCGTAGGATACTGTGGTTATTCTTTAAAAGAGCTGCCTTTTGGGGCGCCTGGGTGGCTCACTCGGTTGGGGGTCTGCCTTCGGCTCAGGTCATGATCCTGGAGTCCGGGGACTGGGCTCCCTGCTCGGCAGGGAGTCTGCTTCTCCCTCTCCCTCTGCTTCTCCCCTGCTCATGCTCACTCTCACTCGCTCACTCACTCTCTCAAATAATAAAATCTTTAAAAATAAAAGAGCTGCTGTCTTTTAGCAATGCATACTGAAATATGTATCAGTGCAATTTCGTCCTCTGTCAAGTGCAGGGTCTGCTTCAAAATCACTGGGGGTGGAGGGGACGGAGGTATGAACCTGCCACGTGTGGGAACTGGTGAAGTCGGGCAGTGGCCACATGGAGGGGTCTGTTATGCTGGTCTCTTTTCTTCTGTAGTTTTGTGATCCTCTCTTAATCATTTCTTAAAATATGTTTAACGAAATAAAACGCCTGTCCGCTGTAGCTCGGTGCTACATTGGACAATCAGACACTAACTTTCAAAGCTCCCAGCCTCTTCCAGTGCTTGTCAGTGGCCACCTTTCTGGACACATCTCCCCGGCGAGCCCCACGAGCCACAAGCCAGCCTCCGCAGAGCAAGGTGAGGCCCCATACCCTGTGCACCGAGACCAAGTCAAATCAGAAGGAGGGGTCCGTTTCCAGGGCTGCTGCCCTCCCACAGCAAGCCTGCCCTTGCATTCCTGGGCATTCACAACATGGGATTATCTACCCGACCCACCCACACCCAATGACACCTAGAATAACAACAACAAAGGCTCTCTGTCAGATCACAGCACCCCTGACCTACCACACCCTTAGCAGGAACTGCTATCTCGGTTCCCGACGCAGGGCCCACCCTCACCTTTCACCCAGGTGGGTGCGGGTGAACCTGCCTGCCTGCCCCGCCTCCCCCACCTCCGAGTCTCCCCAAAAGGACAGCCAGAGTAACTGATGAAGACACACAGCGACCATCGCCACTGCCCAAAGTCTGACCACACGGGAGGCTGGGGGAGGGGAGAGGCAACCTCCTGCGGGGGCGGGGGCGGGGGCGGGGGGGGGGGTGGGGAGAAGGCCAGCCATTCATTCATTCACGGACAACCAGGAATGAGGAGGGCCTCGAAAGAGCCCCAGGGAATTTTACTGTGCTACACGGCAGGACTGTTTTCTGTCCTACAAGTTTTAAATCTTAAGACGTCATGCACAGGGGCGCCTGGGTGGCTCAGTCGTTAAGCGTCTGCCTTCGGCTCAGGTCATGATCCCAGGGTCCTGGGATGGAGCCCCGCATCGGGCTCCCTGCTCGGCGGGGAGCCTGCTTCTCCCTCTCCCACTCCCCCTGCTTGTGTTCCCTCTCTCGCTGTGTCTCTCTGTGTCAAATAAATAAAATCTTAAAAAAAAAAAAAAAAAAAGACGTCATGCACACAGGTAACTACAGAATACCTATGAACCAGCCAGATCGCCCTGACATCGCCTGGTCTCCAACTCTCCGTTCCTGGGTCGGCCTCTGTGGAGGCCCTGGCCAGGCACGGCTGTCCTGTCACTCTGTCAGTGCAGCTGGGAACCCCAACACCCTGAGGAGGAAGAGGAAGGGCCCTGGGCCAGTTGGCAGGCCGGGCCTGCGTCTGGATGCAGGCCACGTGGGGCAGCCTCTTCTCTGTATCCCTACAACCTTCCAGGGCCGCAGCGAAGGCCACGGCACAGCAGGGCCCCGGGGGACCTGGTGAGCAGGCAGCACCCCCTCCCTGCCTCCTGGGGCTGCCAGGGGGCTCTGCCACGGCCCACAGGTGATACACAACTAAATTGCTAGCCTCTGTTAGTCTCTGGGCGCTGGCCTCCTTCAATGTCCTCCTCTTCCTGGAGAAGGCGACCAGGCACGTAGACTCTCGCAGTTTCTCGGCTCCAGCCGCTTGCCCCTCTCAGGGATCCTCAGGATTCTGAGCTGGGGGTCAGTGGTTCTTCTTCCAGCCCCTCTGCACCCCAGGAGTCAGCCCCCCACAGGTTACTGCCTGGGGCTTTAACTTGCACCTGCACACACGACTCTGCGTCTCATGCACACCTCCGCTCGACACTAAGGCGAATCGACCGCAGCAGAATCCCTCATCTTTCACACACCCTCACACGGTTTCTGCTACTGTAACACTGGCTGCCAGGCCCGGACACACACAGGCTGGAGTGTCCTCTCTCCGTGCCTCCACCCTGTGCTGGGTGCAAGCAGCAGAGCCTGATCATCTGGAAAGGTCCCCTGTCCCTGCACTGTTCCCCGCTGAGCACCCATCTACCTGGGTGTAAAGAGGTGGCTTCTCCGGGGACAAAGTATACATGGCATGACCGCTGGGATCCACCTTCTTGGCAGGATGCACACCTGCGCACCGAGTTCTCATGAGAACGTGGGCGAGAGAAGCAGAGAGGACGGGGGGCGGGGGGGGGGAGCGGTTTGCAAAGAAAACACGGACACATGAAAAGAGAGCTGAACTCCCCTTTCGGTCACTCATTTGTTCCCTGGAATCATCACCAAGCAACTCTCAGAGGCCTTCAGACCAGAAATCTGAGTGGGAGGGAACAGAGTGATCGCATAAGCACCTTCCGGGAGCACAAGCTGGCTGCCCCTCCCCCAGGTCTGGCTGGGCCCCCCAGGGAAGGCCCCTTGGGGACTATTCTTGATGTAAGGCCACCTCTCCCTCTGCACCTGCCATACCAGCTCAGGGGTAAACTGGAAGTGACCACGTGAGGCAGCAGCCCCCAGCTGCGTGGAGACGTGAAGAAATTTATCCGATGTGCCGAAGACAGAAAGCCCTCTCCGTCTATATGGTCTGGCAGGCTGCGGGGCTGAGGACCTGTTTGTTTTCCCGGGCACTGCAGACAACCCCTCGGGCAGCGTCAGGTGCAGAGCCCACCCGGGAGCCCCATCCCATGTGAGCTTGCACGAACCTCCTTGCCTGGAACATACCTGGGGGCCCCACCCCCAGGCTGAGCATGGCCACCATGTGATGATGTGACGTTAGAGATCATGAAGGCCACTCCAGGAGAGAGATCCTCCAAGGTCTGTGCCAGAGCGCTTAAGCATCTTACTCTAATCCGCTCTTGGAAAGACACCAAGATCCAGAGTAAGGCGCTCTGGTTGAGAGCAACGACCTATTTACCACAATTTTTATAAATTCACATCGCTGGTCTATTATGTGGCTGTTCCTACGGCTTCCCAAGCCCATTCCCCTGGTCCCCCACCTGGGCCAGGCCCCCCTGACCATGACCAGGGGGCCTGCTAACTCCAACTCACAGCTGGGGTGCCCTCTGCTCTTTTTCCATTCCCATGTCCCGGCTTCACACCTAGCTTCAAACTCCCCTGCTATAGGGCGGCCTTTGGGCCCACATGCCCAGAGAACAGATTCCTACCAGTTTCATTTGGTGATTCTCCTGACACTGGCTGGCAGGTGACTCTTCATTTAATCAATCCCAACGAAGGTGGGGGGGTGTCTCCAGGACACAAGTCCCTGTTCAACCCTGACTCCACTGAGGGCCACAGACAGCTCTCCAACACGGGATGCCAGGTGAACGATCTGGGAGGCGGGATGTTACACCACCTTGTTCAATTTCAGTCAGATTACTTTAATTCTGGTAACTCTGACCAGTGCCACTCCCTAAAGCTTTGGCCAATAAAATTGGTCTGTTTTCCAGATGTGCCTACTTTGTCCTTCCATCCTCCGCCTCCTCAATCAACTCTTTTTCACCATAACTCTCCAACTACAAGGTCAGTGGCCAGCCAATCACAACACCCGCCATCCCTAAGCCGGGTCCCCTCCCCCTCCAGGAGAAGACTGGCCCAGCACCCTCCCCACCCCTAGGATTCTGGGACAGGCAGTGGGCTAAGGAAAGGAGGTGAAAGGTCAGCACAATGCAAAGTGCTTAACCAGCTTCTAAAACAGGCCCGGGGGAAATTCAGATGTGGAAATCTCCTCCGTAATAAACAAACAATAAAACCTGCTATGTGACGTCCAACCAAAACATGCAATTAGGTGCTGTCCGAGGTCTTTCAACCAACAGATAAGGAGAGGAAGGTAACTAGGCAGATAGACTGATAACGGCATCCAGATTGGTCTCTGTGCTTTTAACAACGAAGGTACAAAATATTCCTTCTGCCAAACTGTTTGGCATGGTCTGGACAAGGTGATACGCATCTCACCCGCGTGACCCATTTCATTCCCACTAGAGATGGGCACTCATTTACCAAGGCGCAGACCAACGTGAGGGTGTCAAGACACCTGTCCAAGGTCACAGCCAGCAACCAGCAGAGCTGGGGATCAGACTCACGTCCAGCTCCAAACCCCACATGCTCACCTGCCAAGTTAAGTGGTAGGTACTCCATTAAAAGTTCCACGCAAGAGTCCTAAAGCTACACAAATATAAAATTAGGTCACTCCGTTGTAACCGAAACGATGTGACTGCAGTCAGCAATAAAACTACAGTAACTACAAACACGACGGGTGCCAACGCTAAAATTATTCGCAGGCACCAGTCTCTCCACGAGAGTTGCACAATTTACTCACACACAGGGGCAGTGGGCCCTGCCTGCTATTAAAGTCCGGCAAAGAGCGGCCCCCTCCCCTCTAGCGGTCAGCAGCTGCTGCACTGGGACTCCTCAGAGGAAAGGTTACCCACAGGAAGCAACGGCTTAGCGTTGCATGAACACCAGGCAGGGTCTCCAGGAGCACAGCCTGGACCCCTCACCAGAGAGGAAGCTGGGGGCCTGGATGACACTCGGGCCACCCCCCTGGAAAAACTCTCGAGAGGAGACACCGCGGGCAGAGTCTGCAGCCTGGTCTCTCCTGGAGGACAGAGCAGTGGTCTATTCTTCCGAGGTCCAGCGACCGGGGCCTGGGAGGGTTCTGCTCGGCTACACAAAGCTGGCTCCGTCTCCAGGGTGGCTAACGTTCCTGCCAAGTAGGGCTACCAAGGTGGCACCCAGGCCAGCCTCAGTGTTGTTCCCCGCGTCACTTCAAGGAAAATACCCGGAAGGCTCTGGAAAGCTATCATGGAGCCCAGGGGGTTTCCCCAGACCTGCATGTGGAGCAGGGCTCACGACTTTATTCAGGTTCCTTCTTGCTCCTTCGGTATTTAGTATTCCCGCTATCGTGTTCACAATTAGGGTGAGAAGTTAGGGCAGGCAAAAATTAGCAATAAAGGGAAGATCCACAGAAAGGGCCCCTCTCCACCTGTGTGTAGGCGTATACACTCTCTGAGCCACTTCCAGACGGGATTCTCCATAATTGCATCTTGTGTTTTCTCAGTAAGTGTTACACAAATACAGATCATTTCCCTAACCCGACAGAGGCACCTTAGAAGCAAGAATGGGAGACTCAAAACTCACTCGACGTCTCTGGGAAGGCTTCATGTACAAGAAAGGTGCAAGAACTGTCATTAATGAAATGTTGTCTCTTGAATTCATAACAGGGCATTCCACATTTGCACTAATTAACTGGCCATACATTTAATGTATTGCGGTGAAGTATATCATAACACACCATTCATATTTATGGGCTAAATATGCAGAGTCAAGGCAGATTATAGAGGGAATTCTGAATCATTATACTTTGTTTTACGGCTCCAGAAAAACACAGGTTCTGCCCACTGAGCTACTGTTAAAATAAAGCAAGTTCAAATTTATACCTGATATTGCCCCACTTCAGTAAGTAATAAACTAATCAGATAAATATAGAGAAATATGATCTGAGCAAGAGCAAAGAATTCAGGAAATGTCACTGGGGGTCACTTTTTTAAAAAAAGACTTTATTTATTTGAGAGAGAGAGAAAACGCAAGCGGGGGGAGGGGCAGAGGAAGAGGAAGAAGCAGACTCCCCCACTGAGCCTTGAGGTGAGGCTGAACCTAGGACCCTGAGATCAGGATCCGAGATAAAGGCAGATGCTCAACGGACTGAGCCACCCAGGAGCCCCACCAAAGGTACATTTTTATAAAGAAAATACAGAATGTCTAGGCAGGCCCCAATTACCCGCTCTATCCGTTCAGGTATTTTTCTCCAGATGCATACCCATAAGCACCTGCCTCCAGCCACACCAACAGCGGTCCTGCTGCTGGAAGAGACCCCTGAACCTCTCCTCATACCAGGACATTGCTCCCACAAATCTTCCTAAAACCAGGGGCAGGGTGGATTTCCCATGCATGTTCTCCACCTTTACACCCAGAAGCGCAACTGAACTCGTCAAGCCCCAGTCCCAGTCCAGGGACTGGAGAGCTCAGTCGTATCCATAAAAACCTGCCTGCGGCCATGGTATTATCTGCTAGAACCCGTGCCCATTTCGCACCCTTGAAACTATGTTCACATCTGGCCTCTTACCGGATCCCCTCCTATGAGACAGAGCGACAGGTGTCAGAGGCACCATTCGACAGATGAGGAACTGGAAACCCAGAAACACACGCGGCTGATTCAGTGTCACATCCAGCGGGCGGGGGGGGGGGGGGGGGGCTCTAACACCCAGGCCCTCGGCCTGCACAGGGGTCTGGGAAGCAGCCTGTTACAAGGACAGAGCACAAGCTTTGGAGAACACAGATCTGGACTTGAATTCCAGCTCTGCCACGTACTCAGCCTGTGTGTGTGTGTATGGGAGAGAGAGAAAGAGAGACAGAGACAGAGACAGAGAGAGACAGAGACCTTGAGCAAATGTCATCGCCTTATCCTAAGATTGTTTCCTGGTACATAAAGCATGCAGAATATCCACTCCTCACATCAAGTGATGGACCCAACACCACATTACGCCTTTAACGCAGGAACACAGTGTACCTTCCCAACCACAGTCCCACGCTCCAGGAACGTGGGCTTCCATGTGGATCTGCCTCCTCCTTCGTAACACTAGACCCCTTCCCACTCACTCTCCCCTCCCCCTCCCACACGCTGCCGCATCTGATACCTCCCAGACCATCTAACTTTGGCATTCAGCTTGTAGCAGGGCTCCTGGTTCATTTCTAGGATACCTTATTGTACTTCCCGCTGTGCAACAGGGCGTGTTTGAAAAAACAGAAAGAAACCAAAACTCTTCACGTTAAGTCTTTTTAAGGGCAGCAGAGGAGCTGACATTTAGGAAAATTAGTGACAGATGCATTATCTCATAAACGAGGAAGGCTTTCATAAGAAATAAAGTCTGAGTTCTAGCCTAAGACAATTTCTTAAAAGCAAGGTTATTTTATGTTTGCTTTTAATATAAACATGTATTACTTTTTAGTGGGGCAGTGGGAGGAGATGGGAGGGGCTTCTAAATTGAAGGAATTAACCCCTAGCTTGACTCCTCAGAAACCTGACATCCCCGGTCCTCGTGAGGCCGATTTCCCACCAAGGCATCATTAACAACAGAGGTGTGTGCAATGGGAATCAAGAGCCCCAAGGCCCCGGCGGAAGCCGGTATACTGGTGGGAGGAGGGGGTCACTAGTCCCTTGATGTGGGAAGTAACAAGCTTGCAGGTCTCCCACCCAGAAATCCCTGACCATGGTAACAAGGCAAAGCAAGGGCACTGAGTGGAAGAATCCAACAGCTTCCTTCCTCTGCTCCTCGCTTCCCTCGCCCGTATGTCCCTGCCCGAGGACGCCCCCCCCGCCCCCCCCCCCCCCCCCCCGGCATCAGAAGGCTGCAGCAATCCAGCCGAGAAAGGGTCTCAAGCATTCTTCCAGCTGATAAATATCTGAATTCCCACTATGGCTCACAGGAATGAGGAGGAAGGCGAGTTTAAGAACCATATGGGAAGCAAAGGTAGCAGGTGGAACTTAGGGACACTCAGGTTCCTGGGATGGGTGGGTCAACCACCACCCTCGAGGTATGGAGTCCTCTCTTTTTTACCTAAATAACTGGTGTCCAACAAGTACTGGATAATCTTTCCCAAGGACAGCAGCGGCCACCGTATGTCCCAACCCTCCACGGTGGCAAATATCACACTGTACACCCAGAGACGAAAGCCTACCTCAGCCGCAATATTTCTCTCAATTATTAACTTCCAAAAACATTCCTAGGCAGAAAAACAACCCACACAACATTAAAGGTGGACATTCCGGAGCACTGAGGGTCCAAATCACCTTAACCCAAAAAGGTCAGGTGGCTTCAGCCCAGGGTCTGCTGGGAACCCAAGGTCCACCCAGTATTTGCATGGGGTAAAAGGTGAAGTTCACAAGAGAGAACAGAGTGTCAGAAATCAACAAGCAGAACATATTCCTTACTTGCGTTAATTAAGAGACAAAAAAAAAAAAACAACACGACCTGTACAGCCTAAACTATTTCTACAGGCATCAAAAAGACCGTTAGGGTGGTTGTCTCTGGAGCGGGGACCCAGGTGCGGAGGCCAACTCTGCGCTTTGTTCCCATATGCACCGCCTTCATTTTGGACCGTGTGCTTGTATTACTTATCTTTAAAACAGCAAAGTCCCCGCGGGAGAAGCTCAGGAGTGGCTCAAACCATTTGGGAAAAAGAAGCCTCGTTAAAGTAAGGGACGGAGAATCTCCGAAACACACTCTAAACATGCCGATTTTATTTTAACCTTAAAAAGCACCAATTCTTCCGGAAGTGAAGCTGAGGCTTCCAGCAGCAGAACTCCGGCCTGCCAGCAATAACCACGCAGAATGACTAAACCTCTTCTCCAACAAAGGAAAAACTGCTCCGAATCAAAGTGCAGAACCAGCCCCGGGCCTGAGCGGGCGCGCGTTTCCGCCTCCCACCTTCCCACCGCCCTCGAAGCTCAGGCTTGCGTCTTTAATTGCTCGCCTGGAACGCGTCCTCGAGGGCACGGCCGGCAGCTGCGGCTGGCGCGCCCCGCCCCGCCCCCCACCGCGAGCGTCACGTGACGGCTGCGAAAAGTAGGGGAAAGGTTAACACGAGCCCCGCCCCCGGCCAGGCGCGTCCCAGGCGCTCAGATCCTGTTCCACCCGCCCGGCTCGGAGAGACCTTCCGGAGCGAGCTGGCGCGCGTCGCCGGCGCTGCCATCCTCCTCCCCCGGCGACACGCAGCGCCTCTCCCTGGGAAGGACGAGCCCTGCGGGGCCAACCCTGGGGACAGTTAAGGGCTTAGTGCGCCCGATGCCATCCCCCAGCGGCACCGCGCCCCGGCGCGCCCAAAGCGCGTCCGGAAGGGACTCGCTGCGAAGCCCAAGGAAAAATGAACAGTGTTTCTATGAATGGGCACGAGGGACCAGGGTTGCGTAAGCGCGGGCCCTCCCCCGGGACTCCCCGGAGGCCCAGGCTTGACCGCTGGGTTACCACTGGTCCAGGGTCGGGCCAAGGACGGCGGCAGCAGGGACACCAGGTTTATTCCCTTGGTCTCTGGGTTAGGCCCCTTGTTTTCAGTACAAACTCAAAAGGTTATTTTGGCCTGTGCATGATGCCAATTTCTGCCACTCTGATACGAAGCATGTGCACTCCCAAAGATGGCCCTTTTCTCTGATTCATTCCAGCAGATGGGAGTTCAGCGTGCGAGGTCAGGTCTAGCAACGCCTCACCGGAAGGAAACCGGTCCTCTATAGGCGAAAGGAGCACCCCCCACCCCCCGGCGCTCAGAGGCAGAACCACCCAAAACCCGCGCTCTGAGGGCTGCATCCAGTTCGTATCAGACACGGTGGCCCCAGAGGACTTAGAACCGGACACCGCCTCGCCTCAACGATCAGCACGCTCATCAGCATTAACGTCCTCCTCTGTCCGCCACGCTTATCTCGAGTCACCTTAAATACTTTAGAAAGGCGGGGGGGGGGGGGCAGAGGGGGTGATGTTTGCTGGCACAAATAGAAGACCAGTGAGTTCGGCCATGTTTTAATCACTCGGTTTGAGGTTCAGAAGAAAATAAACACGCCTGAATATCTGGAATGACCAGAAACCGGACGCCGGTGCAAGAAGATGGTGTAACAAAATACACGTTTCAAAAAGGTTAAACAGATTTTCATTTTATCCGGTAACTTACAAAGTTACCAGTTTCCCACAACAATCGGCCCTTAAAATATTTTAACAACACGGGGAGCACAAGAGGAACCGAAAGCCTTGTTCTGAGTAGGGAGTACTGAGTCTGTTCTGTACTGAACCTGGTTAATTACTCGGGATTTTTAACTCCTTAAAAAAGGCAAGGTTGGGCCTCACCTTCGTTCCCTTCAGCTGGAACGAAAGCCAACCACCAATTTACATTACAAAGACGCTGACCCACGGCCTTGCTGAACAAAACGAAAGGAACCGGTCTGGCGGTAGGCTCGCCGAGGGAGCTGAGGTTAGGGGATGCGTCCGTCGGGGCCCGGGTCGCTCCGCCGCCCTGACCGCGCCGTCCGGGCTCCCGGGCCAAGGGAGCCTAGGCCCGGTCACGTGACGCCCCTCCCCCACCCCCGCGCGGCGGCTCGGGGGCCCGGCGCGACCTTGGGCAGACTCTCCGCGCCCACCTGCCCTGCGCCCAGCGCCTCCCCAGGGGGTGGGGGGCGCTCGCAAGCGGGGACCCCGGCCGAGCGCCCCTATCTCGATCCCGACTGGCTCTCGGATCGCGCCGGGAGCCCCGCGTCAAGGGCGTGTCCCGACGGCTGCAATGCGGGGGCAGCCGCGGGGAAGAGGGTGGACGGCGCACCGGGGAGTCCTGAGGCCCCAGAGTCCCTCTAGCTCCCACTTGGGACCAGCCCGCGACCCCAGGACGGTCCCCCAGACCCAATCCACCCCCGGAGGAGGAAGGGATGCGGCGGGATCGAAAGGGGGGTTGGTGGCGCCCCGCCAAGTTCAGAAGGCCAAGCATCCCTCCTGCAGCCTCAGCGACCCTCGGACGGACCCCCAGACCCAATCCATTCCTAAGAGAGGGGTGGGATGAGAGGAAAAGGGAGCCGGCGTCCCTCGTGGCCCCAGGCCCGAGGCATCCTGCCAAATCCAGAGACCCAAGCATCCCTCCAGCTCCTGCACTGTACTGGCGGGCCGACCAACCCTCGGGCGTACCCCCAGACCCAATCCACTCCTGGGAAATGGGAAGTCCAGAGCTTGGCGCATCCTGCCAAGTCCGGAGGGTTGAGCATCCCTCCCGCTGCCGCACCAAACCCGCACGGGAGGACCCCGCGCAGATCGGCCCCCGGGCGGACGCCCCCGACCCAATCCACGGCGGGAGGTGGGGAGTCCCTGCCGCGCTCCCATTTTGGGCTCCTGACGAACTCCGCCGTCCGGGGGGGGGGATGCTGGGGGTTCCCCTCCGCGCCGCCGTCCCCGCCCCCGCCTGGGTCCCGGCCCTGGCAGTCCCCGCGCGCCCCACCCTGGAGCCCGCCGCAGCCCGCAGGCCCGCGCCCGCTCGCCCGCCCGCCGTCCCCGCGCGCGCAGCCTCGGCCCAGCCTTACCAAGTCAGCGAACGGAGGCGCGGTGGCGGCGGCGGCGGCGGCGGAGGCGGCAGCGCACTGAGAGCCACAGAGCGAGAGCCAGAGGCTGGAGGGCCGCGGGCGAGGCCGAGTGCACCCGACGCCGGCCGCCGCCGATTGGCTGAAGCGTGCGGGGCTGCGGTGCGGGCGGGGCTGAGGCTCCCCGCGCGGGGCGGGCGGGGGGGGGGGCGGGACCTGGACGGGGCGGGGCCTTGGCGGCTCCTAGGGGAGCCTGTCAGGTGAGGAAACTGAGGCTGCTGGGGGGCACGCCGCCTCCGCCTCTGCCAGCATGGGGCCCAGGGCGAGATTCCTCACCCTGGAGACTCTGTTTTCTCATCTGAAAAATGGGCCAACTCATTTGGGCCAAGCCCATAAAAGCGCTTAGCATGGTGCCTGGCTCAGGCTAGCCCTTTACAGCCATTGCCGCCTATAATCCTCAAAGCACCCCCTATAAATAGCTGATCCCAGCCGGGGCTGCGGAAGGATCACTAACTTGCGCACGATCACACAGCAAAGAAAATGGATCCGACGTTGGGGCCAGGTCTGACTCCAGAGCCCAAGCCCCAAATCGGACCTTATCCCCGGAGTGACAGCTGAGGCGATCCGGAGGCAGCGTGGCTCGCGGAGCCAACACGCGCTACTGCGAATTCCCGCGACCGTTCTGAGCCTCCTCATCTAACTGGGAGAAAAATACCTCCCTCGGGGGCTTTGATAAGATTTGGCAAATTAATGGCGCCTTAAGCACTGTAGGTGCCAGGAAAGACGTGCCTGGAGGTGGGGACAGAGTGACCGAGAGACCCTTGTGTGGGTCACTGAACTCAGGAGAGGGGCCAGGAGTGGACACTGCTCACTGGCAGATCCCAGGAGTCTAGGCCCAAGGCGGGGGACAGGGCGCTCAGGAAAGACGGGGCAGTGTTTCCCCCCACCCCCACCCCCGCCCCTTCCCTCTCTTCATCTGCAATGCTCCCAGGTCCTAGCTGGTGGTCCTGCATACAGCAGGTGCACCATAAATGCATAAATGCAGTTTTATGAACAGAGACCCGGCTCTCCTAAAGGTCGATGACTTCTTCTGGCTATCAAAAATCCACGCTTGCCGCCATCTTTCGCTCTGTATTATTTGGTGATTACCACTGCAAAGTTTAGAAGAGAAAATGAAAGTTCCCTCTTGTTCCCGCCCCCCACTGCCACTGCTATGGTTAACTATTGGTACACACTCTCTGGGCTGTTTTAAATGAAGTCATAGGCTAGGTACTGTTTCTAACACTCTTGTTTTCCCTTGGCTTATGTCGTGGACAGAGTTCCCTGCGGAGACGGAGATGACCTCCTCTTTCGCAGTGTTCAACGCGCCCCGTGGACACTTAGACCCCCTTTTCACCATTGCAGGAATAAAGAAACCTGCCCCAGCTTGTCGGCGTGCCTCTTTGAGCTCTGGTTTCTCTTTATAGGAGCAACCAAGTCAGAGAGCAGGCACCTGTGACATTTTGGTGACATATTGGTGTCACTTGCTGAGCCACCCGCAAAAAAGCTTACTAACTAAGATCTATTCCCACCGAGGCGGGGCAACTGAGCCGGCTCCAGGAGCTCGTCAGCGCCGTCCCTCACTCTCCGTTCTTTTCATCTTTGCCCATCTTTAAAGGAGAGGGTGTAGATAACGCTCCTTATTTTAATTTGCATTTCTTTGAAGTTAGAAATTGGAGATTTCCTGCCGCTGCTGGCTCCTGTCTGGCCCCGGAGGGGTCCCAGGCTGCGACCCCCTCCCCTCCCTCCAATATTTCGGGGCCCAAGAAAGCAGGTGGGCTGGGCCAGGGCCCACCTGCACAGAGCGTGCGGCTGCCCGGCACCTGCGTCCTCTGCTCCACAATCATAGCACACAGGCCTTCCTGGCTTGTGCCTTGGACTCTCACCCTCACCTCAAATGCCCTTCCCTCCTTTCCCTGGAACCCCGTGTTTAGGTCCCGGCCCAAGGTCACTTTCTTCTTCACTCGAGTCCCGCCATGCACCCCCCCCCCGGGATTAGTCCCGCACCCCATATGTTCCCAGGGCTCTGCGGCCTTGACTGTGCACCCCTCCCCGCGCGCCGCCTCGGTGCCACCTGCAGGCCAGGCGAAGCAGGGCCAAGGGTAGGACCGCGGTCCGCGGGGCCACTGGGTCACCACAATCCCCTGTGCCCCGGTGACTGGGCTCTCGGGCTGCCCTAAGCGAGCCCAGGCCCACCAGCAAGCAGTTCCAGCCAGAGCGTAGAGACTTCATTCCCCTCCCCGGGCTCCGCTCCCCGGGACTGCAGCTCCCCAGGGCGGCTTGGTAGCCGCTATTAACAAAAAGCCCAGGAACGAGGCCCCCGGGGAGCTCTAGGCCTGTCTGATCCTGTGTTCCCTTTGGGCCAAAAATATCTCAGAGTTGGCCTCAGAAACTGGAGTAATCTTTCTCAAGCTCTGTTTGTTTGGTTTTTTTTGTTTTTGTTTTGTTTTTTCAATTTTTTCCCCGGTTTGAATGGAACATACTGTAGCCGCTGCCTATTGTGGCTATAAGGAAACCTTTTTTTTTTTTTTTAATGCACCTACTCTACTATCTTTATTATCACTAAGAAATCCCCCTCTTTGTTTTACTCTAAAAATACCTTTTTATGGAAAAATTCAAGCATATAAAAATTAGCGAGATCAGTATCATAAAGTCCTGGATAACCAAACAAAACAGGTTCAACAATTACTAAGCGAGGGCCAAACTTGTTTGTCTCTACCCCAGCCACTGCCTCTGGATTTCTTTAAAGCAAATCCAGAAATCCTACTGTTCTGTCCACACATTCTTGAGCGCAGATCTCTAAAAGATAAAGGTTCTTTTAAAAAAAAAAAAAATCCCCCCCCCCACAAAATATACCCTCAATACCATTGTCCAACCTAAAATAGCAGAACAATTCTGATACAAAACTTGTAAGGCCCTCTCGGGCTGCCAAGAGTACAGCTGAGTTCCACTCTCCTGCCAGCCCGGCTACTTGTTGGCAGCTCCCAGCAGAGAGATTCTGATCCCAAAGCATGTGAGTCTTCTTGGAACTCAGCTCTCGCTTCCCATAGGAAACAATTTTGTAATCCCAGAGTTCTGTGCTTCTCGCTCCTCTCCAGAGCTTGGAACCCCTTTGAACTTGACCCTTGAGCCGCTGTAGGTAGTGGGCAAATAGCAGTGGTCCCAGGTCAGGTGGCAATAATGTTTGCTCAGCCAGCATCACTGGGGTTTGGTGAGGACAACATGAGGTAATGCAGATGCAAGCAAACTGGACCGAAGCAGCTCGACCGTGTGCCAGTGATAGGAACTCCTAGCAACTACCAAAGGTATTCTTAATTAAATAGGCTTGCTCTATGACCCAGTAATCCTGCTGCTGTGTATCCACTGGGAAGAAATGAGAGCACATGTCCATGCAATGACCCCTGGTGTAGGAATGTTTACAGAAGATTCACTTGGGCGCCTGGGTGGCTCAGTTGGTTAAGCGGCTGCCTTCGGCTCAGGTCATGATCCTGGAGTCCTGGGGTCGAGTCCCGCATCGGGCTCCCTGCTCGGCGGGGAGTCTGCTTCTCCCTCTGACCCCGGCCCCTCTCATGTGCTCTCTCTATCTCATTCTCTCTCTCTCAAATAAATAAATAAAATTTAAAAAAAAGAAGATTCACTTAAAGGGACAAAAATCCAGAAACAACCCAAATGGCCATCAACATAAAATGGATAAATACATTGTGTTTTCCATAGAGTGGAATATAAGCAGCAAGAAAAAAGAAGAAACCGTTAACATCCGCGCACACGGGGACGAATCCTACAGATCCTAGGTTGCGCGAAAGAAAGCCAAACACACATAATATTTCTATGCTGTATGATTTCTACAACAAGTGGTGTATATTAACTGCAGTGATGGGTATTGACTGAGAAACACAGGAAGGAGCCCACAGGGGAGCTCAGTGGGGTAATGTGAAAATTCAAGGCTCTGTATGCCTAGGATGATGCACTTGTTCCTTGCTACCTGCGTGTTAGGCCTCAATTTTAAAAATTAAAAAAATCAAGGGGCTCCTGGGTGGCTCAGTTGGTTAAGCATCTGCCTTCGGCTCAGGTCATGATCCCAGGGTCCTGGGATGGAGCCCCGCATTGGGCTCCCTGCTCAGTGGGAAGCCTGCTTCTCCCTCTCCCTCTGCCCCTCCCTACCCCGCCCCCCCCCCCGCTCCTGCTCTCTCTCTCTGTCTCTCAAATAAATAAAATCTTAAAAAAAATTAAAAATTACAAAGTTGGATCACCTGGGGAGGCAGCAGTGTTAGAGGGGAGAGGAGGAGAGGCCGCTCTTGCTGGTGCAGGGAGAGCAGCAGGGACAGTGTCCAGAGCCTGGGAGGTGGCGAAGCTGTGGGCAGGAGTGGCAAAGGAGGCCTGCACACCCCATCCCCCCACCTTCCTCCCCACTCCTCCTCCCTGTCCTGCTGCCCACGCCTCCCCTCCAAGGCTAAGACTCCTCTCTGTTTCCTCTGCACTTGGAAGGAGCCAGCGCCCCGATGGGCCCATTGTAGGCACAAGGAAGGGCGGCCAAAGTTCGCCTTCCTGGGGAGGCATCACAATAAAGAAGAGCCGTGGCCGGGGAGTGGGCACGCCTGGCCACCAGCCTGGGTCGGCCGCTGGCTGGCTGCGTGGGCATCTCAGTCCCCTGTCTGGGCCTCAGTTCCCTCACCTACACAGATGAGGACGTGGTGCTCACTCGGCACTAAGCACAACCTTCTCACCGCTGCTGCTTCTTTCCAGAAGCAGTAATTCTAGCGGCTTAACAGTGTGAAATCCAGAACCAGACGGCCTGGGTTAAAACCCTGACTCTCCCACTCGCCCCACTGAGTGATCCTAAGCTCTCTGGGTCCTCATCCATAAAATGGGGAGAGTAATCGAAGCAGTCTTGGAGAGTCTGAATGAAAATGACATGAGTAACTGATGGGATGTGCTTAAATGTCCCCAGGACACAGTAGGTGCCATGCAAGCGTTAGCTATGAATAGTAGTTTCCCTCCGTGGAGCCTCTATTTTAAAAGTTTTTGTTTGTAAACAGTAAAATGTGATCAATGAATAACTCATTTCCTGATTTATTAATCAGAAATGCAGATACGATCGCAAGCCAAAGCTCACGATGAACGTGAGGTCCAGTCACGCTTTCAACAGATGTTTATACCAAAGTCCAGATTGCCAAGATCTGACGCATTGCCGGGCACGGACAAAAAAAAAAAGTTGGGCCTTTTGAACCACACAGTTTCATTTCAAATAAACGTGGACCCTCTTTAAGCCTTTTTATAAAGGTCAGAATAGTTCAAGGGCCACCATTGTGACTTCGGCTCCCAGTCATCTCCCAGGTCCCCGCTACCCCAGCCTGCCTGGAGAGTGTGCACTGGGGCCGAACCTGAGCTTCTTAGGTGTGACCAGAGCAGCGTGCTGGCCATGAAGCTGGTGACAGCTCAGTGGGTGCTCCTGGAAGTCGGCAGCTCGACTGGTCCCCAGCTGGAGGCGGAACAGCCTGGACCCTGGGACCTCAAAGATGGGGAAGAGGTGACCCTCCTGTAGTGCCTGTTAGCAGATGCCTGAATATCCAACTGGGGGCATTGGCAGAAGACTTCTGTGTCAAGAAGCAAATTCCCCCTCTTTGGAGGGAGAAGGAGATGGGCAGCTAGTACCTTGGGTCAATAGCTTTTATGCCTGTGGGGAGGGTCACCAACGAACATCTGCTCCCAGCTACAACACTTTGCCCAGAAGAATGCATGCACACCAACAGTGGGAAATAATTTCAGTCTTGGACCTTCCCAAGCCCATTGACAAACTCCCAGCTCAGACAGGTGAAGAAAACTCATCTGAAACTCAGAAATAAAGCAAAAGGATATTTGACTTCTTTCACGGCTCATCGTCTAACAGGATTCGCTTCCTCTCCTGGAAGCGTATCTTGACCAGGCCCCAGACTATACTAAGTAACATGTTAACCGGTAGATTTTCATCCAAGAGAAATGCAAGGGATTTCTGTTGGTAGGGAAAAAAAAAAAATGTATTCCCCAAAGTTATGGTTTCATCGCCCTATAGGATGTTAAGCAGTTTTGGACCTATTTAGGAAAAACTCGGATTTTTGTCCACCTGCCTGTGTAGGGAAAATGCAGTTCTCCCGGCTGTGTGTCTCTTCTCTGTGCATCTCCTTTACTCCCAGAGCTCTTTGCTTCTGACACTTCCGGGCACCAGACCACCGCTGCCCAGAGAGCATCAGATCCCACAGGTTAAGGGCTCAATCCCACAAGATGCCCCCTGTCCCCACCACTTCAGATGACAAGGTGACATGTCACCCGTGTTCTGACCAAACTGTTATGGAGGTTCCAAAGACCCTTCCTCGGGCCCGATTAATGTGCTAGAGCGGCTCGCAGAGCTCAGGGAAACACTTACTTAGCTTTACTGGTGTATTAGAGGGCATTACAAAGATGCTGATGAACAGCCTGATGAGGAGGCACATGGGGCAAGATCTGGAGCTTCTGTCTCCTTGGCTTTGGGGTGCGTCACCCTCCAAGTGGGGGTGTGTTCACCAGCCCGTGCTATTGGGATTTTGTGGCGGCTTCCTCCACTTCTAGCCCCTCTGTGTTCTCTGAAGGAGGGGGCTGGGCGGGTGGGGGAGGGGGAGGCGAAAATTCCAGGCTTCTCATCATGGCTTGGTCTTTCTGCTGACCTGCCAGCCCCCGTCCAGGGGCCCGCCCAGAGGCGCCTCACAGATAGTCCTAGTCATCTTCTTGCTTAGGAGTTTGCAAGGATTTCAGGAGATCTGCAGGGACGGGGTGGCGGGGTGGGGGGCAGAAACCAACATACGTGCTTTCTGCTATCTCACAGAACCGAACTGGTTTCCGAGCTGTCGTCTTCCAGCTTTCTCCTCTGTCAGAGCTTCTGGACTCAGCCCCTAGAATCCTCCACCTTTGAACTGCTTTGCCATCCTGCTGGGTCCCTCGCTGATAAATTTAAATCTTTGACATTTGCTCACTTTGTATTTGAGAGTTGCGTTTTTGACTTACTGGAAATCCTATCTGACACACATTACTGTGCCTGAGAGCCCGATGCCTTTCTGAGAGCTGACACTTGGTGCCGAGCATCTCAGGGAATGAACGGGGTGGGGGGGGGGCTCAAATGTTCTTGGGACTCTGGGGTCTCTGGTAGTAAATGGGCTCACTTCTCAGGCCACCTGAGATCAAACCTCTCCGAGGTCGGAGACACTGAGACAGCTGCTGGGGGCGGGGGGGCGCTCTTTTTGCCCATAGCATCCTCCTGCAACAGTGCAACCCTAGGGGAGACCTTGCTGGGAAAGAGTTGGGGGCACCCATATCTATGAGCCCCCCCCGGACCAGCAGAGGCCACCTGGCAAGCCGTGGGACCGTGTGTACAAGACCCACACTTTGTACAGTGCCATTCCACTCACATGTGCTGCTATCCTCACGTTTCCACTGTATTTTCCTTTAAAAAGCCCAAGGATGACTAGAAATATCAGGGCCTGAGGAAAGCACTGGTTCTACCCTGCCTGGCGACACCTTTCTTTGGTCCACATCTCAAGCAGGAAATACTTCCAGATTCTGGGTTTAAGACAGAGCATATATATCTGCTTCCCATGCTCCACAGATCAACTGGTCTCCAAGTACTGGCCTGCCCCGATTTCTGCTCCGGGCTAGTCCCTTCCTATTCTGAGCAGGCCCTCCTTGTTTATAAAAGCAGAGTCAAATAAACGAACTCATCAGTGGAGCTTTCTCCCAGGGGTGGGAGAACTTTTAAGCATCTATTGAGCACCTGCTGCATGCCAGGCAACAAGCTAACAAGGGACTGACAGTAGACTGTG